>NC_136482.1:94469722-94774722 GCF_053919585.1 Euprymna scolopes | reverse complement strand
TATATATATATATATATATATATATATATATTTCGCAACGTTGTGTTCGAGTGTATTTATTTTTCTATTAATTATTGGAGTCGAATATAACAAAAATAGAAGTCTTTTAATAATAAATTCTGAAAAAAAAAAATCCATTTATATATCTTTATTTTAAAAAAAAATTTTTTTACTCTCAGCGAAAATCAAATGTGCTATTATTAACATACTCTTCTGGAAAATAGAATACATAGTAATCAAATCAAATCGAGAGACGAGTATAAAAGACTAGAACATTTTAAAAGATGAAAAGATAATATCTGATAGTTCTTAGAACTATTATGTATTCTTGAACTAAGTTCTAATATACAATCCTAACTGGGATCCTGGAGAGTACACATCAGTGATGTATTTTGCTTGAGTCATTGGGGAGTTTCAACATCATACTCCCTTGCTAAGCTGACCTTATCGGAAATGATCCGTCTCTGATATGCCTTCTATTTTTAGATGCTACAAAACAAGAGCATAGATAATGCTGCCTCGCATCTGACTGGATGTTGCGAGGGAAGGGGAACTGTCAAATGTGATTACTTAAGGGATCTACAGCGAATTGGTGCCATTTTCATTAGAACTTTTTGAGTTCATTTTTTTTTCAGTCTTTTGAATTTCTTTTTAATGGAGTTGTTTTGGTAAATGCTAAACATCGCGGTCACGGAAGAATGCGATAAAAATTTAGTATAAGGATTAAAAATAGTTTTATGTCGTTGTTTTTCGTTAAATATTATTAATTTAATAATTATTGTTAAATGAAGAATCATTTTGAGTTTTGTTTTTCGGGGGTAATTTTTGTTTTGATTGGGCTTATTTGCACAATGTTGACCCATTTCAATTTTACATGCGTAATGCTAAGTGGATTTTAAATGGAATTGATTACTAATTTAGTACAACAATTGTACAATAATATCGTGGAGTCTACGTTCGCAATGAAAAGAATGAAAATATGTCACAAACTCCGATATGAGATAGACCTGCAAAACTAGATATATTGTGAAATGTAACCAAAATACTTAAATAAGTGCGTTTTAGTATGCAAAAACTTAGTATAATAATATTGTGGAAATCTTTTTAAGTACAATAGCAATATTATAACAGATGAAGGATACGACTGTGGAATTTTCACGGGCCTCGTTAGTATAAATAAATGGGATTTGATGCGAGTACAAAAAGGCACATTGATGTAGTGTCGTTATTTTATATTCTCGAAAGAATGAAACACTAGTGTGTGTAGATATTAAAATAATTATAATAATTATGTTAGCCCCTTTAAGAACTCGGTTCTTATTGCTGAGCATTTTACACTTGAAATTAAAGTAGGTCACTTAAGCTTACATGCGCAGATCATGGTGTTACAATCATAAGATCTCTCTAGTCGTCTATGACATTTTACGCTTCATATAAATGTTATTTTCAACTGTATTTCTCGCGGTTAACCATAGTCGTTTGGTTTGTTCCTTGCTAATGGAGTCAGAGATGGCTTCATGGCCATTACAGGAATCTCCCGACCGGCTGTAATCGTAACTCCCTACACTGATGATTCCTGAAAGGATGAAACACTCGTGTCTTTAGATATTAATATATATATATATATATATATATATATATATATATATATATATAGCTACTTAATTTACTCACATAAAATTAATATACTAAAGTATACGTTTATGCATAAACTTTAAGTATTTACTTCAAAAGTGCTCAATACGTAGGTAGAGCTAGTAAGTAAGTTATAAAATGTATATGGCGATTAAGCTACACTGAATATTCCGCGTTTCATCCACTCTAGGATTCTTCAGGCTTATGCTTATAAGCCTGAAGAATCCTAGAGTGGATGAAACGCGGAATATTCAGTGTAGCTTAATCGCCATATACATTTTATAACTTACTATATATATATATATATATATATATATATATATTAAATAAATGCCTTCATACCTATAGACACTAGTGTTTCATGCTTAAGCAATCATCAGTGTAGGATGATAATTCTTGCCGATCAAGAGATTCGAGCCCAGCCACAAAGCCACCTTTGACTCCATTTGCTTAGCCTCTCCCTCTGAGCCACTATATATCTGTAGTGATGGGTTAAAAGAAGAAAAACTTGTAATATGATGGAAGATAGATAGATAGATAGATAGAGAGAGAGAGAGAGAGAGAGAGAGAGAGAGAGAGAGAGAGAGAGAGAGGGTAGAACAAAGTTTAATGAAAGTCAAGTCACCAATTGAAATATTTATCTGTTATTATGAGCACATTTCATGGCGACTTCTAGTAATTTAACTGATTATGGCAGGATGTTCAACGTCATCATCTTTTATTCTGTACATCAGTATCTTCTCAATTCAATCCCATTTCTGTCTCCATCAACGTATTATTTATCATCTGCTCTCTTCTTTCCTTTCTGTGCTGTCCTTTTTGAAATTAACGTAGTTGCAGTTGGTGAATGGCCAGAAACAAATCCCGTGACCCCGTCTCCATTTTGCACCATTAACACAAATACCTCCTCCATTTTTTTTTTTTATTAATCATATTTCTAAACTTTTGCTAAACAGTTTTTTTAGTGACTTTTGATCTTTATTCCTTCAATTGCTAATACAAAATTATACTGACACGAAAGGTTATTTACCCATCAAATATTTTTGCTGTGAAAGCTTTGCTTAGTATGAGCACTTTGAGAACAAAATTAATTTCAATTCCATGGAAAATTTGTGGCGCCGTCCTTGGCCTTGGTAGAGGCCATTTTGGAACGTCTGTGTGTGAAGCCAAAAACTACACCGACATTTAATATATATTGGGTGTAAAAGTTATTAAAGAAAATGATGGAGATTATCTATGTGTGTGTGCGCGCGCATGGAACATTTCATACATGCATGATAAAATGAAAATAAAATTAAGCATTAAAAGAATAAAAGAGTCACCAGGTAACTAGTGCTACTGAAAATATAAACAGAATTGAGAAAAATGGAATGACGAAACATTTTTATACAGGAAAAAGAATATAAAAGTTATCTTTCAGTAATGAAAATTTTCATAGTACAACACTTGTTTAGGTAAAGAAATTGATTGAATAGCAATGTAATTAAAATCAAAATGCTCATTGTATGAATATATGCGTATTTGAGTATTTGGCAGCGTGGCATTGTTTATGTGCGTGCGTTTACCTTTGTTATTGTTAGTGCGTCTATATATATATATATATATATATATATATATATATATATATATATATATATATATTATTACGGTAGCATGCGTATTATTATGTGTGTCACGCTTATATTTTTTTTCTTCCGATTGACTGTCGTTTAACTGTTTTGACCTTCCATTTCTTGTAATAAATAAATTTACCAAGAAGTCATAAGTTTTGGTTTTGGTTTCGATTATAACTGAAGAAACTCAAGTTGATTCTTTTTTATAAATAATTTTAACAGAAATTCTTCATAAGTTTTTGTTTCGATTTTGATTATAGCTGAAGGAACTTAAGTATATATACATATGTTTTATTTTTTTTTTTAATTTAAATTATCGTTTTGGTCCAAGCTGATGCGGCCAAGTCATATGGATATATTTTTTTTATTTTTGAAATCACTACTTTATAATATATAAGAATCGATTGAAAACTGACTCCATAATAATATATACGAAATCTGCATAAATTAAATATCATATTTAAACGTTTTTTATGATCGGGCTATGCCGGGCCTCCTTGCTAGCTTAGATAAATATTTTTACAGTTTTAACAAAAGAGCTACAATAATATCAGGGCGTCTCCATTTACACTGAACATCCATAGAATGCCAACATCAATATATTACATATGAAAGAGTCCGCTGCTGAATTTCCACAGGTTCCGTTAGTGTATGTGTGTGTGTGTGTGTTAGGGTTGGGATGATTAATCAGAATCAGATAAATCGGAACTTTTTGGGGTATCGGAATCGGTATCAGAATCGGAAAAATGTGATAATTTTCCGATTCACAAAAACGTTTTTTTTTATTTTGTCTTTGTTTAAGACTTAATTTTCTATTACTGGCATCCATGATAAAACAATTATTCATGCATTTAAAACAAAAATCTATATACCTTCGTTGTGGTTACGGAAAAGCCCATTTAAATATTCAAATGGGCTTTTCCGTAACCACAACCAAGGTAAATGTTTCTCGCATGCTTTTTCCGTCAGGGATCCCTACCCCCGCCTTTTTTATTCTTTCTATTCAAAAAATGCTACATTGCCTAAAGTGTGTTTATTCATAAAGTCTGAAGAAATGCTGGTTTTTGAAAAATTTCAAATGATATAATGCTTGAAATTGTCGAACTAGACATTGAAACAATTTTAACGTAAAATGAAATAAACTTTTTGTTGCCATCAACACCTTGTCTTGAAGTGTTGATTTTGCACACACAGTATATATATATATATATACATATATATATATATATATATATATATATATATATATATATATATATATATATATATATATATATATAGTAATTTATAAAATATATATGGCGATTAAGCTACACTGAATATTCTGCGTTTCATCCACTATAGGATTCGTCAGGCTTATGCGCGAATTCTGTGGTTGCTTCTTGTTTTTATATATGTTGAGGATTTCTAGTTAGCCAATCAGCTTTCTAGTATCCACCGCGCCCCTTCCTATCAGCCAATGGGCATGCATTTTATCGAACAAAGGATCTGTTATAGAACTAGGTTAGTGGTTTACGGTAGATATTTTCCTTCCTTATATATATATATATATATATATATATGATTTGTTGATTTTTTTTTAACGATATTTAAGTCAGCGTCTCCACCTTGAAGACCGGATGTTTTTTTTTTTTGTTTTATTTTTTTTTTAGAAATTGCCCATTTTTTATTTTAGACGTAAACAAATAATATTTTATTTTATTTATTGTTAAAACAGTAATATACGTACATGCCTGTTTCGGGGCCCTACCCCTCTTCAGCGTAGCTTGACTGTTATTATCGAACCCTGGACCTTATGTATTTCAGTCCAGCGTCTTATCCATTACGCTCTGATGCCATAGACGATTTATTGTTTTAGTTTATATATATATATATATATATATATATATATATATATATATATATATATATATATATACACATGTACGTAGATTACTGTTTTAAAAATGAATAAATAAAATATATTTTGTTTACGTCCAAAATAAAAATGGGCAATTTCTAAAAAACAAAAAAAAAAAAAAAAAAAAAAAAAAACATCCGATCTTCAAGGTGGAGACGCTAACCTAAATATCGTTTTAAAAAAAATCAACAACAAAAACTACGTAAATATATGAACGATAAAAACTAAACAGTAAATCGTCTATGGCATCATAGCGTAATGGATAAGATGCTGGACTGAAATACATAAGGTCCAGGGTTCGATAATAACAGTCAAGCTACGCTGAAGAGGGGTAGGGATCCGTAACAGGCATGTACGTAGATTACCGCTTTAATATATATATATATATATATATATATATATATATATATATATGTATATGTGTGTGTGTGTGTGTGTGTGTGTGTGTGTGTGTGTGTGTGTCCGCGCGAGAGCTGATAAAAGCTGGATATGTGAGTCTTTGAGATCTTTCACCTTGCCACTCTGGTTCCTCCATAACGGCACGTGTTTGGTTTGTGGAGAATACGTTCTTGGGTTCATTCCGTTTGTAATTGATTTTCTTGATGAGGTCTTATAGTACTGACTTATTATATTCATGCATAGATGTTACTTTTTGGAGGTTTGAAGAGATTTCCAAAAGTTATTTTATTCAATACTTTAATGCTAAACGTTGTTAGCTTTAGGGAGTTGGGATAAAAACGAATTCCAACGAAGCAGAGAATGAAAGAGCGTAAGCAATTATATCCATTTGTATTTTAGCGTTCGTAGGAATCACTTTGCGATTTGACCATCACGCATTATACAAGTCATGTTAAGCATCTCCTTGATGAGAAAGGTAAAAATAAAAACTTATGGTTGGGTGAATCGACAAATTAGTAAAAAAAATAATTTAATCAATACGCTATTCTGTTGAATAACGGGTATTTTTGCAGTATCATTAACAGCCGAGAAAAATATTACAACAAATAACTTGCACCAAATGCACAGAGAGAGAGAGAGAGAGAGAGAGAACTTAACATAATTATCAGATACTAGGAAAAGAATAAAAGAATTAACAATTTTCTTAATTTATTTATTGCGAACTATTATCCTCATCTTTCTTAGTTGTTGTTTCACAACGTTTGTCGTTTCGCCCAACTATTCCTCTGGCCTTCGTCAGGTGGTAACCACGACGGATAGGAAATTCGAATCTCCTAACTGCATCTTCAACAATTACTACCTTCCATAGCTGTTTTCGTCTCACCACGTTTTTGGCCAAGTATGCCTCTGGCCGACTTTGGGTAGGATTGAAACAGCTATCTTCAGACAATTCTCACCTGGAACCGTACAGCGCCGGGCAACAGCTAAGAAAAGTGAGGATGTCCGCAATAAATAAATTAAAAAATAATACTCATCTCAATAATGAATTCCAATTAAATAATATGTATACCATTCGGTACGGGCCCGATCATGGAAGATCAGATGCTCTTCGGGGCCCGTGTCGCATAGTGGTGTTGTTGTGCTGCTTAGCAGCACATATTCACATTTTTTATTTTTTATTTTGAGAAATGAATCAGATTCGCGTTATCATAAAACAGAACTTGGTGCCAATGCAGTAATGCACTTACGGATCCGGGCTATTTTTGAAATCGTATTTCCAAGTTTAATTAAAGTTTTGATGTTTTTTTTTATTCAATTGTAAAGTTAGGTACAAAACACCCCTCTCCCCATGTTAAGAATGGCTTTTAAAATAATAACGTTATTATTTCAGCACGGATCAATAAGTGCATGACTGAGTACCCAGAACTTTATACAATATTGATTAAAGAAAAACATTTTTTTTTAAATTAAAAAAAAAAAAAAAAAAAAAAAAAAAGCTACTTACTTCCCTTCCCACGAGAGCAGTTACACACTAATGTTTTAAATCTAGAGGAAATTAGTTCCTTCCAAAGAGGCATATGGGATTGGAAACATTGCTTCAGTCTTCAGGGATTTATTCTACTTTTTAAAAAGATTTTTGAGCGTTACATTGCTAGTACGTTACAAAATTCAAATAACAATAATAATAAAAATAAAACGAGGTCACTTGTAAAATTTAATTAAAAAAAAAAACAAAAAAAACCCTCGGATGAAAGTTGTGATCGACTAAATTCGTTTTGTTTTGATTTCAATAATAAAGAAATATATTTATTTATTTTACAAAGATGAAATTTTTTTTCAAGTGGCACACAGGGTTGAAAAAAAAAAGTCTCAGTCTTTAAGAATTTGCCAAAAATAATCGCAATGTGACTAAAGTGTTATTGTTCATTTTAATAGCAAAATTATTTTGCGCTGACAGACTCACCAGTAGATCGTTCGTGTACGAGGGAACGTTTAATAAAAATCGGGAGTTTTCTTTTTAGGTATGGACTTAAAAAGGTATTTGCCAAAAATCTCTCAAACTTTTTGAGTAAATTCGTTTTATTGTTTATTACAAGATTGTTTTACGATATTTTACGCTGATGGACCTAGTCGTCGGCTGCGTCGAAGTTGCTTTAATCAGCAGCAGTGGCAATTATTAGGTCGTACAATGATCGTACATCATTTTTAGTCGTAAATATTTAGTAAAACGCCCATCTTAGCTAATTGCAAGAATTTAACTGCGTGGAGATTAATCTACACAGCTAAAAGAATCTTGATGGCTCGAAATTTACAAACTATAATACTCACCTTGAAAGTTGCACCGTTCTGTAAGTTCTGTATCTGCAAAAACATTTGCGAGTTTAAGCGGGCTTCCATATTTGGTAGGGGCTTCCTTATTGTTCTTCCTTCAACTGAGGCGAGTTGTAGGTTTTGTAGTTTAGCGACTTCTCTTACCGCAGAAAGCTGAAAAGTTCAATTAAGTTTTAGCGGGTACGTATATCATCATATTGTCATTGTCAGGTAACTATTCTTTGAATAAATAAAACGAATATGTCATTTCTATGTTTATTTATTTAAAATTGTACTAGATTAATTATTTCTAAAGCAGCATTATATATTCTGCTTTCTCAACGTAAAAAACAAAAACAAAATTGTCGGGTAAACATTATTCAAATCAATAAATCGTCACTTTTAGAAATGTATTTATTTAAAAGTATACTGTTTTAAGTCAACCAACAGGACATCATAATTTTATTTTGGAGCAATTCATTTCAAAATGGATAAAGACGATTTTTTTTTTTTTTTTTTTTTTTTTTTTTAACTTAAGGTCATTTGATTAATGACCAATCACCATTTTTACTAATCGGACGATTCCATTTTTTTTTTAAGCATGTGAAGGGTGATAACGTACATATGAATACCAAATACTTTAGCGTATTATTATATCTTTTCTATTATATATCTATAAAAGTGAACGTGTCTGTCTGTCTTTCTGTCTGTGTACATTTCCCTACGCAATAACTCTGTCAATTTTTTAGTCTATAGACTCGAAATTTGAAATACCGGGTACTGAGATTTGGGAAAATCGATGTGACGGGTGTCAGCCAGAAATTTGGCTGTTAAGGCGTCAAATTTCAACGATTTGACCTTTAAGAACTCTACCAAACTCCTCCGACAATTTTGGGTCTAGACACTTGAAATTTTAGATATAGGTTCCTTGAACCTGGATCTAACTTAATAAAGTGATTTGAGTCCGAAACTATAAATTTTAAGGGGTCATAATAGGGGTCAAATTTAAAAAAATTAACCATTTTTTTTTTGTTTTTTTGCTTTTTTTGCACAGCATACACCTCCAAACACCCGAGCAACGACGGGCACCCCTGCTAGTATATCTATAAAAGTGAAATTGTCTCTGTGTGTGTGTGTGTACATTTCCCTACCAAACTACTCTGTCAATTTTTAGTCTACAGACTCGAGATTTCACAAAAAAAGGGTATTGAGATTTGGGAAAATCTTTTTAATCGGTTTTCTGTTAGAAATTTGTCAAGGGGTCAAAGTTCAACGATTTGACGTTTGTAAACCCTACCAAACTCCTCCGCCAATTTTGGGCCTAAACACTTGAAATTTTAGATGTAGGTTATTTGAACATGGATCAAACTTTTTTACTTGATTTGAGCCCAAAACAATAAATGTTAAGAGTCAAAATTGGGGTTAAAGTTGAAATAGATTGACCTTTGCGGTCTCTACCAATTTACTCAGCCAAATTTTGTATTTGAAATTTTACCTCAAGTGTATTCAAACATAGGGCAATTTTTAATCGGTTTTTGGCCGTAAATTTGGCTGCCAAGAGGTTAAAGTTCAAAAGATTTGACCTTTGCAGTATCTAGCAAACTATTCAGCCAATTTTGGGTCTAAACATTTGAACTTTTACATAAAGGGTATTCAGACATGCAGCAAGCTTTTTAATCAGTTTTTGGGCGAAAATTTGGCTGCCAAAAAGTCAAAATTGACCTTTGCAGATTCTACCAAACTCCTTCGCCAGTTTTGAGCCTAAACACTTGAAATTTTAGATGTAGGTTACCTGGACATGAGTCAAATTTTTAAACATATATACATACACATATGCACATAAAGTTATGAGCAATGCATAAGGCCCGAGCAAAGCCGGGCTGAACTGCTAGTAGATAAATAAAACCTGGAGTAAGTTGATTACCCCCCTCTCCCACTTCGCCAACCATGTATAAGATTACTACATTCAAATTAATCGTGTGCAAAAAGTGTTGTTTCGGAATTAAGTAACCTCGAGAGTTTGTATGTCAAACAGACAAATCAGGTTGTTCTTAGATCTCCTAATGTATTCTGTGACCTTCATTTTCTGTGGATTCAATCCTTCATTATTGGGTGGTTAACAAGTAGAAACGGTAGCAAAAGGTTCGCCGGGTAAATTCTTTTTAATGAAGTAAACAGAGGCGTAAGATAAATAAATAAATCCGGTGCCAGGCGTTGATTCTCTTTTTGGTTTCCAGGCGTTTCTCCAAATGTGGAAAAGTCTGGTCACGTGACAACTTAGCAGTGCACATTATCATTGTTAGACATTTTCTTGATCTCCCACGACGTCACAAAGCCAGGAAAGTGAGAGTTGAAAAGCCAGCGCCTTAAAGGCAGAGCACTCTTGTCAAACAGAAATTGCCCGGGCAGCGTCACTGGTATTCTTCGGTGAGTGAAGACGCCTCAGACAATTAGCAATAAAGTAATCCGTCCTCAAACAGCGAAAAGGTAAAACCTGGGAAGATGGATTTCGTAGAGCTGCATACCCTAGACTAAGAGTTTGTCGATCTGAGTTTGGGATAAAGTAGTAACTCTGAAAGGCAGGATATGTTTCAATTTATAAGAAGCAAACAAAAATATCCTTTCTTTCACTAGCTTTTCACGTATTCTTATGAGTACTGATTTATTTTCTGTCTTGTGATATAATAATGAAAAGGGGGAAAAAAATTTATAAAATGCTTAGTATTTTGAACCTTGTGCCAAACATCGGAAACCCTAGGTTAACCAACCCACTAGATCACTCACATATTTACTAAGCTTTGTATTACACAAAGCTTAAATTGTGAAAAATTATGAAAGCATGTCCCTATTTACTACCCCCACTCACAAGGTCAGTTTTTAATGTAAGGAAAATCCAACTCCTTAAAAATGGATCACTCTCGATTGGAACACACACACACACACACTTGGGAATTACCACTTATGAAGGCCCGACGGTCACTCGAGGATAAGGGTTAATGAATGTAAAGTGATAGTGTAGTAATCGTTAATTGGGCAGAATTTGATTATTTATGGGAATGGCTCAAGAAGAATTTGTTTACATTGGATTTGAAAGCTATTCAATCAGGAAGCTGGTCAGCGGAACAGTGTTCAACAGTTCTGGGAAAGAAGCTTTATTCATGGAATCTGCATTTAGATTTAGGCACGGATAGAGAGTAAGGGAAAATCATATATTGTGGTTGTAGCTAGTCGAGTGCTTTTTGTGAAAGTTTGGGAAGGGGGGGGAACCATAGATTGGAGTTCATTCGAGCACTTAGCGATAGAGCAGAGACACCGTTTCTTCTGTGAGAAAGAGGTTGCAGGGAAGAGAAAAGGACATCACCTACTATATTTCGAAGTCAGTTTTGAACTCTATCAAAGCAAGATAGGGTGTACAGAGCAGCTCCTGCCCGGATGTGGCAATAGGACTCCATTTTAGGGCGTACCTGGCTCTTATACAATTAAAGGATTGGATCTGCAGTGAGTTACCTACTGAAGCAGTAGAGATATCCAACCATTTTTCCGGCAATATTGGCAACAGATTTGATGTATGTGTTCCATTTCAGATCAAAAGTGACAGACATTCCCAGAAGCTTCTCAAGACATGGAACTTCCCTAAGACGAGAGCCATTCATTTCAATTTGGGCCAGATGGGAGCAAAGTGATTATGATGAAATGAGAGAAGCTTGATTTTCGATGCATTAAAATTACGCAGCCATCCTTTTCCTCATTGCACCACGTTCTCAAGGTCAGAAGAGAGAGAATCAGAAAGATCTTGGTCATTGCTGGCCTTTGAAGTGCTGTCACAGATTGTGGTATCGTCTGCATAAATGTCTACAAATGATCTAAGAATGTTATTTGGGAGATCATTAAGAGAGTTGTGCTAAAAATTGAACTTTGAGGAACATCAGCGCTAATACAATGAGTTTCTGATTTCTGCCCATTAACGACCATTCTTAGAAGCCTATCTAAGAGAAAAGATTTAATAATTACGAGGACAAGGACATTTGGCGATCTTGTGAAGTAGACCTTTATACCATACTCTATCAAAAGTCTTGGATATGTCAAGAGCTATTGCTCTAGAAACAAAACCCTTGCCGAGAGATTCACTAATCCTATGTAATATTACAGTTATCACATCAGCTGTAGATCTAGTAGATTATTTTTGCTGAGGTGGTTGATCACTTCTATGTTTATCACAGAGTCCAACAACTTACTCATGACACACAGGAGAATGATTGGTCAGTACTAAGAAGATGACCCATCCTCGGAATATATATATATAGCTCTTTAATATAGCGTAAAGGATTCTATTGAAGTGTCTAAGAATGGAATTTTATTTTTACATATTGTGAGAGTATACATTAGGTACAGATTTTTGCTGAAAATTTTTTTTTGTTTTTATTAACTAACATAAATGTCATTGGTGTAACAAGCACAAGCAAACACTCACCCACCCACACACTAATATATATATATACATATATATATATATATACATATATATATATATATATATATATATATATATATATATATATATATATATATATATATATATATATATATATAGCTACTGAATACATTAATTTCGACATGGGACATGTAATTGGAGAGTATTGGTTCTAAAGGATTACTCATACTAAGTCTGTTTTTGTTGTTGTTGTTGTTGTTTTTGTATAAATATTGCCATTATAGTCGTAAAAACGGAATTTGTGTAGTGCATGTACGTAGTATTTTTCTGAGAGTGTCATATTGCATTTTTGGCCGTGGAATGAAAATATGGTTATAAGCTGAGTTAATGGTCATGACTATTATTTTTATTATTGGACATGTTTTCTACATCTAAAAAGCTTAAATAATATTCGTTGATTTCGTTTTATTATTTTTATCGTCAAAATCTCTCTATATAAATAGGCATAACACAACCTTCTCTATAAATCTACTAAGCATAACGGAATTCGCCTATCTCTCCTCTCTCTCTCTCTCTCTCTCTTTCTTTCTTTTTTGTGTGTGTTCATGTGTCTCTCATCACTATGCTCCTTTTTGTATGTTTTTACCCCTCCTCCTGCTCCTCCTCCTCCTATGTTCTATTTTCTTCCCTCTGTGTGTTAAATAATAATCCTTATTCGAATCGAGGTGGGTGGGGGGGAAGAATGATCCAGAGTTTTAATGTAATCTCATCGAATAGGCGGAAGTTGAAAATCCGACTTCATTTTTGGAGAAAGCTATCCTGTGGGAGGAGGGATCTCTGTTCCTGACAACTTTCAAAGTGAGTGGTTGTCAAAAAAAAAAAAATATACCTGTCTCAAGTACCGATGCGTGTATGGAAGGACGAAGCATGAACTGAATTACTTTATATATATATATATATATATATGGAAGTATTTTTTGTTCACTTATATTTCCTTTTTATATATACCAATCTTCATTTATAAATGTCAACTGAATTAAAGGAATAAATTATAAGATGGTCAACATCATGAAATTTGGAATATAGACTTTTATCATTTATTCATTATATATATATATATGTGTGTGTGTGTGTGTGTGTGTGTGTGTGTGTGTGTGTGTGTGTATTAATATTGAAAATAGACACCAGTGTTTTATGTTACACAATCACCAGTGCAGGAAATGATAATTCCTGCTGGTTGCGAAACTCGAACCCAGTCAACAATGTCTTGACTTTGCGTGCGAGCGTTTTTCCTCTTCTGACAACAGGAATTAATCTTTAAATTGAAATGAATTTACATACTTATGAAGACGTGTCATGATCAACGACCATGACAGTATTTAACAAGCGGGAAGTTTGGAATGATTCATGCATGCTAATTGGCCGCTTTAATTTCAACTCCCTGAGTAGGATTCAATTTTAATCTTGTTAAAAAGCGCTTATAACTATAATATTCCTTTTCAATAAATATTAATGATTTTTTTTATACATAAGCACACAAGTGTTTCAAGCTTACGCAGTCATCAATGCAGGAAGTGATGATTACTGCTCGTCATGATCAACGATCATCTGAAACGTTTCCTGTTGTCCAATGTATCTCAACACTAGGTACGAGCTAACAGACGTACCCACCCGAAACGATATTTAACGTAACAATTGAAATATTCTGTTTTTCTTTTGGATAATATTTCTAAAGTGTCGAATGTTTTATCCTATAATATATTTCTTTTTTTTTTTTTTTTTTTTTCCTCAGGTAATCAGAGACCAAAACTGAACATTTGTTATAATGGATGAATGTTTAGGGGCAGGTAAATTAAAAGGCGCACACCTTGTGTTCATCATTTTATTTGCGGCAAGCCATGCCCACAGTTTAACCGACAACAGCAGTACCATCATTGAGAAGGGAAAGGGCGTTGTCAAGGATTTTTACCGCAGGTTTTCCGGCAAAGAAGTCGACCTCGTCTTTATTCTTGACCGATCGGCCAGCATT
Organism: Euprymna scolopes; assembly: GCF_053919585.1. Lineage (NCBI taxonomy): Eukaryota > Metazoa > Mollusca > Cephalopoda > Sepiida > Sepiolidae > Euprymna > Euprymna scolopes. The sequence goes on along the minus strand of NC_136482.1, from coordinate 94,760,404 downwards.
CCCCCACAGGGATGGAGTTCAATGATAACATTCATTCGGTCACTCCTTGAACATTTCTCTGTCACCGGTGACCACACCCGCGTGGCAATCATCACATACAGTTCCCATGTAAGTATGGAGATTAATGACTTGAACGAAATTCATACGACAAAATGTTCTTTGATGCAGCAGATAAAGCAGCGTCTGGGACGGAAGATTCCTTCCGGTTATACTGCGACATATGAGGCATTGAAGAAAGCGCAATCAGTTCTGCTCAACTCGAGACGCAATGCCAAAAAATCGGTTTTTGTTTTGACTGACGGAAGATCAAATGTTGGAATGAATCCGGTACGGGCATCTTTAGAGATCCGTTCCTTGCGCTGGAATAGTACCTGGAATACCAGCGCATTTGGGCCACAAGTGGAAATATACGCTTTTGGAATTAAAGACGCTCACCTACCTGAGCTGAAGTCTATTGCCTCTCAACTGTCAAATCACACCTTCTTTATCCCGGATTTTAAGACATTTGCGAATCTTGCAAGGCAATTGCATAATGGTGAGTAGAACTTTTTATTTTGGGTTTGGGAAAATATTTTAATTATTCCAATTTTTTTATGATTATATATATATATAATTTTGAGAAGTTTAGATAAGATGAACCATCCATCGGTATCGTCGGTTTTAACCTGATAACAGGGAACCGTTTTAGGTCACAATATCAAGCTCTCTCCAGCCAATCTATCTCATCTATCTATAACTAGAAATGAAATATCAGGCTTGATACCTACGGTACCGATGGCTTATCTATCTAAACTTCTGACAATAAAAACAAATTTTACGCTCTTATTTCGAAATTTTTTTCCTTATAATTGAGCATTGCTGGAATTATTTTTTCCATAATATATATGTATATATATATATATATATATATATATATATATATATATATATATATATATATATATATATATATATATATGGTGTCTCAAAAATATACACATGTACTCACACTTCGAATGACGATAAAACCTTTATTCATAAACAAAGTGAAATTGAATAGTTTCGAATACAGAATCATGTTCGCAAATGTTCAAATTGACGATCATTACTGGCCAGACAAGACTTTATTCACACTTCAATTGTTATCCGCGTTGATAATATTTTTTTTCAATTTGTTTGTTTTCCTGCATTTTTCTCCAAACAACAAACGACAAATGCTTATTTTTTTAGTAGGATTTTTACCCACGATCCGTCAAAATAACACCTGAAAGCTTCTGGCTTGATTTATGCTGCTAATTTTGTGCTCTGAAACAACTATATGTGATATTTGCAGTTTGATAATTTTCTTTTCTCTATAATAGAATTATTTATTTTGCCATCTTTTTTTTCTTTTTTTATATTTTTATTACAAGAACGGTTCTCCACTTAAACACAGAAAAAAATGAAATCAAATCTTCCCCGTATTTAATTGTGTTGTTTTTTTTTTTTTTTGCTGTTTTCCATACATTCTGTCTCCACAACATTTCATTTGGTTGATGTATTGTGTATTTTATCGTAGATGCATATGTACGCTCATGAATGTTTAGCTTTACAATACCATACCAATATTTTATCGTAATTTGCTTAATACTAATAAATTATAATATATTATTTTCATTGTTACTCCATCAATTACTTCATCTCTTCTGTCTTTCTATCTATGCCTAAACTTGTGCAGTTTATGCCACCTTTATATTTTTTTTTTGTTTTCAATGTTAACAGTATAAATATGACAATGCAGATTCATAAGAGTCCTTTTTGATATAAGAGATACTAAGTCAGCATCCTTTATATCTTATATTTTAAACTTAGTTTAAGAAATTACTTTGTGCCGAAAGAAGGTTGTCTAACAGTTATTGGATTTTACTAAAAACGTCCGATGCATATCAAATGATGGACATCTAGCTGGATACACAAAAGACAGAAAAAAAAATATTCTAATATGTTTGCCACGACTTTATTAAGTAAGATCACAAAGATTTGGACAATTATATTTATAGCCAGGGGTTATAAGAACAAACCAATCAAGTATAAATCGCTGTATTTTGAATTATTGGATATCTTTGAATCTTTCAACACTAATCTTTCGTCTTGACGTGAGAAAGGAACTATGCTCTGCTGATCCTAAATGGATTAATATTACCAATGTTTTACTCGGAATTTTTTACAATTCAAAGTTTCTCTGATTGGATTGATGCAGCCAAATTTTGTGCTTTGAAACAACTACATTTAATATTCACAATTGAATAATTTTCGTTTCGAGACAATAGTTTTTTTTTGTTTTTTTGCCATTCTTTTTTTTCTATATCATTTTTCTACATATAAGATTGGCTCTACACTCAAGAAATTTCATTTTTTTTTATTTGTTTACTTGCACCCCCACGAGGACAGACTAAGGCATAAGGTCGGTTTTTAATGTGGGTGAAACCAGCTCCCCAAAAGGGAGCACACTGAATAGTAACAAAAAATTAAAAAAAAATGTATCAGTCATGAAGGATTTCTCCTCCATTAATCGAGACCCAAAAAGTGAGGGAAAAAAAGTTAAATGCAGCATCAGAACAGATACTACACTTTGATCCTGGCCCGAAGACCAAGAACCCTTTACTTATATTTTACCAATCCACTTTTGCAACAGAAATCCCTCTCGTGGTCATAGTTATCATCCTCCTCCTCCTCCTATTATTATTATTATTATTATTATTATTATTATTATTATTAGTAGTAGTAGTAGTAGTAGTAGTAGTAGTAGTAGTAGTAGTCACTGTTGGCACTTTGCAATGAATCTTGGTGATTTCTCATTATCTGGTTTTTGGGAAACTTGTTTAGTTTTGTTCTTTACTGAAATACGTTTTTTCGTTATGAGCTTTCAAATAATTTTTTTTCTTATTTCCTTCTAACTGGGATGGGGCATCCCACTGGATGGCAGACATTCACCTGCTATCCTATACATTCCAAACGAGAGATCTTTTAAAGTTTTTTTCTAATCGTTCCTTTAATTGCAATTGTTTGTGTCTCTCTTGCACGTAGTTCACCGGGTATAATTGCCAAGTAGTTTTTAAAATTCTTTTTCACGGATCTGGTTACTCCTATAAATAATGGCTTGATGGAGATCTTCCTAAAATTCCATTTTTTTTTCTCATGTCGTACATAAGACTTTGGTATTTTGTTAACGTTTTCCTTTCACCTCTGTTTAATCTAGTTTCATTAGGGACATTGACTTCTACTAAGGTTGTTTCTTTCTCCTACTTGTCCCATGTCGCCATGTCACTTTTATAGCTATGGGGGAGGCTTGTAGATTATACAATGGCATAGATTAAGGTTTGCTTTATAAGTTACTTCTATTTATGCACACAAAAAAGTTATTGATCTCCCGACAAAAGGAGGGTGGACCTGTAAATTTACCTTTGTCCGTTCATCTGTCCGCACTTTTCCCAATAACTACACCTTGAAATTTTTGGAAATTTTACACAAACATTAAACATGATATGAGTAAAAAGTAACTGAACGGATTTTCCGGGAAAACTCCAGTTGCCTCCCTAGGGGTGTCTTTTCGGTTAAAAATGGCTAAAATCGACATTTTTGTGCTTATTAAAAAAAAATTGATGCTTTGGATTTTTATAAAACTTTCTGAAAAGTTGTAACTAACTGATTTCTATATAATTTTGTTTGTCTATACTATGCGATAACTCTTGGATGTGCTTTTATGGCTAATAAAAACATTCCATTTCTGGGACTATTTTACCATATTTGTCCAAAATTTTCTGTGTGGCCTATTTAGGAGTTTTGCATGGTACTAAACTCAAATTTAAATATGCTAAGGCCTTGGTGACTTTTGGGGCTAAATGGTGGGGTGATAAACTTAGTCATTTTTTTATGCCTCGTTTACTGTGCACTCACAGGAGACCATGCATGCTTCACTTGTTTTTATACTGAAGATGATCCACGTTGATTTAGAAGATTTTAACAAGCTTAAAAGCCTCCTTAATTCTTTTTTAAATAAAAGCATAAATAACGAAAGTTATTAATTTCCAAATTCTTTTCAAGAATCTTGAGTCATCATGCTGATGTTTTGTTTATTCACACGTATTTAACAATGTCTCATATTAGTTCACCTACTTTTGGGAAATATGCAAATTACAGTTTCTTAAATAAAACCTAAACACACACAGTATTTATGCAGTAATAGTAAGAGAGAGACCTGTGGAAATTCCACAGCAGATTCATTCAGATGTAATATATGGATGTTGATATTCTGTGGATGTTCAGCGTAAATAGACACGCCCTGATATTATCGTAGCTTTTTTTGTTAAAACAACTGACAGGAACGCCTGGCGTAGCCCGGTCGTAAAGCATATATATATATGTGTGTGTGTGTGTGTGTGTGTGTGTGTGTGTGTGTGTGTGTGTGTGTGTGTGTGTGTGTGTGTGTGTGTGTGTGTGTGTGTGTGTAGATATCCATTTGACTTGGGTGCATCAGCTTGAATACAAACCGAAAGCAAAACTTATGAAAAAAATATTATATATATATAACTTGAGTTCCTTCAGCTATAATCGAAACCGAAACCAAAACTTATAAAGAAATCTGGGTAAAATTATTTATTAAAAAAATAGATGAGTTGAGTGTCATCAACTATAATTGATACCGAAATCAAAACTTATAAAGGAATCTAGGCAAAATTATTTAGTACAAAAAATAGGTCATAACAATTTAACGACAGCATCTCGAAAGAAATAAAATGTAAGCGTGACACACAAAATAACACACACGCTATCGTATTAATGTATAGATAATAATATTATAATAAAGACATATATATATATATATATATATATATATATATATATATATATATATAAACATTGCGTGTATGCGTGAGTTCGTTCCCAATGGACTTCTATATGACGAGACATTTTTTATTTTACACAAATGTGCTTTATGTGCCAGACAGTGTTCTTAGATAGGTTTTGTAACAGAATGTCTTCAATAAGTATCGATAATCGAAAAACTCCGATGAAAGAAGGAACAGGCGAATTTTACTTATATAGTCTAACATAACAAGTGCATTTGAGAAGTTTTATTACTATACAAGTCGAAAGACTCGGCATATAAAATCAACAGTATGTTCTTTGATATGACAGGGGCGCATTCGAAATTAATGGTTCTGTTTAGAGCACAACTGAATTATAATACTTGACTTTTGCATTTTAAACTTTAATTCAAGCCATTGTATAAAAATAAATTTATAAAATCAACAGTAGGTCCTCCATAATGAAATGTAAATTACAAAGTCTTGTAGATTAAGTCACTGTGACAAGGCACATAAAGTTTCCTCCCAGTGCACTATGGTGGGTCCCCAACTAGAGCAGACAATCGATTTGATTGAAAAATGGGGGATTTTATCGATTTCAATGACAATAAAATATGGGAGGGTGAAACATTCATTGATCCTCATTCAATCATAGGCAACATCGTCTCTCTGCTAGTATATTATATATATATATATATATATATATATATATATATATATATATATATATATATATATATATATATACATGCAGTGCCACCCAAAAAAAGTCGGTACTTATCATTCTTTCTAAAGCCGCACATTTTAGCTAAATTGAATGCAACTGTTTAAGCAACCTATACCTCATTTGATTCACCTTTTATTCCTCTATAATTTTACCTGTTCATATTTGACTTTTAATTAAAGTATTCTAGTGTTCACATCAATTTAAAAAATTAACTTCAAATCAAAAAGAAACTAAGCTGAAGAGGAAATTGCTATTTAAATGTAACGTTAGAACATTAAAGCAACAAAGTACAATAGGAACACAATGAACTAGTTAATATTTAGTAGCATGGCCTTTCTGTAATTTGACAGTCTGCAATCTTTTGACCATTTTTTGAATTAGTATGTGGCAATACTCCAGTAAAAGGGCATCCCACTTCTTTAATTTTTCTCCATAGTTCTTCCAGATTTGAAATTTTATCATTGTGTAGCTGTTGCTTGATGTAATGCCATATGTTTTCGATAGGATTGAGGTTTGGAGATTGTGCAGGCCAATCCAAACACGGAATATCATACTCTTCAAGGAACCTCTTGACATTGCCAGCTGTGTGAATGGGAGCATTATTCTGCACGAAGGTGGGATTATCATCTAAATTCTGGTCAAAATAGGGTAGAAAATGCTCAGTACTTGGTTGAATTAATGCAATCTTGCAAGCGAACTATAGGCTCAGTATCATTGGCACAAAAACGCCACACACCAAAATTGAACTTCCTCCATCTTGCAACGTTGAAACTGTGCATCTAGGGTTAAATTTTTTATCCTTCCTTTGGTGGACGTACTGCCTACCATCACTGCCTAGCCTATTGAACTTGCTTTCATCAGAAAAAATCACTTTCAACTAATATTAAGAGTCATGATCTTCATTATATCTGACAAAATCCAGACAGCGCTTTCTATCCTTTACACAAATCATTGGCTTGTGTCTTGCAACACAGCTTCGCAAATTAAATTCCTTCAATCTGTTCTTAACTGTAGAAAGAGGACACTTTTTAACAAGATTACACTGTTATTGGATTTTGGAATCCATTTCAAATCTGTTTCTGAGGCTGCGGATCTTGATAGCATTGTTTTTTCTGTAAGAAATAACTCTAAAACGACCAGCTTTTAGGAGCATCACGAACACTGCCGGTGTTTTGGTGCTTTTGTACAGTCATTTGTACTGTTTTCTCATCACATTTCAATCTGCGGCCAATTTCTCGATTGGATAAACCAAAAAGGTGGAGATTAATGAGCTCCTGACGATCACTAAGAGAAAGTCAAGGCGTATGGACTAGATGTTTCGTTGTATAACCCGGAACAACAACAATTACATTTACAAATGGTCTGTTGCCTAAAAGGTAAATATTTTAAACTGGTTTTAAGCTTATTTGTTGCTGCAGAGTTTCTTTTTGCCTTCTCGATCTGAAGTTATTTTTTTAATTGACGTGAACACTAGAATATTTGAATTAAAAGTCAAACATAAACAGGTAAAATTATAGAGAAATAAAATACGAATCAAATGAGGTATAGGTTGTTTAAACAGTTACATTCAATTTAGCTTATATTCGCGATTTTTGAAAAAAAATGACAAATGCAGACTTTCTTTTTGGCGTCACTGTATGTATGTATATATATATATATATATATATATATATATATATATATATATATATATATATATGTGTGTGCATTTGCATACATATTATATATAGTGCCAATAACAAGCAGAGCGTTATTATACGAGGGGCGTGCAATAAGTAATGCCCCTGACCCACTTCCAGTTGTCTGATCTAGCTGAAATTTTGCATGTGCAATTATTTATATCTCTACGTGTACTGTGGCAAATTACAGCTCTGAACTAATTGTGGTTCCTGTTTTACAGGTGCTTGAACTGAGTCAGGTATGAAATGGAGCCTGTTGAATGTCGAGCAGTGATCCGGTTTTTGTATTTGAAAGGACGCACACTACAGGAGACTTGATGAAATGGAAGAAACTTATGGTGATAATGCCCCATCATATGACCTTGTAAAACGCTGGCATCGTGAATTCAAACATGGCCGGAAGTCTGTGGAAACAGCACCCAGACCTCGTTGCCCCCCTTCTGTCATTGATGAGGCATCCGTCTGTCAAGTTGAGGCTGCCATTTTGGAAGATCGGCGCATTACTATTTGCCAAATAGCCCAAGATGTCAAGATTAGTACAGGGTCTGTAGAAACTATCATTCATGACTATTTGCATATGCATAAGGTGTCTGCCAGATGGATTCCCAGGTTGCTTACACCATTCCAGAAGCGAGAACACATTGAGGGCTCGAGGATGATTTTGGAGATATACCAAGAAAATAAGTCAAATTTTTTCAAAAGACTGATTACACAGGATGAAACCTGGGTCCATCACTATGATCCAGAGACCAAAGCCCAGTCAATGCAGTGGAAGCACTTGGACTCTCCACCTCCAAAGAAGGCAAGGGTGCAGCCCTTCACTGACAAGTTCATGCTCACAGTCTTCTGGGACCAGGACGGAGTAGTGATGACAGATTTCCTGGCAAAGGGTACCACAATTACAGGAGCCTATTATGCTTCACTTTTGAAGAAATTAAGGGAAGCTATCAAAATCAAGAGGCGGGGCAAGATCAGCAAAGGTACCCTCCTCCTGCAGGACAATGCTCTGGTCCACAACTCGCCAGATCAGAAGCACGGGCATGTGGTTATGAAATCCTCCCCCATCCTCCCTACTCTCCTGACCTTGCACCCTCTTCCCAGCCATGAAGTTGTTTTTGAAAGGAAAGCGTTTCCCAGATGATGCAGCCTTGATTTCTGAAGTCACGTTGTGGTTGGAGGACCAACCTAGGGTGTTCTACAAAAGCGGTCTCCAGAGCTGCATCAAACGATGGGAGAAATGCATAACTCTGGGTGGTTCCTATGTAGAGAAAGACTAATAACTGTGCCAAGTTTCGTTGCTCTACTCCTATGGGAAGTGGGTCAGGGGCATTACTTGTTGCACACCCCTCGTAGTATGTTTATTTCTACAAACATGATTGGATACATATGTACATACATGTTTCTGTTACGATTTCTACAATATATATATTAGAGTATTAATTTCATCATTTTTTAAGAACTATGTTCTAGCTTTATTTAAGATTTGAAAAAGGAAAGGTTTCTAAAAATTACCTATAGAATTTCCTCACAAAAAATAAAAACAAAAATGAAATTGAAATTTACCATCCTTCTCAAATTGTTCGAAAGACTCAGTACGGATTAATGCGTAACACATTTATTTTATTTTCACCCGCTTGTGGGCTTATGATTTTCCATCGGCTGATTTTATATATATAGTTGAAAAAATCATTTTGTTTAATCTCTTGCAATCACTGTTAGCTTGTTTCCAAGAATTCACACTAGTCCTAACATTATTTTAAGGATCATCAGTTGTTTACCACGAAAAGCTGTTTCGAGAATTTACAAACAAAACCCTATAAGCACTCTGGTCATGTTTTTTCTTTCAAAGTCATGGTTCCCCAAGAGTGTTGATCAAGCACCACCTCCTTAAAAAAAACAAAAACAAAAAAAACAAGAGCAAAAATATCGGATCTAATTTTTTACTTCAGATTAATTTTGTTATATATAACATTTTGTTATTGTGTAGTCAAACTGTTGTGTTTTTAGCATAATGTACATTTACATTAATTATCCATCTTTTTTATTGTAATATTCAAACCGTTTGATTGTATAATCTCTAAGGATGAAACCGTCGTTGAAAAAAATACTTTTGCTTGACCAGATTTTTTTAGGCTTATCAGGATCAACATCAATTATATATGTATATTAATAAAAACTTGTTTAAACTGCTGGTAAAAGCAAAATGTGGCAGTACACATGTTAAAAACTGCAACGCCCTTAAAAAGCTAGCCATGCCAGAGACAAATGTTGCCCTCATGGTTATAAAGCAAAAAGATAAAGAATTTTTTAAATTCCCTCAAATTCTCATGGCAAAATAAGTAAATGTTTTAATATTTCCCTAGTGACCATCTTACAAGTATTAAAAATCTCCTTCCAAATACATTTGCTGTTTCTCTTTGAACCGCACAGAAACTGAACTAGTCAATTTCAATCTCTCTATATATATAAGTGAAATTGTCTGTGTGTATGTCTGTCTGTGTGTATGTGTACATTTCCCTACCAAATTACTCTGTCAATTTTCAGTTTACAGACTTGAGATTTGACATAAGGGATACTGAGATTTGGAACAATCTTTTTAATCGGTTTTCGGCCTGAAATTTCGCTGTGAAGGGGTCAAAATTCAACGATTTGACCTTTGAAAACTCTACAAAAATCCTCCGCTAATTCTGGGTCTAAACACTTGAAATTTTAGATATAGGTTACTTGGACATGGATTAAACTTTTTTTTACTTGATTTGTGCCCAAAACAATAAATGTTAAGGGATCAAAATTGGGGTCAAAGTTTTTAAAAAATTAACCTTTCAGCCAATTTTTGGTGTAAACATTTGAAATTTTACATAAAGTGTAGTCAGACAAAGGACAATTTTTAAATCGGTTTTTCACCATAAATTTGGCCACCAAGGGGTCAAAAGATTTGACCTTTGCGGTCTTTAGCAAACTATTGAGCCAATTTTGGGTCTAAACATTTGAAATTTTACATAAAAGGTATTCAGACATGCAGCAAGCTTTTCAATCAGTTCTTGGGCGAATATTTGGCTGCCAAGAGATCAAAGTTGAAAGAGTTGATCTTTGCAAACTCTACCAAACTCCTCCGTCAATTTTGGGTGTAAACACTTGAAATTTTAGATGTAGGTTACCTGGACATGAGTTAAACTTTTTAATATATATATATATATATATATATATATATATATATATATATATATATATGTGTGTAAAGTTATGAACAGCACATATAGCCCAAGCAAAGATTCTCAAATATCGTATTCAGGCCACATCCTCCTATTATGTGAAGGAGGTTCGGCGTCTTGAACCGGTTCCGCACCTGGCAATGAGAATGGTGACTAGCCTCAGAGGTCTATCCTATAAGCAACGTTTAAGGAATCTAAATCTTTTTATCTTGAGCGCAGGAGACTTTGAGGCGACCTCATTTTTGCCTACAACATCTTCCATAGATGGTGCAGCCTGGACCAGGCCCTATTCTTCATCGTTGCCCTGGGTCAAAGGTCTGTGGGCAAGCGAAAAAGATCTACCTTCGACGGTTCCAGTGGCTTCGACGCCAAGCAGCATTCTTCATTCATGTGGCATCTCCATGGAACCAGCTGCCCAATGAGGTCGTAAACCAGCCCACACTACAGGGCTTTAAGATGGCCTTGAATAGACGTTGGTCGAACCTCCACGGTTTTCCCCTTGTATAGTTTCTCTTTGTACATAGCCCCCTAAATTCTCACTGACCTTTCCCCTTGTAAATAGCAATCGCTTGTGCACTTATTTTTTGCTAATGCATGAATGAATGAATAATGTACCCTTTTTAATGTATATATTGCAAATTCAAATATATTGTATATATGTACACTCATTCATGCAATTTACATAAATTTAGATATGCTGCTCTCCTCTAGCACATATATACTCTTTAAATAATTGACCTTCTCGTCATGGACAATTTCACCCTTGAAAAAGCCCATGTAAAATGGACGAAACGTCAAGCATTTTTAAAATCATGATATATATATATATATATATATATATATGCTTTCAAGACTGAATTTATAAAAAATTATCAACCTTTATAAAAACAAACACGCTTGCTAACTTTTGAACTGCTATTAAAAATTCCCACCATGCCTAGCAGCTGAACAACTTGATCGTCTTTGTTGTAAGCACCCTAAAAACTAAATGAATTAGATTTTTATAGTTTGAGATATACACACACACACACACACACACACACACACACACACACACACCCACGTGTATGAGCATTAAGCATGTTTAAAGCCGAGTGGAACATGTGTGTCCCATTAGTTTTGAAAGAGTTAAGTCACTCAGGATGATTTTTTGGACAATAAGAAAAAAAAATAAAATAAAATAAACTAAGTCTGGGCCTTACAGTTCAGTAGAAGAGGAAACGATATACAACTCAATACGACATCATTTCTTGTATCGCCTTCTTCTAAAAAAATGTATTTTATTTAATTTTTCTTTTTATCCTTGAATTCACCTCTAAGATTTTCAAATTATTTTCTTTAACAACTTGTCCAATTGTTAGGTTCTGTTTTTTCAGGGGTGAGGGGGGATTTTCTGTTTAATATGAAATGACATCGCATCCCTATTTCCATGATATTTTTTCCAAGGATTGTTTCAGATCTTTTTAAATATTAGTCCATTCCCAAAAAATTCTTCAGATTACTATATCAATTTAAACACCAAAGTTGTTGGTGTCATTATTTTCATTTTAGGTGCGGCTTTTATAACTTGCCATCCAAACTAATTTAGCTCTGGCCAGGTTCCTCTTTCAAATCCATTCTCATCATTTTTTCCCCATGTTCTCCCTTGTCTTCCCCTGGAAACTACTATTACCTCAACTGTTCTGCATGTACTAACCCAAAAATTCGCGTCCATTCTTTCAGCGTGACCATACCATTGAAATCTTCGGTTTTACTGTCCAGATCTTATTTTCCTCTGCACTCACCAGATCTAAACATGTTTTTAAGATGCACATTACACATGCATTATATCATTTTTATGTCATTTCTCTTCATGCAACGCATATCCACAACTCAAAGAGTGATTTATCTATATCTCTGTTTTAAAACGGAATTTCCCGATGATTCACACAAATAATTCAAGAGTCAAGATTTAAAAAATCCGTCAGCATCACTGATGTTGTAATACTTCATTTCTTGTTTTTATTTTTAATTTAATGTAATGTTTGATTTCTTTTTTATTTGCTTATTTTCCAATTTTTCATATTTAATAATTTTAGTATTTTGCTTATGTTCTAAGATTGTATAGTCATAAATTTGGAAAATTTCATAAGAAAATTATGCCAGTGATCTCATTTTTAGGGAGTTCACCAAGACCATTTTTGACTGCTCCTTTCTGAGCTTAAATCCATGTATGTATGTATGTATGTATGTATGTATGTATAAGGCATTCATTATCATGTTAATACACTGGTCTTCGTTAAAACACGAATGTTTCCAGTTGTTTTGAACTTCTTGCCACCTGACTTAAGCAATACCGGTTCAGGAGAGATGTGGTTGGGAATTGTGCACCTCACAATAGATTCTTTTACAGGGAGTATCCATTGCCCCTCGAGACTAAATGAAAGAAATCCCCCCTCTCTGTCTCTCTCTCTATCTATCTCTTTCTGTCTGTCTGTCTCTCTCTCTCTCTTTGGACCTATGTAATGAACAACTACCAAATTATTTCGTTCGTTCTGTTAAATAGTATTGAATCCAAAAGTGCTAAAATACTATGAAAAGTAGAGTAGCTATAATAACAATAATAAGTAGCATGATCTGTGGAAATTCCATAGACCCTTACATAGCGTCGGTATACCTGCAGTCGCTGCTTGCTTTTGTATCTGAGTAGGCAAGGGACTGTTCAACCCAGCAAAAACAGTTGCGCTATTGTCCCCTAGATACCTCTCTCCTGTCCCTGACAGTGGGATTTGATTTCAAGACACATCTGTGTCGTTCTCGAAATGCCATAACTATCTGGGGGTAATGATATTTAGCAACCTTAGGTGTGATGACTACTTGTCATATATCCAATAGGGTTAACTTTACATGTTGCGTATCCTGAGCTGCCAAACTCGTCATAAATGGCATTTGCTAACTAGGCTTTACACGGTAACGATTCGTTCCCATTTCAAGTGTGAACGAATCGTTACGTTGTAAAGCCTAGTTAGCAAATGCCATTTATGAAATTGAAAATACGAATTGAAATACGAATCCCTAGTATTCGATGGAGTTGGCAAGGGGTTCTCCGATTCTCTTGAGCGTCTACAACGTCATGCCATCAGATATATGCTACATATTTCTTGCCGAATATATGATCTGCTTGGATTAGATCTGCTGTCTACTTGCCAGAATGTAACAATTGCTTCTGTTACCTACAGATTATTTCACCATTCTTGTCCCTCCGCAATGCTTAAATATCGTCGTGTGCTTAACAGACCAAACTTGCGATGATATACAATCACATTTGACCCACTGCATAACCACGTTAGTGTTTGCTCAGAGATCTACTGCCGATCTTCTTTTTCATAATGTTCTGCAGTCCTGAACGTGCTGACTCAGAATTGTGTGAATAAACATGTATCGCTATCACATTTTCGTAGTTCTGTATTGTCTATCTATCGTGATGGTCCTAAGTTTTATGCATTCCCTAATTAGCCAGGTAGCCTGTCTATTGCTAACGGTTTTTATGACTATGGCTTAAAGCGAACAAAAAAAAAAAAAAATAAGTATCCTTCATTTGTTATACATGGCTACCGTATTTCAAGATATTTCCATTTTATTGACGTCCTGCACACACGCAGACCCCACAATATTATTGTATTATTTTTATTCAAGCTGAAACATACTAAATACTCTGGTTAATGCATTCTCAGAATATATCTAATTATGGGGGTTTGTTTACAAAATCTTGGTAGAAGTTTGTGGCGTCTTTTCATTCTATAGACGTCTGACACGAACACAGTCCCCCCACAATATTATTATACTATTTTTAAGTTTCGCGTTTAATACAGCAGTGCATCAGATGAAAATTTAAAAACTATTTTAACTAATAGCTCCATCTTTTCAAACAGGAGCATACAGGCTTTAAATTGTTTAATTTAGTTTTATGCAAAAGGGACAAACAGGAAGAGAGAAGGCCATCATAATAATTCAGATTTGTGAAATTTTAACAATAGTTATGAAGCATCAATTTCCTAATTTTATTTGTTTTTATGGAAATCGCTCCAGACAAGGTATGATGCCACTTGATGTAAGGAGCTAATAGAAACGAAAGATGATCATTGCAGAGACATCAGATGCCTATTGGCTTTAGTCTTGAAAAAAACCATCTGGGTAAAAGCAAAGCAATCAACAAGAAAAGATTTCAGGAAGCCTTCATTTTTTTTATGGAAATCGCTCCAGACAAGGCATTAAACCACTTGATGTAAGCATTAAAAAATATTACTTCAAGATCAAAAACAAATGTCAACAATAAATGTTAGCTGGATAGATTTCTACTCAGAAAACAGCAATTATTCCTCCTTTGTCAGAAACATCGCTCATGGAATGTGAGGACTAAAGGACAAAATAAGAGAAAGGAGAGTTACGAGGCTGCCGAAAGTAAGTCTATGGAAAGAAGCTACTGAAATAGCATAGAAAGAAGCTACTGAAGTAGCATAGTAAGCTGTATTACAATGAGATATAAAAATAGTGAATTGATGGAAACCACTAAACCAACGAGCCAAACGAGCTGGCACAAAGGAAGCAGGGAATAGATCAAACAATTCAGAAGAACACATGTTATAATAGTATTTGTAGAAAAAAAATTTAGCCTAGGATTCTGAAAATTTCAGTTTCTATGAAGTATGAAGTATTTTGAAGTGGTTTTAGTAGATATATATATTTTAGATTTCCATTAAATTTGATCCATTAGGCACGAATTAAACAAGATTACCTGCATTTAAATTTCTCTTTATGACCCATTAAGCTTTAAGCCTGAAATTTTGAATATCTCATAGAATAAAAATCATGTAATGAATTTGGATGAAAATTGAAATAAAATTCTAGGCATAAGGTTTAATATCTTTATATCTATAATTTTAATCTTTGTAAGCTGGACATAAAAGTTTTGCAGATCTGTTTTATTTGATGAATTAATTTTACTTGCACTGAGGTGGGTATTTTTTTTTCTTAGTCTAGTATAATTAGCTTTCTATACTATTGAATTTGAAGAAAGTACTTTCTGAATTTCTGGGTAATGAGGTTGGTCAGATTGGTCTTCAAAAATTGTCTTCCTTTGATTTCGGTAAATTTTCTGCTTGTATGATTTTCTATTGTTTTTGTGCAATATATTAAATAGTTTGCTCCCCCGTGATATTAAATGGCTATACAAATACATTGTCTATGGACTGAATTATCTTTGTGTTTGATTAGAATATGAAATTTAAATCCAGTTCTATTATTATTATTTATAATTTCACATCTCGGATTACATATTGGAACAGCAGGGCTACCCGACGTTGCTAAAACTAAATATGAGATGCTGAACAGTGCGTACGACATCTATATATTAAAACTTCTATCTCTCTTCCTCCATCCTTCCCTCTCTTTGTTACCGTCTCTTTATCTTTATCTCTCTCCGAATTTTTCGTCTTTCACTCCAACCCCCCCCCCTCTCTCCTACGCCAAACCCACCCGTTTCTCTAGTTTTAATGTGCTGAAAAAATATAAATAATGTAATCCATTTATTGGAGCTGTCCATTTTAAATGTAATACTGTAATCTTACATTTGTTGCTCCTGGATAACGCCAAGTAGAACAAAACACAATAACATTCTTGATCCCGGGTAATAAGGATGTTTTTCATGGAATGATTTTAATGGTTAATTATTTATGGTGAACATATTACAGCGTTTAAATAGGACATGACTTGTTCAATTTGAAGCTCAAATATCACAGTGTTATTTGATCATTAAATTATTTATTGAACCAAATTATAAAGCTATAACTGACTGTTCTTACGGTAATATTGTTTTAATCTATTTATAAAATCATTGGATGTAAATAGCTTTCAAAATTTTCAGTCTTTTTTTTTTGTGGAGGGAGGGGGTCATTAAGTCTATAATATTTTAAAACACAAAACATCAAAACAAATAAATTTCGTCATTAACGTTTAGTTGTAGGACGATGTTATAATGGACCTATCCTTGCATCAAATATTAGTTAGAATCATGTGATGGAACATCCAATCGGTTTTTGCAGGACCCATTCCTGAAACGGTTTACAAACCGTTTAATGTCTCGTATGACTCAACATATATACATATGAGAGTATTTATTTTAATAATGCTCAATACACAATAGTGCATTACAGTTATATGTCGAATGGCTATACAAACGGAGTTTTGTTCCAATCACAAATCAGCTCAGTGGTTTTTGTTTTACAATTTAACATATTTCTTTATCATCATTATATATACTTCACCATATAAAGATAAAGGTGCATTTATTTGTACACAAACACACACACACACACACGCACGCATATTAGTGGCCTGGCAAGGCCACAGGGGAAAGAACCAAAGCAGAAAAACTGAAGCTGGCCTGCAGGACACTATATATACAAGTGTAGGCAAATTTGGGCATCTTTTATTGGTTTGAAAATAGAAGTTCTTTTTTACCAATTGTCATAAAATTTTAACCATAGAATATTATTATAATCTTCAAAAAACCTGCAAATTTTTATGTAGTTTCGTCCCATAGAACCAAAGATATGAGCATTCCAATATTCAATTTGGCTACCAGTATATATATATATATATATATATATATATATATATATATATATATTGAACCCTACACCTGACGACAGTTTACTCAAAACATACACGGCATTTCTAGTTTTGAGTAAACTGTCGTCAGGTGTAGGGTTGTAAGGTTTTATATATATATATATATATATATATATATATATATATATATATATATATATATATATATACTTTAGTATATTTAGGCAACATTTTTCCTCTAATGCATGTTTCATTATTAATAATTCCTGTTTGTTTTTCTTGCAATCCATTTTTCCTTTTTGGCGGGTTAATGTTCGAACGTTCTGTTCGAGTGTAAAAAGAAATTTTCTGTAGTTGCGAACGTTTTCGAATTCCTTCTGTCTTCTGCAGGCGAGTGATGAATTAAAAATTGTGCTGGTGAATTTATTAAAAAGATGATTAAAATCGTTTAAAATCATTAATAAAAGCACTTAAGCGTACCTATTGAGCCTGATTGATGGTCGTTTTTTTTTTTTTCATACGGATTAGTAGGGCTTCAATGATTGGGAGCAGATCACAGTGTGAGACGGCTAAAACGGCGGGGTTTTTAATTAGAATATTCCTAAATTCAGTTTTGTTATTTTTGGAGACATATTCTCCTACAGGGCATTTAAAAACGTACACGGCATTTCTAGTTTTGAGTAAACTGTCGTCAGGTGTAGGGTTTTTGTTTATTAATAATTGGCTTGTTTTTAAATGTGTTTGTGTATGATATTTCTTATTATTTTTTCGTCTAATTCATAATTCGTGTATATATATATATATATATATATATATATATATATATATATATAAACACACGTCCCAGTGGAGATGCACTTCAAAAAAAAATAAATAAAAAAAGAGACAGGCACACAGACATAGTGTTATAGATATAAGATTATATTGTACCCAATATATAGCTGTGATTTCAGAAGTAAACAAAAAATGACTAGCTAGAATCGAAACTAAAACATATCGCTCTAACTTTAGCCATTACCGTTTGAGCTATTGTCAGATAGATAAGAAATAGTTAAAAATGGACCGACTATAATGTCGTTGACACACCGGTTCCCATTGAACCACCGATGTTAAGCGTTGAACCTGGTCAGTACTAAATGGGCGACCATTTGGGACTTCCAGGTGCTGTATGTGCTCTCCGCTTATTTCGGCATTGTTTCCAGTCTTTCTGGACTTCTCCTTACTAGTGGACTCAAGCACTGGATTCAGGAGCGGTGCGGTTGGAGATTGCACAACCCTTGCCTCACAATTACATGCGCAGCTGCCCTTACAGGGGTGTCCTTTGTCTTTTGAGACTAAACGGAGGCATCGATAACATCTAAATGTGTATTTACGCATGCGTAGAAGAACCCTTTAACTCAACTGACGCCTGCAAATTTCCCCAATTTTTTTCAATTTTGATCCCCTAACAACTATTTTTACTGGCTAAAAAAATTCACAAACTAACACTCCGCAAAAAATGCAATCACTTGACTTGCCTCGCGCCACTCTGCGACCTTGCGTCTCGGAAGTGATGCACTTTGAAAAAAATGGAGACAGACACACACACACACAGTAAGTTTTATAAATTAGATAAGTAAAAAGTGTGAATACTCGCGAAGCATGATTTTTCCCCCATCATTGTGTTTAGATTTCTAAATCGGTAGACTATTTCTTTTTTATTGTTTAAAATAATGTAATGTGTTCAAAGTTTAAAAAAGATTACTGAATCTATATTGAAGACCATTCAATAAACTAGTAAAAAAATATGAAAATATTAGTAGGAAAATTGATTATTGAATCGAAAATGCAATGCTATTAAAACTGGCACAAATAGCCTTCAAGTAGTATTATATGATTCATGTGCGAAATGAGATAGTTCTGTCTGTTGATATAGTAATTCAAATAGACATTAAGTTTTGTTTTCACATAGCCAACAAAGATTAGTTACAGTACCAGTAATTTTCTTGATACTGGATTTGTTCCCTATTCTACATTTTATTATGATTGATTTGGAGCTGTCACAAATGACTTTCAGTACATAATTGGAAGAAAAAAAAAAATGGAAAATAAAAAGCTAACCCACCTCCCAAAGTTCTGAAAACTAGAGCGATCCCTGTGTGACTTTCCATTTATTCTAATGCTCTGATCCCCCCCCCCACAAATTGCACTTAATGGGGTCAGTCATAAAAATCTCATTTTCACCCTTTCTATTTCAACTTTTTTTTTTTTTTAGCCACACATTTCCTTTTTCTTTTTTCTTAGTTTTAACATGAAACTTTGTGTCAGTAAAAAAGTTTTGAGATGTAGGATATAATGTTTGATTCCAAATTCTAGACGAAATGCCTGCAGTAAAAAGGGATCTGTATTCAGGAAGTGTCCTCGATATCTTTGTGCTAAGGGCATCACTGTTTGACACTTGCCCTTTCAGTGTAAGAGGTAGTAAGCTAATTTTAAACAGTTATGACTAACAGATAGACTTTCATTTGTATAGAGGATAGTAATAATAATAATAATAATAATAATAATAACTAGCATGATCCTGTGGAAATTCCATGGTGATTTTTATATCAATCTGTATACTTTGCTGTCAATAATGAAATTCCTTTGGAAATAACGTCTCAGAGTTAATACAAGAAACAAAATGAATCTTTTTTCATAAAAATAATCGAAATTGCCAGTCAAATATTCTTTAAATAAAAAAAACAAAAAAAACATTTTTTTTTTCTAATTTTATTATAGCTAGGGATGCCAGGCATTCATCCGTTATCTCATATATCCAAACCAAGAGATCTTTTTAAGATTCTAACCATCCCTTCAAGTGCAACTGTTTGTATTTCTCTTGAACTTGGTTCATCGGATATATATTTTTTTTAAATTTTTTTTTTTTTTCATGAGTCTGGTTGCTTCTATAATTAGTGGAATGATGGAAATTTTCCTAAGATTCTAGTTTCTTTTCATGTTGTACATAAGAACTTAGTATTTCGTGATCGTTTCCCCCTATGCTCAGCATCATTAGGGACACTAACTTTTAATAAGGTTGTTTCTCTCTCTCCTTGTCCCACATCATTATGTTAGGTTTAATAGCTCAGTTTTCTAGGTACCTAGCTGTAGTCATTGTCGTAGTGGATGGTTTATGACTTATTTCAAAGTTGTTATATCTCTTTTTGTGATTATGAAACTATTTCTACCATCAATTGTTCTATTCAGCTTTGCATAATTCTGCTTCGTATTATTGAAACGCATCAGCTTTTCTGTTGTGGACAATGTTTAACCACTATTTATATAGAAATAGAGTTTACTCTAACACCGTGTGCAAAGAACTAAGGAGACATCACATCAGCCCTTCATTGGAATTTTTTTTAAGATCTGTAGATAAGCATCTGTTGAGAAGCTAAAATATTTTAAATTTTAAAGATAAAAAATACTAAATTGTAGAAGCGAAATAGCAACTAATTGTAGATACAGAATAAAAGTTAACTTGACCTACTTTAAAATGCTGAGCGCCACTCAGGCCTTTTGTTGATAAAGAATACATCCGATGAAAATATATGTTACAAAGGTTAAAATCATTATATATTGCTACTAAACCTTATGTCTATGATCCTTAGTTCAATTCTGATCAAAATCTATTGCATTATTTTAATTCTAGAAAATGTCAAAAGACTTTTAAAAAAATTGAAATAAGAAGTCTTAAGGAGAAATTGAAATTTAAGAAATCTTGTTTAATCGGTGCCCAATGATTATGGATTACATCCAATATAAATCTGAAATATTTAAATTTTCAAATAATGACTGTTCATATTTTGCCTTCAAAACCCTTTTAAAATACACAAAAGAATCTGAAATTTGGATAATATTTATTAAATGACATATTGTTAAAATTTCACAAAAATCGGAAGTATTTGAATTTTCATGAACGTTTTCCACAACCGTCTTTGCCCTTTTTGCATAAACTTAAATTAAACTAAATATAGCCCACATTATGACTCCACTTTACGCCTTGCAGTTGTGTTCCAAAATTTATAATCATCAGTTAGATAGTTTAATAGAGTGAAGCCTATACATACATATGTGTAGGATTGCATTACATTCTTATTCGAAGACACGAGTTTCAGACTAATTGCTCTGCCAGTCATAGAATTCGAAACCTTCAAACCCAAGTCAACATTTTACCTTCTATATAAACTCTTAGGACCATGCGACCAAGAAACCAATCACATTTAAGGAAGGGAATTAAGATTTATTTATGTGTAAGTAAGGAGACGCATATGGAAGACTGTCAGTACAATGTTTAACGACACGTCGGCCGGAACTTGGCATTATGCATTAAAATTTGACAGCCTAAGTGTATAATTCTCTTAAATATCTACTTGTGTGCGTGTGTGTGTGTGTGTGTGAGAGAGAGAGAGAGAGAATGTATATATATATATATATATATATATATATATATATATATAGTTAATTTAATTTCCTTTCACTTGTTCATGTATATAGATAAATAATTTGTGCTGAGATGGGATGAAAAAGTTAATTTCTTCAGCAGAGTCTAATCATTTTGGCATTCTACCGAGTTTCTAATACATTTTTTGTCTTATTGTCTTATTATTATTCTTAGTTTTAACCTTATTTTATTTTGACCTTAGTTTTATTCCTGGGTTTTAGTTTTGACCTTAAATTACATGCAGCGGTGTTTTGAGGAGTTGCCATTAGTCCCAGGTCCACTCTAGTCATCAGTAATATTCGTAGGTATGAAAGAAAGCTAAAATATTATTTCTCAGATAAACTAAGCTGTCAATATTAAAAGAAAGCCTTGAAAAGAATTATGACATGAAACTTTTATAAAATACTAGAAGATGTACCCAGCGTTGCCCGGTATTAAACGTAAAGTTAAATTCCTTTTAAAGAAATGAAGTAAAAAACGGAAAGAAAGCGAAACATTTGCATGCGAGTATTATGTTTTTTTCTAAACTGTCCACTTCTTGTAAGTGAAAAAAAAAAAATATTCGAGCTGAGATCGAAACCAAAACCGAAAGACAATGAGTCAAGTACGATAACTATTAGGCCAGCTTGACACGTCTCTAAACAGAGTTTTCAAACTTACTTATTAGAACATAAAAAAAAAAGCTGTCATGTTTCATGGCCGTGCATGCGCATTTGTGAAACAGTTGAGAAAAAAAAAAAAACGACTCTCAACTACCATTTTTTAAATTTTGGGTCCTTAGCAGCCTTTTTTACCAGATGAAAACCAATTAAAAAGTTTTCCACGTCTTTGAATATTTTATATACCAAATTTCAAGTCTGTAGATGAAAAATTCGTTGAATATATAGGGTAAGAAATGTCCTCACACACACACACACACACACACATTCCCACTTTTATAGATACACTAGCAGGATACCCAACATTGCCCGGTCGTTAAATATACATAAATATTATATTTTAATTAATGCAAAATTCTTATTGATTATAAACAGAAACATAACGTTACATTGCTTTAAGAAAAAAAAAAAATTCAGAAACTGAGACACGTGAATACGAGTATTGTTTTTCGAAGCAGTTCACTTCTTATAGGAAAAATAAATACTCGAGCTGAGATTGAAACCAAAACCTAAAGACAGTGAGACAAATAGGATAACCCTTACACCAGCTTGACATGACGTTTAAATTGTGTTTCCAGATCAACGCATATTTAGCATAAGGAAGCTGTCATATTTCAAGGCCGTGTATGCACAGTCGTGAAACAGTTGAAAACAGATAAAAATCCAGTGACCTCTCACGCACCAATTTTTCAGTTTTAACTCCTTAACAGCCCGTTTTTTTTTTTCGGATGAAAACGGATTTAAAAATTTTCCCCATGCCTGAATACACTATATACCAAATTTTAAGTCTGTAGATAGAAAATTCGTTGAGTATATAGGTTGAGAAATATGTTCTCTCTCTCTCTCTCACACACTTTCATACATATATAAATAGATATAAAACTAACAAGCAAAATATGCTAACAAGCAAAGTAAAAAGAGTATAATGAACACGTATTATTTAGATTATTCAGATTACTGTTCTCATCTTGAGTGCTATTCTCTCAACATTTCAGCCGATGTAACTTCTTCAAGTGTATCCTGTTGAACATGAGAATCTTCTGTAACTCGGAAATCTATATAGAATTTCGAACCGAACCGTATATTTAATCCACAGGGTTAGCATGCTTTTGTTCCATAAGGTTCAATCCTCAGTGCAAACGATACTAAGAATACAATTACAAATTATGTAAGACTTCTTCCCAGTCATATTTGAGTTTGAAAAGATATACCTGAAGAAGATCGGCAGTTACATCGGCCGTAACATTGTGATCAAACATTGATGTTATTGTTTTGTTTTTCTCCCCCACCCCTTTCTGTTTGCAAAACTCAATTATGTTCTGCAAATTCAAAAACAAAATAGCAATTTTATTTTACAAAATAACTAAACCAAACATACAGAAACTTGAAGCATGGAAACTTTCTCAAAATTTGTGTATTAAATAACTCGTAAACGGTTGATATGCTGCCAAAGAAAACAATCAAACCAAACATCATGAATAAATATTTGAAGATACAAAAAAACATCGTGAATAAATATTTGAAGATACAAAAAACATCGTGAATAAATATTTGAAGATACAAAAAACATCGTGAATAAATATTTGAAGATACAAAAAACATCGTGAATAAATATTTGAAGATACAAAAAACATCGTGAATAAATATTTGAAGATACAAAAAACATCGTGAATAAATATTTGAAGATACAAAAAACATCGTGAATAAATATTTGAAGATACAAAAAACATCGTGAATAAATATTTGAAGATACAAAAAACATCGTGAATAAATATTTGAAGATACAAAAAACATCGTGAATAAATATTTGAAGATACAAAAAACATCGTGAATAAATATTTGAAGATACAAAAAACATCGTGAATAAATATTTGAAGATACAAAAACATCGTGAATAAATATTTGAAGATACAAAAACATCGTGAATAAATATTTGAAGATACAAAAACATCGTGAATAAATATTTGAAGATACAAAAAACATCGTGAATAAATATTTGAAGATACAAAAAACATCGTGAATAAATATTTGAAGATACAAAAAACATCGTGAATAAATATTTGAAGATACAAAAAACATCGTGAATAAATATTTGAAGATACAAAAAACATCGTGAATGAATATTTGAAGATACAAAAAAACATCGTGAATAAATATTTGAAAATACAAAAAACATCGTGAATAAATATTTGAAGATACAAAAAACATCGTGAATAAATATTTGAAAATACAAAAAACTTGAAGCATAAAAAAACTCTTACCAAAATGCCTGATCGACATTAAATAAACTGGAAATTGTTCATAAATCTTAAAACAACCAAACCAAATCTTCACTGACGTAGAACAGAAAAGATGAAGTGTAATATCAGAACAGATGCTACACTTTGTTCTTAGTCAAAAGGCTAATGGTCTTATAATCTTAGTGCACAATATATAACATGTATATTCTCATGATTATTACTACTGTCCACGCCATTTTGTCAGATTAAAATAAATCATCTATGTTACAGTTTCGGGTTAACTTTAGATTTTGTATGTGAGATTTTATTGTGGAATTAGGGTTTCCTTTGTTATACGCAATGTAGCCTCAGAATCCACTTATTTTTCATTTGTTTATGCAGTGTGTGTGTGTGTGTGTGTCAGAATTACAAAGCTGTTTTTATTAATATATTATTACAGCAATACATATCCGCTTTTGCTGACTATGCAAATGTGACATAATTCTTTCATTCTATTCTTTATTTGTCTGTTATTCTATATTTATCTCCAAAGAAAAAAAAGCATGCGGCCTTTATGGTGTCTTTCTGACAAATGATTGAACACCAGTTTGATCCAAGCAATCAGCTCATCCTTAGTATTGCAGGAAATACGGTTGGTGTCTTACTCAACTGCATCCCACATATAATCACCTATGAGGTTGAAATCAGTCAAGTCCAGAAGCGTAAGGAGAGCTAACGATTGAGACTGGTGAAGTCATTTAATTCTCAAACAGCCACTTCTAGGTTTTATCAGAGGTGTGACAACATGAAGCTGTCTTGCAGTGACACATATGACCTTCTCACAGCCACCTTCTTCACTCAGTGCTTGACAACAGTGGACTTGAGTTTGTGTTGCTTTTCTAAGATGTGAGGCAGCATGACATTTTATTGGAGACATCTAAAGACAATAGCAATTTGAAAGAACTTGGTCTTCATGAGGACTCTGGGCTAGCCACCTATTGCTTTGTGCTCAACATTTTTAAGTGGGTCAAATCAACAGATCACCTTATTCTCACATGTGGAGACTAAAACAATTTATCTTTTCTATTTATTTCTTATCCATTACTATTTTGAATTTATTTAGTTTGCTTTTCTTTTTAATTCATTTTATCTAGTTATCCTAAAATGTATTTTTATCTACAGCTAGTTGCTATTTCACTTCTACGATTTAATAATTTTTTCATCTTTAAAATTTTAGTTTTTATAGCTTCTCAATAGATGCTTATCTGCAGATCTTTAGAAAATTTCCAATGAAGGGCTGATGTGATGTCTCCTTACTTCTTTGCACACGGTATTAGTGTAAACTCTGTTTCTTGCATATATGCTATGTAAACAGTGGTTAAGCATCATATACAACAGAAAAGCTTATGCGTTTCAATAATATGAAACATGATTACACAAAGCTGAATAGAACAATTGATGGTAGAAATGTTTTCATAATCACAAAAATAAGTTATATACCATCCATTATGACTATGCAACTCTTATAGTTATATACATAGAAAAAGAGCTATTAAACCTGACATGGGACAACAGTGGAGAGAACCAGATCATCCCTGTCTTGACAAGGTATTTGACCTTGTTAATTAGCTTTCATAAGGCTATTCTCTTGGGCCTTGGCACTGAATACTTGGCTCTTCCCACTCTTGTAGAAGAAATACAAAGATCCTCATTCAGCACTTTCTTCATAATCGTCACTCTAATGTCCATCTCTCTCACAACAGTCTCTATTACCTTGCTTGGATCATGCCGCACATATTTTTTGTGAAGGGGACGACATCTTCTCGATGAATTTTTTTGTACAAACACAGTCAACACATCTGCTATGATTCTTCCTGCTAGCCACTGATTCTAGATCTCCGTACCTATTTTTCATATACCATATACTATACTATATATATATATATATATATATAATAAAACAACATTACTTAAAGTACTTAGATAAACATATTTCATTTCGATTAAAGGAAATACAATAATATTATGGTCTTTTTACTCAAGTTGAACACTCATGAAAATAAAATAAAACGTCTAATTTTATCTTATTTTCAACTTGAGAATCATACAAATTAAAAAATAAGAAAGGGAATGCTAATATTGCCAACCACTTTAGTGTGTGAAAATGGTTAAATAAAGTGAAATGCCCTTTAATTTTAACTTGTGATAATGCATGTAATTTTTGGATTATATTTAAAATTTTAGATATAAAACAACATTAAATCTACTTTTATTAATTTGCAATTTTATTTTCTCTTGTGTAATTATTGCTGAACATAGGATTTTAAGTTGTTTTTCAGGTTATTTCAAGTTAAGTTACTATTTTCAGTAATCGGTGATTTATTTTTTAATGTTAGTGATTTCCAACTTCATACACACGATGTGTGTTTTATGCATATTAAAGTAAACCCCTCCAAAAAAAGAAAAAAAAGGAGGCCATTCAGCAATTTTATCTTTCACAAAAAATACATATACATACATATATATACATCTTTTAAACTCCTCGGCCTAACCTTTAGTAAATGAAATTTTTACTATATTATCAAATCGTGTTTTCATCTGTTCTTACATTGTTCAAATCTGACATTTTTTACTGAGTACATCTTAAAAGACAAAATTCAGCTTGATTTCTACTGGGCTATAAATCATATTATGAAGATTCAATGTGTTAGCTGTTTAAATGGATCTCATATGAAAAGTTGCAATCTCATGTCATTTCTATACTTATTTTCGAAAGGTAATGGGATTTTGTCCGATGTTTATCTAATAATTATTGCTTCCATTATTATTAATTTTCATTTACCACAATATCGCATTGCATTTTTAAGAATTTTTCTCTTGTTTAAAGCCTACATTTTTAGCTAGTCACTCTGAAATTTGACTGCTGGACTATTAGCACAGAAGATAGCAAATTTTCTAATTTCCAACAAACTTTGAGCCATCATTAATCGGTAGTTAATTGTGCTACTAAAATAAATTTGGGGACATTTTTTTTTTTAATTATTTTACAAAAATCTATGCATCGACATTGAAAGTTTTTAGACATGGTGAAAATACAGTTTTAGTTTGGAATACTTAGTAATATGGGTTTCAATGTTTAGAGCAGGATTACACAGTGGTCCTCATTCATTTCTAAGAGAAGTGTTTTATGTGGCTCGATAGGAGTTAAGGACTATAAAATGACTGAAAATTATTTCAATAAATATTGTATTAATCTATCTAAAGAAATGGCAGAAACACTAGAGGATGACCTCCCATCTGTAGTGGAATGGGGACAAAAATGGATGGTCACATTCAATGTAGCCAAGACTAAACTTTTTTCCTTCAATAATTACAAGAAACCTTCTCTACCACCAATAGCAATGGCCAAAGACTCTTTATCTGAAAGTACATCTTTTAAACTCCTCGGCCTAACGTTCACAGAAAACATGAGTTGGAACAATTACATTGAGAGTATTGCCAGGACTCCTGTGAAGAAGGTAGGTTCTCTCTACCTTGCTAGAAAGCTACTAACGCCCGAAAGTATCCTGTACCTCTATAAGGCCACCATTCGCCCATGTATGGAGTATTGTTGTCATATTTGGGTTGTAGCATCTGCTACTAGTCTCTCGCTCCTTGACAAGGTTCGAAAAAGAGTTGGCAACCTAATAGGTCCTGAACTGTCATCTAAGCTTCAGCCTCTGTCCCATCGACAAAATGTTGCATCCCTCTGCCTGTTCTACAAGTACTTTAACGGTGAATGCTCTGACGAACTACAAGCACTTGTACCGCCCCTCGACGTAAATACTCCCGACAGACCCAATAAGCAGCTAAATCCCACCCTTTCACAGTAGAGATCCCTAGAAGTAAGAGCCTTCTACTCCAGTAGTTTTTTCCCCAGAACTGCAAGACTTTGGAATTCCCTTCCGGGACCCTGCTTCCCCAACTGTACTGACATGCAGAAGTTCAAGTGTAACGTGAACCGACATCTTACTACCCAACTCCCTACATAGTACCCCTGTAGCTTATGTCCCTGATAGTAGCCCCCTACATCAAAGTGGCGATGTGCCTTGTTTGGGGTGAAAATGTAAAAAAAAAAAAAAAAAAAAAAAAAAGTTTTTTTTTTTTTTAAATCTACATGCCCGATAGACTCTTCTCTTGTTGATTATTAATAGTGGAAATTCCATGAACTTATTCCATCCACTCTTAACTCTTGCAATCACACCAAAACCAGTTCCTTTCTATGCTCTCTTGTGTACATCATGCATGGACGCACAACAACTCATCAAAAATGCAAGTGTAGTAGTTCGTAGGATAATGTACAAGTATCAGGAAAATGAACAGTGTACAAGTCATGATATACATGTGTGCATGTGTATGGAGAGGAAGGGGACATTAAGTGCAGTTTAAACAATCTACGTTAAATACTTCATTTGACATCATTCTCAAGCATTAAATATTATGTGTAACAAAATTGTAATAAATAAGAAATAAAAATGATTAATATGAGCTGGGGACAGAAGAACATAGGGTTCCTCGTTCAATCCTGGGCAACATCGCGTATTCCTGCCAATTTCAACTATACATTCAAGGATAAACAAATTGATACTAAAGTTTTTCATTACATTTCTGCCCTACTGACCTTAAAAATAACGTCTGTGATTTGCCCTTTCTGTTGTTTTAACCTAAATGCATACACACCCTTTTTCAGTGAACCCACCTCCTAAAGAATTACAAATAAAATGGAGATCTAGAGATTTGACCCTTTGAAGACCTTTTTAGTAAATCGTTCACTGACAAAAGGTTTTGTTGAAAAAACAATCACAGGAAGGCAAATTAGTGAACTGAAATGTTGACCTGACAATAAGATTGCCATGACTCGGATTATCATGGGTGAGATTGTATCAATTCATCTCTCAAAATGACACAATATTTGTTACATTTTATCTCACGATCCTGTTTTTAGCTTAATTTAGTCTTACACATTAAAATACAGGTAGAAATGTGTTATACTAATCTCCCAATTATAATTTTAGTGTTTCAAACGCCTTTATTTGTTTATTTATTATTAATTAATTAATTCATTATTTAGCATGTTGGGTTTTACTTTCTTATCATTATTTTATTTTTTTTATTTTGCTTTATTCGTTATTCTAAAGTAAGGTTTATTTTTTGTCTACAGTTGCCATTTCGCTTCTACTATTTAGTATCTTTTAACATCTTTGAAACTTAAAATTTTTAGTTTCTTATCCAAACACAATGTAGAAGGATCTAATTTGTGCTTAGAATTAAATGGCTTTTATTACGAATTAAAACAATGGCCTTTATTACGATTAAAATTACCAAAAGTTACATTTGTGTGGAATTGCAATCACTTCAGTTTTCTTCAATTTAAATTTTATTCGTTGGTATTGAATGAGAGACACCATGTCTTCTTGAGCCCACCTCATAACACCATGTTAATGTTATATTATTTTTAAAATCTTTATATTTATGTCCAATATATGCCATGCATGTAAAAAAAGCCGTTAAATCGAATGACTTTTGGTATTGACATTTTATAATATTCAATTTTTATATATTGTTAATGCACAATCTTTTTTTTTATATTTACATTTTATAATATTCAATTTTTATATATTGTTGATGCACAATGATTTTTATATTGACATTTTATAACATTCAATTTTTTTTACATTGTTATTATAATACTAAAATTACTTTATTATATGCATTTTATATTTTCTCAAATCAAATTAGTCAGTACAAACAAATCGACTTAAATCATTTTGCGCATTTAGTTATTTTATTAGATTGTTATTTCTTTGTCATTGTTGTAAATTTCTCTCTAATTGTTAGGATTTTGTAAGTTTGATAACTTTTATAATTATCTCCCCTTTATTAATTCTTCCGTGTTGAAAGTTTATTAAAGGTTTTCACTTTTTCCCCCAACCCATATGCTGTGTTATTCCTTCACTTCATTTTGCTCATTTCCAATCTTTATGTCAACTTTTAACGCTAACAACAGATATAATTACTCATTAACCAATTACTGGAAATTAAAGTGTGTTTTTAGAGGCTTCGAACTTTAAATTAAAATAAATATTTTTCTTATACAAATATGTGGTTTATTCCAAAGATTAATTTTTAACATTTATAATTTAAATATAATTTCGGGCATATGGCATCATCTAGTGGTTCAATTTTCACAAACTCTCTGCACTAAATTAGACTGTATTTCGGCAATAACACGTCAAATGTTGTCTTCCAAGTGGTCAATTGTGTCTGGTTTATCAGCATAGACATAGGGAGTTTACATATCACAACATAAAATAATCTAATAGGGCTAGGTCGCACAAACGAAGTGGCCAGTTGACAGGTCTAATTTTGTGAAATTACTCATTCAATAAATTGATTATATCGCTCACTGTGTGGCATGTGTCTTCGTCCTGCTGAAGCCACATGTCTGCAACATTAATGCTTTCCAGTTGAGGCACGAAGAAGTTAGTAATCATTTTTCTTTATCACTCACTATTGACTGCTACGTTCTGATAACCAATATATATATATATATATATATATATATATATATATATATATATATATATATATATATTCATGTACGTTGGGTCCACAACTGTAGGTGGGCACGTGAGAACTTTGAGAGCAAGGTGGCAACTATTTTCTTTAATTGTAGATTTCGCAACTATCGGTTATTTCGAGTTCAGCTTGGTTCTGCAATTCATCATGAAGAGATTGACACCAGATTTTGATTTGCAAATTTGTGCAAATTTATTTTGAAAATCAAGGTTCTGTTTGCGCAAAACATTGTGCATTGCGTGAGTTTTATGGTGCTCATAATCGCCCATCAGAACGATTAATTAGAGAAACTTAATCATTTTAGCACGATGTAAAAAGTCGTTCAGTGTACACACAACAAGCAATTGTTATTTGTATATATTACAGTGTTCACTGTTCTTGGCTAGATGGCTTATGCTACTACTACTACTACTACTACTACTACTACAGTGGACATAATCTTTTTATCTCCTTTATTTTGATTACACATTCTAAGGCCTTTATTTTGATTACACATTCTAAGGCCTTTATTTTGATTACACATTCTAAGGCATATAAAAATCATTGAACCACAATAGTGTTGTGGTCCTGTTTTACAGGGTCATAATATTAAGGTGAACGAGTCCTTGTGTTCACTGCGAGTGGTTAAACTATGCGTGTGCTCTAGGTATCTATTTGCTTTCCCACGAAAACAAAATGTGACACAAGGTCGTTTTTAATGTGGGAGAAAACCAGCTTCCCCAAAAGGGGGCACTCTGGCAGCATGCAAAAATAAAATTGCCTTTAGTATAGAAGGGTTTCCCTCTCCATTGACTAAGAACAATTTAACTTGAGTGCAGCAGCATAAGAGCAGACACAACATACCACACCAACCACCAGGCTGGCCGAGAAGAGAACTACGCGTGTTCTCTCTGCTCGATGGCAGAAATGTCTGGCTTAACGAATCCATACTATCATAGATATAAGGGTGTTAACTACCCCAGAACAAATAGCATGCACATTCTGGCACATTTTGCTTTCTAGAGATCATATAAATCCTAAATGTAAACAGACATTTCAATAAAGAAAGTTCGAGATCTACAAATCAGTCATTTACAACTATTATAACATTTTCAACAAAGTTCATAATATCAAGAAAAAGTGATAAACCTTATTATTCAGTATACCATAATGTGAGAATCAAGAATCGTAAACAAGTCTTGATATAAAACCGATGCAAAGTCTATCGAATATGGCAGAGTTAATTACGTAGTATTATCTTTTAATCTATCCAGAGCATAATATTGCTGGAAACATAACTGATAATAATTTTATCATAGCTCCTGGTCATATTCAGAGCTGGTGCTATATATATCATTGAGGAGAGAGAAAAAGGGAGGGAGGGAGGATGGTTACTAGCTGTAACATAGTCCTAGCCCCTGAACTTTTTTGAGTGGGATTTATAACAAATAGGCTGTTGTAGCTTTCTTCTTATTATTTTTTTTTTACATGGTAGTCACCACTTATCAAGGCCTGGAAGCCACTCGGAGATAAGGGTTATTGTGTGTACAGTAATCAATGGGATAATATCGTAGTAATCGTTCGTAATGGAGATTTGATAAAGTGTCTTACTTAAGGGGGCGGTTTATCAGAAATTTGTTTATGTTGGATTTGAAGATATTCAAGTTGTAGTCAGATGAGAAACAGGCAAACGGAAGAGAGTTCCACAGGCGTGCACTTCTAAGAAAGACGTTTTGTTCATGGAATCTACGTTTTGATTTAGGCACAGACAAATAATGGGGAAATTATTGAGAGTGGTTTCAGCTAGACGGGTATTTTTCATGAAAGATTGGTGAGGGGAGGACCAGAGATTGGAGCTCAGACGAGCACTTCCCATGGAAATAACGATAAAACAATGATAGGCTCGCAATGTCTCTTCTGTGGGAGAGAGGTTGCAGGGAAGAGAAAAGGGCATCCTCCACTAAGACACAAAATCTATTTTGTACTCTGTCAAGGCAGGATAGGCTGTTTTTAGCAGCTCCTGCTCAGATATAGCAGCAGTACTCCATCCTTGGACGTATTTGGCTTTTATATAGATAGAGAATTGCATCAGCAGTGAGATATCTTCTGGAGTGGTAGAAGGATCCTACCATTTTTCCAGCGACCCTGGTAACAGACTTTATGTATGTGTTCAATTTCAGGTCAGGAGTAAAGGTCAATCCCAGAAGCTTATCAAAACATGGAGCCTCTCCAAGACGAGAGCCATCCATTTTAATTGATGCCAGATGGGGTTCAGAGCGTTGATGATGTAAAGATAGGAGCTTGGTTTTAGATGCATTAAAAGTAACCAGCCACCTCTTCCCCCACTGCACCACACGCTCAAGATCAGAGGAGAGAGAATCAGAGAGAACTTTGACATCTATGGCCTTTGATGTGTTGCCATAGATGGTCGTGTCATCAGCATAGATGTCAACCAATGATTTAAGGGTTGGATTCGAGACTCCTAACAAACGGTTCCCCAGTTTGATACAAAACACCTGACGAAGGCCGGAGGGCAAAACGGCCGAAACGTTGTGACAATAACAACCAAGATGAGGAAGTCAGTTCGACAATCTCAATCAATTTAATATGTGTTTTGGGAGATCATTGATGTAGATCAGGAAGAGAGTTGGGCCCAGGATGGACACCTGAGGGACACCAGCATTAATACTGAGGGCCTCTGATTTCTGCCCATCAACCACTACTCTTATGAGCCTATCAGAGAGAAATGATTTAATGATTGAGAAAACATTTTTAGTTATACCGTCGCTGGAAATCTTATGAAGTAGGCCTTTATGCCATACCTTATCGAAGGCGTTTGATATGTCAAGAGGAATTTCCCTAGAAAGGAAGCCTTTCAGAAATTCACTAATCCAATGAGATATAACAGTTAGCACATCTGCTGTAGATCTGGCAGAACGGAAACCATATTGCATGTCACTAAGAAGGTTATTTCTGCTGAGGTGGTTGACTATTTAATATGGATTCCAGCAACTTACTCATAGCATACAGGAGACTTATTGGTCTGTAGTGAGAGGGAGATGACTTATCACCTGAATTCTTAAATAAGGGGCATACTAATGAGGTTTTCCAGGGTGTTGGGAAGCACTTCTCCTTAAGGCAATGTTTAAACAGTTTTGTAAGTATGGGGGTAAGTTCAGGTTGAAGTTTTTTCAACACTATAATTGGAATGCCGTCAGGGCCAGTTGCTTTACTGGAATCAAGGTTCTTGATTAGTTTGGTGACCTCACGTACAGATATGTGTATGTTGCATAGCATGTTGTCAGTTATAGGAGGAAATACAGGAAGTTGATGGCCATCGTTGCATAGGGTAGAATTAACTGCAAAGTTCTTGGCAAATAGTTTAGCCTTGTCTGATGCTGACGAGATGACCTCAGGCCCATTGATGATGGTTGGGATAGAATGTACGCTTCTGTTCAGGATCCTGTTTGCTATTTGCCAAAACTGGTGGGAAACAAGCCGCTGCTCAGCTACTTTGGATTTAACGGGCTTAGCATATAGTTCTCTTGCATTTTTTATTACTCTTTTACAGTGGTTGTTGGCAGTCCTGAAAGCAGCTTTAATCTCAGTGCATCTATTACGTTGGTAACTATGGAAAAAGTGATTTCTGTGCGCAATGGCAGCAGCATATTCTGGGGAGAACCATGGCTGGCTGTTAGGTTTTTGTTAGAATTTTTTGGATAGTATGAATCGGTCTATGCCTACAATTAAGCATTCGGTGTCAGCTCTCAGTTAGCATTTCTTTTTACGGTGCTAGCTTTGCTGTTACTTCTGTTTGTTCCTTATTTTCATTCACACAAGGCACACACAAAAAAAAA
Organism: Euprymna scolopes; assembly: GCF_053919585.1. Taxonomy (NCBI): domain Eukaryota; kingdom Metazoa; phylum Mollusca; class Cephalopoda; order Sepiida; family Sepiolidae; genus Euprymna; species Euprymna scolopes. The sequence continues at coordinate 94,725,557 of NC_136482.1, read as the reverse complement.
AAAAACGTACAATTAATAATTGTTAAATTTTTTTTTTCAGTTTTATTAAGGCACGCGCATGGAAACAGGATTTGATTGTTACTCGAATCTGTGAAGGCGCGCGTTCGTACGTGTGTGTGTGTGTGTGTGTGTGTGTGTGTGTGTGTGTGTGTGTGTGTGTGTGTGTGTGTATGTGTGAGTGTGAGTGTGTGTGAGAGAGAGAGACTTTACACATATGGGTTTCTCTGTATATTCTCCAGTCTGACCTGGGTTTTGTCTGTCCGTCGGTTTATCTATATTTCTTATGCCATGATTTACATAAATATTCTTTGCATTTTTTCCTATATTTACAATTCATACATAAAATTATGTACGAAGAGAAAAAATGGTCGGATATTTGGAAAATTGACTTTGTTTACAAAATCCTAATAGACTATTCAGTCGATTTTGAAATTTCATGTTTACTGAAGTCCTAAATTAACTATTTTTTCCATTTTTCCAACATGATTTAAATAAATCATATTTACACAAATTACATTTTAATCATTTTTTAAACAAAGCCTTTAACTGTTTATTTTTAGTTTTTCGTCCATAAACTTATGGCTAAATTATGCGCCTGCTAAGTCATTGTGTTGCACTGGAGATTCTACAAAAAGGTTTGTTTCAGCAGAGTTGGCGCCTTAGTGTTTAATCAGAATTGCACTTATGGGGATAAATAAAAATAAAGAAAAACCTTTATCGTGTACCTATTTTCCACAGAATGAAGATGATATATTCCGAAAATCACTAAAATTAATCAAGTATTTAAAAAAATTTTTATTTGAGAAATTCAAATTTTACGCTTTTTAGCAATAAGTTATTGTCTCAGCCATTTGTTTCTGGAGAGGTTGATAAAGGGAGGTAATCGGTGAATAATTTGACCTTTTCCACGTACGTTGTCTTTCCAACATTATTAAAAAGAAATGAAAGAGCAGAGTTGTCTGTCCTTGTCCGGCCTCGATTTTATTTTACTATGGTTGCTAATGTTTCTCCCTCATCAAGACTGAGTAAGATTTGGTTTACTTAGTTAAAAATAAGAATACTTGATCAAATTATAAGGTCAAAGTTGAAAGAGTCGATCTTTGTAGAGTCTACAAAACTTCTCCTTCAATTTTGGGTCTAAACACTTGAAATTGTAGATGTAAGTAACTTGGACATGGGTCAAAAATTTTATTTTGATTTGAAACCAAAACAATAAATGTTAAGAGGTCAAAATTGGGGTCAACGTTTAAAAAAAAAAAAATTACCTCTGCGGTCTCTCCGAAATTACTCAGACAATTTTTGGTCTAAACATTTGAAATTTTTCATAAAAGTATATTTACACATAAGACAAGTTATGAACAGTACAAAGAGCCTGAGCAAAGCCGGGCAGAAATGCAAGTAGTAAATAAGCTTGGTGTTGAGAGTAATAGTAAATTAATAGCAAATAATTTTGGGTTTTAGATTAATAGTGAATTTATCTATCTATAAAAGTGAAAATGTCTGTGTCTGCCTGTGTGTACACCAAATAACCGTCAATTTTCGGTCTACAGACTCGAGATTTGACATAAGGAGTATTGGGATTTGTGAAAATCCTTAATCGGTTTTCGGTCAGAAATCTGGCTGTTAAGGAGTCAAAGTTCAACGATTTGACCTTTGAGAACTCCATCAAACTCCTCCGTTAATTTTGGGTTTAAACACTTGAAATTTTAGATATAGGTTACTTGGATATGGATCTAACTTTATAATTTGATTTGAGCCCAAAACAATAAATATTAAGGGGTCATAATTGGGGTCAAAGTTTTAAAAAAATTGACCGCTGTGGTCTCTACCAAATTACTCAGCTAATTTTTGGTGTAAACATTTGAAATTTTACATAAAGTGCATTCAGACACAGGGCAAGCTTTTTAATCGTTTTTTGCTGAAAAGTTGGCTTCCTAGGATACAAAGTTCAAAAGATTTTCCCTTTGCGGTCTCTAACAAACTATTAAGCCAATTAGGGTTTAAACATTTGAAATTTTACATAAAGGATATTCAAACATGCATCAAGCTTTTTAATCAGTATTTTGGCGAAAATTTGCCTGGCAAGAGGCCAAAATTGAAAGAGTTGACCTTTGCAGACTCTACTAAACTCCTCTTCCAATTTTGGGTCTAAACACTTGAAATTATTGATGTAAATTACTTGGACACGGATCAAACATTTTAATTTAATTTGATCCCCAAAGCAATAAATATTAAGGGGTCAAAATTGGAGTCAAAGTTTTTTAAAATTTGACGTTTGCGGTCGCTACCAACTTTTCTCTGTTGTAGTTAAGGAAGCCTATTATGGAGATCTACAAAAAGGTTTGTTTCAGCAGAGTTGGCGCCTCAGTGTTTAATCAGAATTCCACTTACCATACATATTCACATTTTTTAATATATACATATGCACTTAAAGTTATTAACAGTATATAGGGCCCAAGCAAAGCCGGGCGGAACTGCTAGCAATAAAATAAATATACTCGGTTTTAAGTTCATTAAATAGAATGAATACATAGTCTCTTTCCTGTTATTTATATATCTGTTAAGAAGTCAACGTTGGAATATACTTTTGTCAGGTCGTACAATTACCTCCCTTGCAAACATACTTTCATATACTATTTTTACTAAGTCCAAGAGATATTCTCATTTTGAGAAAGCCAAGTAGCCCTAGTTGAAGACTTTTTCTAGGCTTATTCTGAAAATTGTGTGTGAATCAAACCTTAGATTAATTGTACAAAGAATTATTCTTAGATCAAACCCTAAAGGCAAACAATGCATTCGTTTCTTTGACTCGCTGTTTTCTTTTGTTTTGCAAGTAGAATTTAGTGGGGGGAGGGGGGAAGAAAAAGTATTATCTTTTATTGTTATTCTGAAAAAGCTTTGTTCCTCCATATATTGAACCTTGGCATTTATGTTGATATTTATTTTACTGTTAACAAAGAACAAATGCAAACAGATCTAGAGGCTCTACGACAACCAATTCTTTTTCTCTTTCTTCACCTGCATCACCTAAGACAATATCAGTTTTATGATATACTCACCTCAATTTATTTACTTCTATCTGTTTTCTTGTTTATTTTCTAATGATCATTCCATTGCCATGTGTTCAGTAACTTTTACTCATTTTTTTAGTTTTATAAACCGTTTCTTTGCATGCTTATATTTTGTAAATAGTTTTCCCCTCTTCTCTCTTTTACGATGTCTTACGATCTTCATTTGTTCACAGACTGAGTTATTTTGACATTATTCCTTTCTTTTCAATGCCTCGAATTTAGTTCTATCCTCTTGCAAATCATCTAAGTTGCCCCTGTTCCCATGACGAAGGACTGTAGCTGGTTTTGTTGTATATTGGTTTATATTGGAGGAGGTGATATATTAAAACGTGTCATGTGTTATCTAGTGGATGTAAGATATTGTTCTTTTAACAGACAGATAATAAACGTATAAATCGTATGTATGTTGTTTAGCTAGGAGGACACGATATTGACGTTTAACCTGAATCATGTTGTATGAGACTTATCACATGGGATATTTTTACAGTTCATATGTAAGAAGAATAATATATGGTTCATACCTTTTTTCTTGAAGAGTTCTTCTGTATCTTCCCGTTGCTCCGTGACGAACATGAAACGATCAGCATCATCCAATTGAGACATCTGTTCTTATTTGTGAAAACCATAAAACAACTCTTTTATATTTTTATAATATAAATTTATTACAGTTGTCTCAAATGATTTTCACAGGATCTGCAGTTTGTCTACATTTTCTATTCTTACAGCTCGCTCCCTAGCTGTCTGTCCACTTCTGTCTACCTCTGTCTAAACGTCTGTCCGCTCTGGTGGTTAATACTCAACTCTCTGAATCTCTCCAAAGCTAACTACATCACGTGTTCTCTTACGTCACCTAATTACATGTCTCAGACCAACCTAATGTCCACAGTTAGTTATTTGTTTATTCAAAACCCCAAAATAATGTTTACATATATTTTCTATTTTCACATTCCTTTTGCGATTCACACATCAATCATTTCTTCCGCAATTTAATTGTTTATTCTTCTAATCATAATAACTGATCCAGCGACCATCCGTCGCTCAAATCAATTAAGAATACAATAACAATAATAATAATGTTTTGACCATTGACCCCGCTTGCCACAGTTAACAGATACTAGGCTATGATCACAGCCTAAAGAGTCATAACATTACAGTTTTATGGTTATCAATGCAGACCAAATAGTGGAATCTGAAAATGGGAGTTAAATAAGATTAGATGCATCACCATTGTGATGGAATGCCTTGAGCCTGCTCTCGACCTGCTAAGTTAGCTGGATATCTGATGAAATTTATTGATGATTCTAATATAAAAAAGTTTTTGTTTTTAAATTTTATAGTTGTCAAACGTTGGAATTGTGTATTTATTGAATAAGTCTAATATTTTAAATATAACTATGAAAATAGATAAAATAATAGTTTTTGTTCAAAGGAATGTTTGCACTAAGACTTGTATTTTGTCATTAATGTACTCCATTGCTAGGTTGCATGTATCTGACAGCCTGTTGTGTTTTAGATATTTATAGGTATACATTTATCATATTGTTTTTATATAAAAAAATATAGAATATTCAGCTAAATCACTAAATAACAGTCTGAGTTTATTTCAAGAAAAGATTCCATGAAAGCATTAGAAATGTTTTCTTTTTGTTAAATATTACTATATGAAGAATCTTTTCGAGTTAAAATATATTGAGAAATACACATTTTGTATTGAGAAACACACTTTAAGTATGTAAATATTAGCATCATGAATAACAAGTTATCAAAAAATGGGCGTTTTTTGGGTGATTTTGGATAATTAACTAATGTTTACAAATTTAAAGTGCATATTTCTCAATAGACTAAATTTAAAAGGTTTCACAAAAATATTTTTAAAATATTAAAAAATATTTTAAAATATTTTTTTAACATTAAAAAAATATATTAAAATATTCTTTTAATATTTAAAAAATATTTTAATATATTTTTTAACATTTAAAAATATTTTAATATATTTTTTAACATTTAAAAATATATTAAAATATTTTTTTAACATTTAAATTAGAAAATTTTAAATGCTTACATAGATTTTTTTTTCTAGCAATAAATTCATGCCGTGATTTAGTGACTTTCAAAATATTCATCAAAATGCATAAATAATAAAAAAAATATTCTAGATGTATAATACATATATTTATAGATAAAGTTTAAAAAATTGAATGAATATGAAACATTACAAAAAAAGTTTTTTTTTGTCTCAATGTACAAATCGATGCATGCAAACTGTCCATCTAATGGCAAAGAAAACTCTTCTCTTTTGAAGTCAAAGTATGCGTATTCGCCTCATTATAAACTATCGCCAAAAACAACAGATACAGCTAACAAATTGTATATAAACATACACTGATATTAGTACGAGAGGCTTTTCAAAAGTAAAACTTCCTATTTTTATTCCGCCCAAATGAATCAAAAGGAATTGCAAATTGCATTATTATGATGACTGAACTTATGCATTCATAACCTGGAAGTTTCATCTCTCTGTTGCAGATATTGTCGGTGTGAGACTCTAGGAAAGCAACCTTTGTCATGGACGTGCATAAGAAGCATCATTGAATTCTTGGCAAAAATGCATTGAAAATAGTGATGCCTATGCAGAAAAATAAATCTGGAGCACAAAAGGTTGCCCGTTTTAATGGTACCACTCTTGTCTTTGAAGCTCTTCAGCTTCTGGAGTTTAAAAAAATAGGATTTTTACTTTTGGAACGACCCTAATGCATAAATGAACATAATAGATATAACTAGAATTGCTTGTTGGGTTAGTTTAGTTTACGTCGACGGGGCATAAGTGATACGAATTTGTCAGAGCATATTCCATTAAAGTACTTGTAAAACCAGCATTGGAATGCAACATTGCAACTATAGAACAAAGTGTTAGACTAACGCTTGATTGATTTTAGCAAAGAGAGAGAGAGAGAGAGAGAGAGAGAGAGAGAGAGAGAGAGAGAGAGAGACATTACTGGAATGTTATTATAAATTGACCTTGTGTCTAACTTTATCACTATAGAAGGCAGATAGATAAACTATTATGAGAAGACAGCCCTTTTTCCTCTAGTTATCTATAAAATATTTTATTCAATGAATCATATTCTAAAAAAGTTTTTAAATGGAAATTGATTTAGATTAGGCATAAAGTCACGTGATATAAGGAGCTAAAAAAACAAAAAACATTTCCAGTTAAAAAAAAAAAAGGCAACAATAAATGTTATATGGATAAAACCAGTCTGGAAAACAGCAAGTCTTCCCCTTTGTCAGAAACATCGCTCATGGAATGTGAGGACTAAGGACAAAATAAGAAAAGGAAGAATTACAAGGCTGCCGATAGTAAACCCAATATCTTCTTTCTACTCTTCATAATTCGCCATCATTTTTCTAACAAAAAGGTTGATATGCCGTAACACAGACAACTCAGATCATATCCTTTTGTATTTGTAAAACATTGGGATTTTGGTATTTACTCAATATAAACTTTTAACCTTAAAATGTTTTTCTTTGTTGTCTGTTTTTTTTTTTTTTTTTTTTTTTTTTTTTAGTGGGGTGTGCGTGAATTTTCCTCCTTCTCTTCCTTCAATTCTTGTTGTCTGCATTATTTGTCTGTTGACCTCATTGTTCATTCACTGCTGACAGATTTCTTATCTTTGACCGTCTTGGATTCGTCTTAGTTTTTATTACTCTGAAATCTCCGTCGGTTCCTTTAAGAGTCTTCAAACACAGTCTTTCATCTGCAAAATATTTCATCTCACTTTACATTTATCTTCACAAAATTTATCCTTAGTTGGGCTACTCCTTATATTTTTTTTCTCTATCTATAAAAAAAAAAAAAAATTAAAAAAAAAAAAAAATCACAAAAATCCAGTCATGGAAACTCATGAAATTTTATGTCGGTCAGGGGTAATCAAGTTTCTCCTCATTATTCTTATTTGTTCCAGTGATTTTCATAATTGTTATAGAAAATGATCGTCGTGTTTGTGTCAGTAAATAACATACTTTTATATATGAACTTTTTTACAAAACAATGCTGAGCATTACTTGATTGATTTGAACACATGTCTATTATCGGTTTTACTAGTTATGCTCGACAAATTAAGGCACGACAAATGGTTCTTGTTGAATCTCTATTCGTGTGATAGTTAGGCATAACAGATTAAGGTAAGGAAAATTAAGGTGTGACAAAAAAATAGTTCCTGCTGCTTTTTTTTTTGTTTGTTTTTTTTTCACTAAAAATCTTTGTAAAAAATGAACAAGCTTTTTTTCAGATTTAAAAGGAATATTTTTTTTAAGTAGGAGTCAAACATAAAAACGAAAACATATCCACTTTAAGTGAAAAGAAAAAAAGATATTTGTTTACTTTTTTAAATCGTCATTTTTTTTTTACATTTTTTATAGTAAATGTTCTTTGTTTTGTTTTTTTATAATAAATGTTTACAAAAATGATAATGAAAAGTAAATATATATATAATTATTTAATTATATCTCTACCCGGCAGTCTAAAAAAAACCAATAAAACAAAGAAAGTTGTTTATTTTTACAAAGACTTCAAGCAAAAAATAAAAACAAACAAAAAACAGCATACATCTAAATTAAAATCAGTTGCTTCTTGCTGTTCTAACCATAAGAATCCAAGTTTGCGTGAACGACGTGCCTAAATATCACAAATAGAGAAAATGAAGGAGCCATTTGTCGTACCTTAATTTGCCATACATAACTAGTAAAACCCTCATTTCTTTTAAATACATTTCCATGCAAATTTTTTTTAAAAGAAAAACTAAATTATTCTATAAGTCAGCGAACTGTGATCATTTGACTTGCTTGATTCTGATGTTGGCAATAGTTTCTCCGATTCTGTTTTGAATCAATTACTTGCAAAAGCGATCACGTGAAGGTTGCCAACATCTACAATGAAATAATTGCAACGATTCATGATCATAAACAGAATTTGAATAAAACATAATTCAAAGAATATGGTTACGTAAACATTTGATTTTTTATGTATTTTTCGAATAACAAACAATGGAGATTTTAAGAACTACCAAACTTTAACAATGATCTAGACATTTGAATGTGACAATGCTCTTGACAATATTTATTAGGTATCTCTTATTTTAAACAATAATTTAATCTAAACTTCTAATGTAAAACAATTATATATATATATATATATATATATATATATATATTATATATATATGAATAAAGAAAGAAAACTTGTCAATAGGAAAACGAATTCGTCACCCAAAAAGTAAAAACAACCATAAAAACCTAAGATAGGGAAGTAGCTACAATAAGAGTATATTACTTCAGATCAAAGCGAAAACTTAAGCCAATAAATAACCGCGAAATTAAACGAACACAGCACCTCTCCACTGCTACAGCTTAACCATACGAAATCGTATTTCCCCACCTCCTCTTTTACCCCTACTCTCTTCCTTCACCACACCTCTCTCCAAAAACCCCTACTGCTCACATTCACAAAGTATACATCCCGCTTTCTTACAGAACGTTGACCACACCCAAATATCTTATAAAACTAATATAATGTTGACTCCCATTTCAATATCGATTCTTTTTTTTTTTTTTTTGGTCTGATGAGGTGTTATCCTTGAATTGGGATTCCACTGAAACATGTATGCACATATGTAACCAATAATAATTGTATAATAAAGAGAATATATATATATATATATATATATATATATATATATATATATATATATATATAGAGAGAGAGAGAGAGAGAGAGAGAGAGAGAGAGAGAGAGAGAGTGTGTAATAGACAGGATTTAAATGAGCAAAGTCTCATTTGATATTTACAAATAAAACCATCGAGAAATAAAATATTTCTGGATATTGTCTCCTGCGCTTCGTACGGACATTTCTTGCTAATCAAAGGTTCACAAACTATATTCACTTTAATAAGCTGGTTAAAATTTGGTGTCTTCTCCCCCCTCCCGCTTCTATTTATGCTGATGAAAAGATATCCAGAAATATTTTACTTATTTCTCGATGGTTTTATTTGTAAATATCGAATGAATAAAAGAATATCGTTTCCGAAACGATCGTACATGATTTTGTTTGTTTCTTCCTATGAAAACTTGATTGATGATCTCACACACTTTCTGTATAATTTGAATTTAAAAACTCAAAACATAATACCCGGCATGTGTTGGATGGCTTTAAAAATTGACTTCCAAACTAACCTATTTGTTCCCAAACTTTTATTTGTACCTTTTTCTCTCATGTCCACTCTTAGCACTTTCTCCCATGTTTTGCTTGGCCTTTTTTCTTTGAACTGAACCTGCCGCTGCTCTAACTGTTGTACATCTAATAATGCAAGGACTCTCAACCATCCTTTTCAACATGGCCGCTCCAATGAAGTCTACTCTCCTGCATACATCTCTCTATACTGTCCAGATTTAATCTTCCCGTCAAGTCCTCAGCCTGTTTTTAGGACTCTCGTTACACATCTCATTCCATATCATTCTCACAGAATTCCTCCTAATGCGGCATACATCTTAAACGCTCACTTCATGCTCCAGGTTTCATTTCCATACATCATACTGTGTGCATCCTTCTGATAGATTCTTCTTTTAGTCAACACTGATAACGTTTTGCTGATTAGTTGATGGCAAAAGTTTCCTGAAGCTACCTTTTGTAACTCTAGCTAAAAAAAAAAAAAAAGAAAAAAAAAGAAAAAAAAGAGAGATGATCCACAGTAAAACAAACAAGCCAAACCATTGTTGTGACTGTTGATAATACGTGCTTCCCACTCGAAAACAATCACATGTATTCACAAGTATGAAAAAAAATAAAATAAAATGAAACATAAAAAACACAAAAACTCTGTAAATATCAATTGCACTCCAGGCGTGTAGCACCATCGACCTTATACACACCAAGGTTCACATCTATGTTCTGTGAAGGCCGTGTTCGTCAATTGATGTCAGATCAATCTCCTAAAGCTCTTTTGATGTAGTTTAAGCTACGACCTGCTATCCACTGTGTCCAATTCGCAACTATCCTCAACTCAAAACTGTCCTCAACCATTGCAAACCCAAGACAGTCCCCAACTGTCACAAATTATCACAAACTCGCCTAAAACTGTCCATAAACTAACTCTAAATATGCCCGGTCTTTTGTCTGACGCACCTTGATTAACAATCCTATTCAGCTTTGTTTGTGTACCTTGGTAAACAACTTCCTCTCCATTGTTCTTCTGATAAACTTGTTTCCTCTTTATTTTTGTCATTTTTTTTTTTTTACAAATAAAGTCACCACTTATCAAGGCCCAAAGGCCACTCGGGGATAAGGTTCATTGCGTGTACAGTAATCAATGGGATAATATCGTAGTAATCACTAGTAATGGAGATGTAATAAAGTGTCTTACTTAAGGGGGCGGTTTATCAGGAATTTGTTTATGTTGGACTTGAAGATATCCAAGTTGTAGTCAGGTGGGAAACAGGCAAACGGAAGAGAGTTCCACAGGCGTGCACCTCTAAGAAAGAAGCTTTGTTCATGGAATCTACGTTTTGATTTAGGCACAGATAAAGAGTGGGGAAAATTACTGACAGTGGTTTCAGCTAGACAGGTGTTTTTCATGAGAGATTGGCGAGGGGGGACCAGAGATTGGAGCTCAGACGAGCACTTCCCATGGAAATAACGATAAAACAATGACAGGCTCGCAACGTCCTTTCTGTGAGAGAGAGGTTGCAGGGAAGAGAAAAGGATATCCTCCACTACGCCTCAATGTCTATTTTGTATACTGTCAAGGCAGGATAGGCTTTTTTAGCAGCTCCTGCCCAGATATAGCAGCAGTACTTCATCCTTGGACGTACTTGGCTTTTTATATAGAAAATTGCATCAGCAGTGAGATATCTTCTGGAGTGGTAGACGGATCCTACCATTTTTCCAGCGACTTTGGCAACAGACTTGATGTATGTGTTCCATTTCAGATCAGGAGTCATATGTCAAGAGCAATTGCCCTAGAAAGGAAGCCTTTGTTGAGAGATTCACTAATCCTATGAGATATAACCGTTAGCACATCTGCTGTAGATCTAGCAGAACGGAAACTATATTAAATGTCACTAAGGTTATTTCTGCTGAGGTGGTTGACTACTTCTCTATTTAATATGGATTCCAACAACTTACTCATGACACACAGGAGGCTTATTGGTCTGTAGTGAGAGGGAGATGACTTTTCACCTGAATTCTTAAATACAGGGCATACTGATGAGGTTTTCCAAGGTGTTGGGAAGCATTTCTCCTTAAGACAATACTTAAACACTTTTGTAATATGGGGGCAAGTTCAGGTGGAATTGGAATGCCGTCAGGGCCAGTTGCTTTACTGGAATCAAGGTTCTTGATTAGTTTGGTGACCTCACGTACAGATATGTGTATGTTGCATAGCATGTTGTCAGTTATAGGAGGAAATACAGGGAGTTGATGGCCATCGTTGCATAGGGTAGAATTAGCTGCAAAGTTCTTGGCAAATAGTTTGGCCTTGTCTGATGCTGCCGAGATGACCTCAGGCCCATTGATGATGGTTGGGATAGAATGTACGCTTCTGTTCAGGATCCTGTTTGCTATTTGCCAAAACTGGTGGGAAACAAGCCGCTGCTCAGCTACTTTGGATTTAACGGGCTTAGCATATAGTTCTCTTGCATTTTTTATTACTCTTTTTTTCCTCCTTTTATTTTTTGCTAACACTTAGGGGCGAAACAGGTTTAGAAGTAGGAGGTTTTGGTTGGTCACGTGTTCAAGAGAAACGATCAAGATTACAAGTGAATACACCGCTCATAAGTTTTGATTTTATAAATAAATGCTGGTCAAATTGGATAACTGGTTGTTACTTGCCAATGTTTGAGTTTGTAGCAAAATGCTGCAGGAAGGGTAGAGGATGACAGGGAGCAAAGAAGAAAAATGCACATCTATTTATTTTACTATTGGGTCACCACTTAGCAAGGACAAGAGCCACGCAAGGTTAACCATGACTGTTAATGACTAATTATTAACCTAACACAAACAAATAAATAGGAGAGTAGATAGTGGACCCTGTATTTACTTTTGGCAGCTCTGTAATTCTTGCTTCTCTTATTTTGTCCTTTAGTCCTCACATTTCAGGACCGTTGTTTCTGACAAAGGGGAAAGATCATCTATGACAATAAATATCTGTTTCTACATCTAGCTAAAACTTAGAAAAATACACAATAAACTCCTACAAAGTTAATATTCTTTGTTAAATTGGCAGATTCTAGAAAAATATCTAAAATCTAGAAAAACAATCATTCTTTAGTGGCCAAATTGCCATTTATATTATGTAATGTCAGCGAAAAGTAAACACGATTTTCAATATTATCAGGTACTGATACGCGAGGGAAATGAGTCGGTATATTTTCAAATTGAAATTTAAAAAATAATAAGAGGCCAACTCCAGATTATTTTTTATTTATTTATTTATTTTTTTTTTTACATGGAGTTCACCACTTATCAAGGCCCAAGGGCCACTCGGGGATAAGGGCTATTGTGTGTACAGTAATCAATGGGATAGTGTAGCAATAGTATTGGAGAATTGATAAGGTGTCATTACTTAGGGGGGGGGCGGTTCATCAGGAATTTGTTTGTTGGACTTGAAGACATCCAGGTTGAAGTCGGGAGGGAAACAGGCAAGCGGAACAGAGTTCCACATGCATGCAGTTCTAAGAAAGAAGCTTTGTTCATGGAATCTACGTTTTGATTTAGGCACAGATAAGGAGTGGGGAAAATTATTGACGGTGGTTCAGCTAGTCGGGTGTTTTTTTAAAAAAAGATTGGCGAGGAGGGACCAGAGAATGGAGAGACGAGCACTTGCCATGGAAATAACGATAGAACAAAGACAGGCTCGCTACGTCTCTTCTGTGGGAAAGAGGCTGCAGGGTAGAGAAAAGGGCACCCCCCACCAAGCCACGGTCTATTTTGTACTCTGTCAAGGCAGGATAAGCTGTTTTCAGCAGATTTAGTTTATCGTTTCTTAACTATCTTCATTTCTTTACAAAAAGAAAAAAAAAGGAGGAGCTTAGTTTTAATAGTGCTCCGTGGACATCCTGATATTTATTTTTTTTATTTTATTTCACTCATCACTTGAACAAAACAAAAAAGAATTTCTTTTTTTTTTCATGAAGGAATAATTCACACTATTTAACATCTATATAGTTTTTAATGGTCCCGGGCAACGCCATGTAGCTCTGTTAGTGCTTCAATATATGAAGAAACAGCAGTTCAGCAATTTTATACTTATGTCCTGTAGGCCTTTGCCAGTTTAGAAGATAAGATTTTCTTTCATATCGACATTGAGATCTACACAACTTTTAACTGCTAAACGTGTATATATATATATATATATATATATATATATATATATATATATATATATATATATATATATATATATATATATATATATATATATATAATCTGATTTCTTACGTAATGTCTACACAGTCAATTCGTGTAATTTTAGACTGTAAAGAAATCGACACTTTCTATTAAGCCTAACTTTTATTTATTTTCTTATTCCTTGGCGAATTTGACAGTTAAATGTTAAGTTAAAAGCCACAGTGAACAGCTAAAGACGAATGCAACTCGCATATAAACAAATAAGCTGTTCTTGTATATATCTTATTTCCAACTAATCCGTTGAAACATTTACAGCTAAGAGGCAACTGGAGAGAATATATGGTAATAAACTGAAGGGATTTCTAATCTTCAAACGTGCCAACAAAACTTAATAAAAAAAGAATAAATTTAAGAAGGAATACGCAAACGCATAATAAGTTTAATAAATTTATCGTAGTGTAATGCGTAGACACAGCGGCTTAGAAAGAAAATGGCCGCTGATTTCTTAGAAATGCATCCAACAAATCTTATAAACGATATTTATGACAATGATTTCGTGTGGGTTGAAGAAATAAGAATTTTCCAACTTGCCATGAAGCTCTCTAACAATTTCAAAATAATTCAATGGATTTCCAAGCATCGATTGATAGCCAATTCTTGGAGGAGTAACATCTGTAAATTATCATGAGCATTGTACAGTTATTTGTATCGAATCGTTATTATAAGCAGTCTGGTTGGAGATGGGAATGTGCAAAAGATGAATTTTGTCGTCCAACACTGAAAAAAAACTGTTTGAATGAAGTAAACTTTCCTTGTGAACAAACCGAGCATGAGATCCCCCCCCCCTTCAGGAGTGAATAACTCCATTCTGACAAAAATTTACTTTCATCATGACTAATGTTTGTGCAAAATTAAAAAAAACATCCAGGCATGATTATCAAGAAAAGGGCAAACAAACAAACAGTCGAACGATTTGGGGGCAATTTTACCTTTATAATGTCCTGCCGAAAAATCCAATCTGGCAAAAATTTACTTTCACCATAACTAATGTTTGTGCAAAATTTTTTAAAAATCCATAAAAAAATGTAGTTATTGAGAAAAGTGCAAACAAACGAACGTATGAACGAGAGTGAATTACTAGTCGAGGGACCAACAATTAACAATTATAATTTATACGTTAAATAAGGATTTCTTTTAGTTTCAATTTTTACACAAAACTTGAACTCAGTGGGCATTTTCTTTCTAGACCGCTGTGTTTACACATTAACAATTTATCTGTTACAAGTATACAACCCAACTGGTAGAGGTACATTTTCTCTTTGGGCATTTGTGCTTTTCAATAAGAATTCAAAACTGACAGACTTTTATTGTGTGTCTAGTAATATTAATGGTTCAATTGGATCCAGTTAGAATCCATGTTTTGGAATAGTGATTGCAAAGATACTCTTGCTTCTGGTAGTTTGACTTTAACTGAGTTTTCTCTAATTGGTTGGATTGTTACATAGTAACAGCTTCTTGAGGCAAACACACTAAGATTTATATTCCTGAATTTTTGAGATGCGGATTAATAATTACTATTATCTAGATTCTTCAGATTACTGTTCTCATCTTGAGTGTTATTTTCACAATGTTTTGGTCGATGTAACCTGCGACCTTCTTCAGGTGTATCTTGTCAAACTCGGCACTCTTTCTGTTAAACTCGGCGATTTGCATAGAATTTCGAATAGAACCCTTTATTTAATCTACTGGGCTAGCATGTTCTCATTCCATCAGGTATGACCGAGTAGAAGTCCTAAGTAGTTTGTAATTGTAATTTGAGCGATAAAGTAAAATTCAGTTGTAAGTAACATTCTTCTTGATGCTATGTTTTCTTATTTGGAAGTCAGATTGAGATTTAAACATTTCTGTGGAAAATGGAAAGTTGTATGATTAATCACTTTCTACTAAATGTTTTTGTTTGGCTTTAAAGTAGTTTTTTTTAAATCTAACATCACCTTTATGGCATCCTCTCTCTTGCTGTATCGTTCACACAGTTCTAGATATCATCTTAGAGTGCATTCAGTTGTGAGGCCCAGCTAAGCAGCTTTATCGGGTGTGCAGTCACCCCATAGTTCCGATTGCTCCTAGGTCCACTCTGATCCGGACTGGCGGTACCTATCAGAGCCCCATCTTTAAGCTAAACAAAATTTGTCCTAGACACGCCATTAAACTATCAGATACTCTTTGATAAGGTGCTAACCCCAAACCCGTTACATCTTTCACAGCTCTTTGTACCTTTTTTTCTGGCGACCATGTTTCCAAAGGCTGTCAACTACTCTCTCTCTCTCTCTCTCTCTCTCTCTCTCTGTTATTGTTTATAAATGTAACAAAAGTTTATCTGATGTTGGGCCCCTCCCTGTCCTAATTTGGAAGCATTGTCAAATATGGAATCCCTCGTCAGTTGTCTTTATTTCCAGCTCAACTCTGAACCGGAATGGTGGTATCTGTAAGAATTTCATTTATGGTTCGATTAAAATTTATTGATTACATACTATTTATTTAGAAAATATGAGCCTAAAAACCAAATCTACAAACCATTCATGTCTAAAATAGAATCTATTAAACTTGATTGGCTCGACTCTTTTTTTCTTCTTTGCAACCCCCCTTTCTCTCTCTCAGACGTGATGTTGCTAGTCTCAGTCTTTTCTATAAATACTAATATTGTCCTGGACTAGCCACTAAATTGCTTTGAACACTTGTCTGATCTATGTTCTGCGTTCTTTGTTCCAGCTCGTTTTACTCGCTGGTCTAGTGGTCTCCATCAGTTGTCTGCTTTGATATCTCATTGTAATATAGCTTCCTATTCCAGTAGTTTATTTCCAACAACTACAAGGTTGTTGAACCCTCTCCCTGCTGACTGTTTTACTCCCGACTTTGTGATAGTCACCTTTCCTTCTTGTTAGCTCTTTACATCAACTGGCTTCATGCTTTGTCTGGAGCGATTTTTATTTAAAAAGAAATATATTTTAAAATATTAAGAACTTGAAGCATAAACACTAACTAAAATAACTGGATTTCAAAAAGGTTGATATGCCATTAAACAAACCAACCAAACAAAACCTTTTTCTACACTTAGGAAAAAAATTTTTTGCCAATGCTAATATACATACTCTAAATAGAGACAGAATACACTTTGTTATGATTAATTAATGTACATTACAAAACCGAGGATAACTAACAAAAAAGAAAGAAAAAAAAAACAGCAGCAAACCTACAGCTTTGACACCTGCAGATTAGATAGTGCAATAAGCATTTTATGCTAATTTAAAAACAATAAAATTTCGCACTACACTACAGCATTCACGTGCCTAAAATGTTTATATAAAGAGATATTCTCCATCTTACATCGTCTGATAACATCTGACCGCTGCCTAAGCAATAACATGGAAAAGGAAATTTTTTAACTACAATAACAATAATAAAAAAATAATGGTAAAAGTTTTTTTTTTTTTTTAAGCATTTTCTCTGATGATGGATATATTACTATCTGAAATTAATTAGAAAAAAAAATTAAGAAAACAATCAAGATAGAAAAAAAGAATCGACTGATTTCTAATAAAAAAATATTTGTATCTTAAACGTGGTTTCAATGGTATTGTGTCTGTTTATTCAAAATTCATATTGCTGTTTGACCATCAAACAGATATTTCTATTTATTTTAATCTCTTTTTATTTTATTTATTTTTTTACTTGGGAATAACCACTCATCAAGGCCCGAAAGCCACTCGAGAATAAGGGTTAATGAGTATACGGTGGTAGAGTAGTAATCGTCAATGGTGTAAATTAGGTAGAATTTGATTATTTATGAGGACGGTTCAACAAGAACTTGTTTATGATGGACTTAAAGGCTACTATGTTGTATTTAATGAGGAAGTAGGCAAGTAGAACAGTGTTCCAAAGGAAAGAAGCTTTGTTCATGGAATCTGTGTTTAGATTTAGTCACAGATAGAGAGTGGGGGTAATTGTATATAGTGGTTGCAGCTAGTCGAGTGCTTTTGTGCAAGTTTGGCAAGGGGGAACCATGGATTGGAGTTCAGTCGAGCACTTGCCATAAAATAACGATAGAGCAGAAACAGACTTGCAACGTCTCTTCTGTGGGAAAGAGGTTGCAAAGGAAGGATGAGATGTAGGTAAGATATTTTCTCATGTTTTTATAAGGAATATGGACTCCATACTGTTCATTGTTAAAGTGTTTTTTATTCAATACGTCTGACGAAAGACTGTTCTTGTGAAAATTTTCAAACGGTTTGAATTTGTCCGAATAATCTTGAAACAATTGTAACTAAAGATGAAATACACTATTTGTTGCTATCAATTTATTCCTTGATGTCTTGATTTTATTAAAACAATATATGAATGCTCAATTATGAAATATGATAATTTTGTAGCTTACAGTTTAAGTCATCTCATTTTGACTTAAAACTTATTGGTATATGAACGATTACTGAATTTTCAATTATATAAACCCAGTAAAATTTGGAATATTAGAAATAAGACATATATATAGTATGTATGTATATATATATATATATATATATATATATATATATATATATATATACTAGCGGAGGTGCCCGGCGTTTCCCGGGTGTTTTGGAGGTATAAAAGAAAAAAAGTTTTGGTGGGAAGGTAGGCTCGAACTTGAAGCCTTGACACGAAGATGGAAAAGAAAGGGTGGAAACAGAGACTGGTATATTACCCACTCGGCCACGAAGGGCGAGGAATGAAAAACGTTTTAATTTAACAATTAAAAACTTACTGGAACAGGTGCGTGAATTTAATGAGGTAAAACATCACACCATAGAGGAAATGAAGTCCCACACTTAACATTTGCTGCAAGGCAGTTTTTTTGTTTTTTGTTTTTGTTTCCACAACTTTAGCTGCGCGGTTCCCTAGGACATGGGGGTGGGGGTAAACCAGCTCCCCATAAAAAGGGAAGTAGCAATTGTTTGATATAAGGGGTCCCCCCCCCCGCATTGATCAAACATCATTGCTTTTGTGGACGTCGCTAGCACGTCCACTTTTTTTTATATACTGAAAAGTCAAAGAAACATGTGTAGACCAAGAAATATCGCGAAAATTGCGTGTAAAAGTCGTTCAAATAAAAGATAGGCGCAATCTCCCTTCGTAAATTGTAGATATTATAATTAAGACACTATGTAAAAGGTTCTAAGAAAGAGTGACCATCCCAGAGCGCCCCCCCCCATAAAAAGCCTTTGCCGGACATATCAGAAGAAATGCACATGCACACACATTTTGCCTTATATATATATATATATATATATATATATATATAAGAAATAAAATTACAATAAGTTTACCAAGGTAATCAAAATGGTAAACTTAAAATATATTATAAATATTAAAGAGTTAATATGTACAAGTAACGTAATCTCAACCAGATGTAAAAGCTCAATAAAACCGAAAAGGAAATAGAGCTTATAATATGAACAAATGATTAATAAAACATGTTAAAAACACATCTTGAAAAAGAGTTAAAAACATTTAATTTTAAAAAGGAAGCACAAGATAAGTGGATAGTCCTTAATCCGCGGAGTTTCGAAGAAATACTCTCCTTCTCATCAGAGGGCAGGAATTAGCAAAATGCGGGATCGGATTTTGCATGTAAAAGTATTTAATGAAACCACAAGTAAGTCACAGATCTTACTTGGTTAAAAAAAAAGGATGAGGTAAGGGGAATAGGAGGTAAAAGAAAAAATGATAAAAAGATTTCACATGAATGGATAGTCCGGTGAAGGGTAAAAAATCCAAGAATGGTAAAATCCAAACACGGTCGAATTAAAAACTTCCAATCCAACAGGTATATATATATATATATATATATATATATATATATATATATATATATATATATATATATATACTTCCTTCCACTAAAAAATTCGAGCACTTTACCCGCTTTTGTATGTGTGCTTACGCCATAACTCAACGTTTTGCAATCTTGAACTTATTTACTATTTATTTAAATGCTGTTTCTTAAGTTGCAAGATATCTTCGTCCTCCCTTGGAGCGTTATCGGAAATCTTCTGCTTGAGGGGAGTGATGACACGCAAGCCGAGTTCATTTTAGATGCAATTACTGTTGTACACATTGGCTCATTCTCTAGTTTTGTTTTTATCTCTTGACTCTCATTACAAACAGTTTTATTTACTGCACTTCGTAGACATTCAATGATGACAGCCAGAAGCCAAGTAATAAATAAATAGGCACCAAATGAAACTTGTTTTCAAATTGCTAAACGTAGATATTTGAATAAGGGTTTTAACTAAGGCGATACTTATAAAAGGCCTGGCAGCAGTGGATATAGACTCCATAACTGTGGACACATCATAGTAAGTGTTATTGTGTTTATATGTAACATGTCAACCATTGTGTCAATTTTATGTGGACATGTTTTTTTTTTGGTGTACGATTTATTTGGAAATTAATATTGAAAGCAAGAGATCATTATGCTACCTAGACCAGCGAGTAAAACGAGCTGGAGCAAAGGACGCAGGACAAGTGTTCAAAGCAATTTAGTGGCTAGTCCATTTACTACTGGCCAGGCTTAACATTGCTTAACTTCGATGATCTTATGAAATCCAGTGTGTCAACATGTTTAGAATAATATATATATATACATATATACACACATATAGATATATACATACATATATATGTATTATATATATATATATATATATATATATATATATATATATATATATATATATATATATATATACTGTATAATGCTAACTTTTCTTCGAAATGTCATGGCCTAAAGAGGTTGTTTTCCCTTATGTTTTCCTTATTGATCTGATATAATAAAAGCTATATTTATCCAGTTTGCTATTTGCTGAAGAGTCCCGAACTTCCCTCAGGGAGTTATTTTTAATACTCCTGCTCATGACGTCATATCCGACGTCACATCTGCCCCTTCCTTTGTATTCAGATTGCTCTCCGCATCCTTTGAACGGCTGCTTGCAGGGTTTTCTTATGTGACATGTTGCTCACCTGAGGGCGATTGCGAGGTCCGTTTCTTCCTCATCACTTTTTCGCTCCTGTTCCTTCTCCTGTCTTCCGGGGTCTTTGCTGAAACGGAAATCCTCATCCTCTAGTTGTTGACAGGAACTGTCTTTGGGAATTCTTTTCAGTTTACTGTTTGCTGCTGAGTCCTGCACTTCCCTCCGCGAGTTATATTTATACTCCTGCTCGTGACGTCATATCTGACGTCACAACGGTGAAAGCATGTTCTTGTTTTGTCAGCCAATTACTCTATCCATTGAGCTATAGGCGACGGATCAGTTACTTGGTGAAATTTAGTTGTAAAAGTTACATTCCTGGAGTTTGAAAGTTCAATCCTAAGAGCGAGGGACCCAAAAATACAATTGCAAATTACTAAGGACTTCTACCCAGTCATGGCTGACAGAATAACATACTATCTCTGTGGATTAATTTCTGTGTAGATTCCCGAGTTCGAAATAAATATTCCCGATTTCAGCAAAAAGATTCGAGTTTACCTCGAGCGAAACGTTGTGCAAATGACGTGCATGGCGAGAACAGTAATTAGAAGAATCCAACTAACACGAACAATAACCTTTTTTATATTTTGTTTTGTTAATTAATAAAATGTCACTATGTTCATGCAAAACGAAATTTCCTTAACATTGGAATACATCAAACAATACCATGAGAATCTTCTTTTTGTGTTTTTGCCAAATTACCAAAATGTGAAATGAAAATTGTTTCTTTGTTTTCTATGAAGAAAAATATGGCTACATTAATTGCTGCTTGAAGCGCAAATAGTTTTTGCTAGCTAATTATATACAAATAGTTTGACCTTTTCTATTTTATGCCAAATCAATGCGTTTTGGGTTATTTAAACGATGAAACAACTTGTTCTAAATGGTTTACTATAGCTTTAGGATAATGGTGTGTTCATGCCTTTCAGAATAGAATTAGTGCATAAATGACAACCATAGACATAAAAAAAACTTGGGACTTGGCATAGTTGATCCCGTAGACCAAAACATTATCCACTGGCCCAGTCATGCATCCTTAGATATAAATCAAACGGTAAAAGCAAAATACAAGAAATTATGTAAAAAAAAAAAAAAAAGAAAAGAAAAAGAAAAGGGTAACTACATTAACTGATAGTAAATACATTGAACTTAACCATTCCAGGAGAATAAATCCTATCCTTTCGGACTTTGACATTTAAACAGACCAATATTTAAATTTTTTGAATTCTAAATGTTCTGATCAAATTTAATAGCTAAATTTTAAAGTCTACAAAATAATGACAGAATAATCAGATTTATAAAAAAAAATAGTTTCCAAGAGATTTGAAAGAATAATTTCGGTGCTGATATCTTTTGAGATTATATAAGTGTTTTATTGGTCCAAAAATCCTATTAAGATGCTGGTTCATCGAAAGCAAAAAAGTGATAATTTTAAAATCTATTTCTTAGTTTTATTTGAATTCAATTATAGTTCCATACGATTGGATAACTTGGTCAGATGACAAAGGATAGGATTTGAAGTAGGATTTTCAGTTGTATCTGAATTTTAGTGAAGAAATATGTAATGCAAGATCCTGATAAATTGGAGTTCTTGGTGATCGATCAGTAAAAAAAACAGCTCTTAGCTAAGAAATTGAACCCCAGGAATTAGCTATCCATGTCCTCGCGTTGCCCGAGAAAGAAGATTAACTGAAAAGATTCCATGCTCAACCTTGAACGATCCGGCATGAACACAAACCTGACGATGTTTAAAGTAGATATCCATAATTTTCATACATATGTACGGAAAAAAAATACAATTTTTATCTGGTTTGAATTTTTAGTGTTGAAAAGCACACAGCAAAAACAAGAATTAGTCATTGAATTTTTCTGTGTTGTTTTTGTATGTGGAAATTTTTTTTTATGTGTCGATTTATTGTAGTTATCGACATCCGTACATCTAAGTGCCTAATACAATATCGTTAAGTAGGGAACAGTTTTTCTTTGAGTTGTATTGATTTGATTAACACATAAATTAGGATTTTGCTTTTCGTAATACGTAAGAAATAGGCACAGGCTATTGTTATAATTGCCAACATGCTATTTTCTTACCCCTACTCCATGACGCGACTGAAAGTTCGGAACATTAAAAGTAAGCACAGTCAATCCAACCGACACGATGACTTGCAATCATGGCTTGCAAAAAATCGATTCCTCCTTGTAGAAAAGTGCCCAGGTGAGGGTGAAGGAGTTAATGTTTTGAGCCAATTTTTCGATATTTGTCGTCCGAGACGTCATGCTTCAAAATAATACTGATCTTATGAAAACCCGTCGTCTCTGTCGAAAGTTTTAGGTAGATATACAAACACACATACATACATTTAAACAGACAGGTGAGATTTATATTATAGATGTTAAAAATTTGGCATAGAAGATTATAAATAATAAAAGGTTGGAAATAAAATAACGGTCATAGTATACATGTTAATAAAGTAACACAGTGATGTAGGATAAAGTGAGAAGACTTAGTTGATAGAGAGTGAAACTATTTGCTACCATTCATATGGGACTATGTATTTGAGAGAGGCATTTCGTTTAAAAAAAATGTAATCATTTTTAAACAGGGATGAAATGTACACATGTACAGTACACTTAAGGAAGTGCTGTGTCATGAGAGTGAAAGATTTAATTCAATTTAGTTTTATGAAAAGGCAGTGGAAGCCCTTTTGATCTTCATGAGAGTTTTACAATACCTATACAAAGGTGTATTAATAAATAAATATTCTTTGTATTTCAATTTTTATTTGGAGTATTTTAAAGAGCTTTTGGGGAACATAATACTGGCACAACCTCCCATTTGAAAATTAAAATATTTCAGATTTGCATTAAACTGATCCTCATCTGGCATCAATTGAAATGGATGGCTCTCATCTAGGGGAAGCTCCATGTTTTGATAAGCTTCTGGGCTTGACCTTTACTCTTGACCTGAAATGGAACATGTACATCAAGTCAGTTGCCAAGGTCGCTGGAAAAATGGTAGGATCCTTCTACCGCTCCAGAAGATATCTCACTGCTGATGCAATTCTCTGTCTGTATAAAAGCCAAGTACGTCCAAGGATGGAGTACTGCTGCCACATCTGGGCAGGAGCTGCTAAAAACAACCTATCCTGCCTTGGCAGAGTACAAAATAGGCTTCGTGGCTTAGTGAAAGATGCCCTTTTCTCTTCTCTGCAACCTCTCTCCCACAGGAGAGACGTTGCGAGCCTGTAATTGTTTTATCGTTACTTCCATTGCAAGTGCTCGTCTGAACAATCTCTGGTCCCCCCTCACCAATCTTTCACGATAAACACTCGTCTAGCTGAAACCACTGTCAAAAATTTTCCCCACTCTTTATCTGTGCCAAAACCAAAACATAGATTCCATGAATAAAGCTTCTTTCTTAGAAGTGCACGCCTGTAGAACTCGGTTCCATTTGCCTGTTTCCCACCTGACTACAACCTGGATATCTTCAAGTCCAACATAAACAAATTCCTGATGAACCGCCCCCTTAAGTAAGACACTTTATCAAATCTCCAATACTAACGTACATCACACACAATAACCCTTATCCTCGAGTTGCTTCTGGGTCTTGATAAGTGGTGACTACCTTGTAAAAAAAAAAAAAAAAACTCGATTCATGTTCATTAGACAGTAATTAAGCAAGATTCCCTAATTATTTTTTTCTTTCTTAAGACTCTTTTAGCTTGAACCTTAAATCACATATTGGATTTTGAGAAAAATAGTAATAAGGAGTCTAGACATAAGGTTAATTAGTGACATTGATTTTAATCTTCGTAATGTAACATAAGTGATGCAAAAGTGTTCTGCCCGGGGAATTAATTTGACCCATCTAGGGACGGGTATTCTTCTAGTATATTTATATACAAATAAAATCTATTTTCTATGATAAAACTTGTGTTTTTTTTTTCTTATTAAGTACTGCATTTGAAAAAAAGACGAATACTATTTACTCGATGTATCCTATTTCCCACGGGATGAAGAGAAAGAAAGCAATGACAAAAAAGGGGGCGGGGTAAAGCAAACAACCAAGTAAGAAACAAAACTATATAAAAAAAAAAAAAACAATATTGTTTTGTTTTCTCCTCCAGTTAATTCCCTTTTTTTTCAGTTTGATTTTTTTTTATGTATATTTTCTCATGCACTGGTGTTTTTTAGGGTGTAACTCATTGGGTTAGTTTTCGGGAGTTTTCAATTTCAGGGTAGAAAAAAAATATAAACCAGTAAAGAAAAAAAATGTACAACTTTAAATAGAAATAAGGAAGAAAAAATCTCAAGAAAACTAATGAAAAAAAATCTCATAAAATGAAAACTGAAGAAAAAATTCCATATAGATGGCGGATGGTACAAGACAAGGTTGATTTAGATTGTTTGAGGCATTAAAAGAAAGCTGAAGAATTTGCTGAGAGAGTTATTTTAAAACAAGAATGGATGTTTTTAACCGGAATGCCAGTTCTTCTCTGGTTTTAGTAGAATTCGATTTCTTTTTTTTTAAATCCATTAAACCCCCCCCCAAAAAAAAAAGAAACACTCAGATTTCTGCTTAAATCGGTAGATCCTTCCATGTAGCCGAGTTCTTCACTTTTTTTTTTTTTTTTTTTTTTTTTTTACACAGTGATCACTACTTATCAAGGCCCGGAAGCCACTCAGGGATAAGGGTTATTGCAAGTACATTACGTTAGTGAGGAGATTTGCTGAAATGTTTACTTGAGGGGGCGGTTCATTAGGAATTTGTTAACGTTGGACTTGAAGACATCCAAGTTGTAGTCCGGAGGGAAGCAGGCAGACGGAACAGAGTTCCACAGGCGTGCAGTTCTAAGAAAGAAGCTTTGTTCATGGAATCTGCGTTTTGATTTAGGCACAGATATAGAGTGGGGGAAATTTTTCACAGTGGATTCAGCTAGACGGGTGTTTTTCGTGAAAGATTGGCGAGGGGGGACCAGAGATTGGAGTTCAGACGAGCATCTGCCATGGAAATAACGATAAAACAAGGACAGGCTTGCAACGTCTCTTCTGTGGGAGAGAGGTTGCAGGGTAGAGAAAAGGGCATCCCCCACTAAGCCACGAAGTCTATTTTGTACTCTGTCAAGGCAGAATAGGCTGTTTTTAGCAGCTCCTGCCCAGATATGGCAACAGTATTCCATCCTTGGACGTACTTGGCTTTTATATAGATAGAGAATTGCATCCGTAGTGAGATATCTTCTGGAGCGGTAGAAGGACCCCACCATCTTTCCAGCGACCATGGCAACAGACTTGATGTACGTGTTCCATTTCAGATCAGGAGTAAAGGTCAAACCCAGAAGCTTGTCAAAACACGGGGCCTCACCCAGACGAGTGCCATCTATCACAATTGATGCCAGATGGGGATGGGGATTTTGGTCCAAATCCACCTTTTTAATTAGAAAAAATAAATGATTTCTGCAAAATCCTTATTTTTCTCTTGCTATTTGGCTGAGTTTTATTCTCTCTCTTGTTCTTTTTCTCCTTCTCTTTAGCGTTATCTCTTTTTCTCTTTTCTGTTCATTGTTCTCTCAGTTTGGTTTTAAATTGTATGTTTCAGTTGTCATTCTGACATTATCCAAAAACAAGAAACAAAAAAGAATTTGAAATGAAAGTCGGTTGTCTACCCTTGATTCCTTCATGGGCGCGTCTTCCCCTCTCCCCACACTGACTAATACATTTTGATTTTCTTGAATAAAAAAGAACTACTTGATCAAATTACGTGATTTTTTGGAATACTTCATCTTCGTTCCGTGACTTGTTCATACATCATACAGATTTTTCTGTATTTTCTTTACTTGTGCCCATATCTTAGTCTTTCTTTCAAGGTAAAGTTCATCAGTTGATCCCAGCTCACCTCGATTTTCCAAAGCTTTACCAACCTTGTCCAAGCCACAATTTGGATTCTACCATATCCAACTCGTAACTGTCCTCAGATGTCAACAAATGACATTTTTAACAGAAAAATATAATATATCTACTCTTTCTATTTTTTTGACAACACCTAAAAAACTATATTAATCAAGACAATAAAACCCACAGACGGAAGAAAATATAAGTACAACATGTAATACATATTTCAACACGGGTTTCATTTTTTTCTTTTTGATTTTTTTTTTTTTTTTTTTTTGATAACTGATGAAAATAACGTTTTTATACAATTTTGCAGAGATGAAAACTGGAACAGGTTTTACAGTAACAAATGTCATCTTTGTACATAAAATACAATATCTACAACGCATAAACAACAATTTTAGTCATGTCAGTCTGACCCATCTTGTCAAGAAAATAAAACCACAATATATAACACATATAGGTCTCTTATTTTTCTTCCTGCTTGTCTTTTTATTTTTAGGTGATGGGATTTCTCTCTCTCCTTCTGTACAAATCGACAGCTTACTTCTCCATATCATTGAGGTTGCCCACCATATGCATCATAATTCTTTCTTAATCAAAAAGAAAAAAATCACTAAAACCCTAAAATTTCCAACAAATCCCAACTAACAACAATTGAGTCAACTTTATTCCTAAGCAATCACAATCTTCAAACATCAAACTCCAATCTTCTATTCATTTATCCACATTCCAAATGCACATCCCACATCTCTATTTCTAAACACATTGTTCTCCATCATTCTCTGCCCGACATTGGGTCGTCATAGAACCAGTGGCAAATTCCATGCAAGGTGGATGACACAGTCCCCATCCACAGGATTTCACTATCCGATATCTGAATTCTGGGATGGTTCTTTTCCTGGATCTTACAATTCATGCTTCGTGTACCACCAAACCCCCTGGCCAAGTCAAATCACCATGATTTTCTGTTCAATGTTCCTTAACTACTATCCTCCTCCACCAACGCATGATGCACCACTTATCCATGGTCGTGCTCAACAATAGGAGGCCTCATGTCATACCTTAAATCACACAATATTTCTTATAAGACCTGCTATTCTCCCAGAAAACCTACTATGTGCAACTTTCCACTAGTTCACGGGGGTGAGAGAAAAACAAGCCCATCAAGGAACGTAACGAAGTGACATACCTCTCTGCTTCTAGAAACACCTTTCTACTCCAGGTCCTGATGCCCTGGTGAACAACTTCCTTCCTATTTTTCTGTTGATAAACTTATTTCCTCTTCTTTTGTTATACTCCTTTCTTTGTTTTTTACTTCCCAACACTTGGGGGCCGAGGAGGGGGGGGGCAACGTCAATAGTATTACATTTTGACTAGGAGCAAAGTTTGGTGTCTGTTCTATCCTCAACCAGTGAAGAAGAATTCCTTCAAGACTGGGGCAATTGTTTTGTTTTTATCCCAATCCAGAGTGCCCTCTTTTTGGGAAGCTGTATTTTTCTCACACAAAAAAAAAAAAACGACCTTGTGTCTAACTCTGTCGTCATGCGGGAGTCAAGTAACTAGTAACTCTTTGTCATATGATGTTATTTGTAATGGCAGTTACTCATTTCTCTCCTAAAATAACTGCACACGTTATCTTTTTGGTTTTATTAAGTTTCTTGTAGTTTTCCTTTTTTTCTTTTCTTCAACTTACACTGTATTATTATACTCTACATTATAAGTCCATCCTGGCCCGTCCCCCTTGAATGGTTGGGGTGGGGGTGTCTCCAAAATACGTTTGTTTTGCTTTGCAAACAAAACCCAAGAGAGTGTCTCTAACTTTTTAACAGATATGACTATCGTCACCTCCTGATTGTCTCCTCATTACATTCACCTAATTTCATAACAACATTATTTTACTTGTTTAACGTTGAACCATAGAGATGTGCCGACATATCTATCAGATCAGTGGAAAAGTTTTTGCTGGTTTGTAAAATTTATTTAATGCATAGTTTTATTACTTAAACATCTCAGTATGATTAATTTATAATTTGCTCTGACGAGTTATTAAAGCATGACTCATATTTTTCTCCATCCATGTTGACCCGAAAACGACCTTCTTTAATCAACAGAAAGGGGGTCATCTTCCATCATGATAATGCTCATCCTCACACAGCACTACTGAACAAAAAGCGCCTATAAGAATGTGGATAGGACATTTTGACCCACCTAGCTCCCCTGGATTGTAACTTGTTTCAAGGATTACAAAACCATTTAGATGTCTTAGGTTAACAACATCATGAGAGGAGATTGAACACGAGTTAGAATCATATTTCACATTCAAAACTTAAGAATTTTACAAGTGATGCATTCATAAGCTCATCGACAGATAAAATCAACTTATAGAGAGCAATGGTCGTCGTTTTTATGAATAAAGATTTTCAAAAAACATGGTTTTTCATTTTCAAGATGAAAGTTTAAATCGGCAGAAAATTTTACATCAACTTGATAAAATAAAGTACATCCATTCAATCAGTATATTTGGCGATAAAAATGCTATTTCAAACTTAAGCATGACAGACCAACGGACGGACAAAACTTCTTATAGAAATGCTTTGATACATGTACACATTTAGGAAAGGGACCATTTCAAAGAGCACAATTACGGAAATTGTTAGACTAGCTGTATATGCCTGGCGTTGAACGGTCGAAACATATTACTGGATGGAGGAATTAGTCACATACTATTTAAGATACACTGATTATCCTAACGTATCACTATTCCTAAAAGGATAACATCATGACCACAGAACAAATATCACGTAGTCCCCCCCCCCAAAAAAAAAGAAAAAGAAGAAAGTAATATTTGAGATATGGTATAATGATGAATGAATAGGGAGGAGGTAATGCCCGAGAGAATGATCTCATGATAATAGAATATATACTAGACTAACTCCACCAAAGAGGAGAGGAGGAACATAAATGCTTGGGATGATGGTATCATGACACATATCAGATTCAGATATTGCATTACCCCCACCTTAAACTAAATACTGAAAGCTCATGAAGGTTGAGAAGAAAATTTTTTCAGAATTTGTAATTTTGATAATACGTTTACTTTATATATAATTTTAAAGGGCATTTTTCACTCTATCTAATCGTTTAAATTACAATCGTCTTAAAACAATTATGTCTTCTTTTCAGAATGTTGAATACAAGATGGAAGAAAAAAACAAATTCATACAATTTTCTTATTTCAATTCAAGCTAGGACAAAAAGCAGCTTGCGATATATACAAAGCGTTTGGTCCAGAAAGCACTACTGAATGCACAGCACAATGGTGGTTTGAGAAATTTTGTGGCAGCGACGAGAGTCTTTAAGATGATGAGTGTAGTGGTCGGCCAACAATCAATTATGAGTCTTAGTTGACAACGATCAATTGAGAGTCTTAGTCAAAAACGATCAATTAAGAGTCTTAGTCGACAACGATCAATTAAGAGTCTTAGTCAAAAACGATCAATTAAGAGTCTTAGTCAAAAACGATCAATTAAGAGTCTTAGTCAAAAACGATCAATTAAGAGTCTTAGTCGACAACGATCAATTAAGAGTCTTAGTCGACAACGATCAATTAAGAGTCTTAGTCGAAGCCAATCGACGCACAACTGTTCAAGAACTTGTTTCTGAATTAGACATAACCTATACAACAATTTCCAACCACTTGAGAGAGATTAGAAAAACAAAAAAACTTGATAAATGGGTTCCTCAGGAATTGAACAAAAGAAAAAAAAAAGCCATTATGAAATGTCATCTTCCCTTTTTTAAGCAACAAGAATAGCCCGTCCCTCAAGTGGGTTGGGACTTGTGATGAAAAGTGTTTTTTTTTTATGATAACTGGCGACACTCAGCTCAGTGGTTAGATACCGACAAAGCTCCACAGCACTTCTCAAAGCCAGATCTGCACCAAAAGAAGGTCATGCTAACTGTTTGTTGGTCTGCGATTGGTCTCATCCATTAGTTTTTTAATGTAGGCAAAACCATTATGGCAGAGAAGTTCTGTCAACAAATGAATGAAATGCACCAGAAACTTCGACAAAACCTAGCATTAGTCAACAGAACGGGGCCAATTCTCCTTCACGACAATGCCCGACTGCGCATTACTAAACCAATCCTGCATCAGAAGGCAAGATTTTTACATTACTTGAATAAATACACTTGATTTGTGTTTGCAAAATGTGTGGATTCTGATGGTGTTTATTTTGATCAATAAATTTTTGTTTGAATTGAGATATGTTCATCTGAATTTAAAAGTTAAAAACCGCAAGAACTTTCTTGTCAACCTGATAGTACAATTGCTAGAAGTAATAATATAGTTTCGGATCCAAGCTGACAGATACTAAATCTCCATCAGTAATAGGTGAGGAAGATACTATAAATAAACTATAGAAGAAGGTCGAAATGATGAGGACAATAGTTCGAATGAAAACAATATTGTAGGTAACAATATAAAAGTTGTACACAAAATGGTTCCATTTAGGTATATGCATACAATAAAGTTTCTTTGTTGAATTATTCTTTTTAATGCACAGGCACTTTGTATGAAATGTTGCCGAAAATATGCTAAATTCCACCAGATATTTTAAAGACTAAAGGTCAAGGTTTAATATTTAAGAAGAAAAAAAAATTGCTTCTCCATAAAGGTTATTTATTCATGAAAATCAGACTTCTATAGTTACAGATGGCTCAAATAACATCTAATTTTTCTATCTGTCTCTATAGAACACTAATCCAGTCTAAAAACACTACACCAGCAGCGATAATGGTGATTAGAGATGTAAATATATAAAGTATAGATTTACGTGAAGTTAAGACAAACATTCCTAAATGTGACAAAGAAGAAAATGCTGAGTGTTGGAAACATACCAGCAGAGGGAACACAAGAACAGTGTGAAAAAAAAAAAAAAATGAACCGACTAGGATAAGACATTGAGAGTATATGCATATGCTGGGCAGAACTTCTGCAAGGTAGCTTTCTTTGGTTTTCGTTTTTGAAGAGTTCAATTCAGGACCAGTGGAGACAATCACTACTTTTTTTCTGGAAATGCATGTAATCCTTTGTACATGAACTGTTCGTTGTTTTAATTTATTACGAAAATTGTTTGTTTGTTTTTTAAATCATACATCCCTCCACTAAAGAATGTTTTAATTATTTATAAATTTTTATTCATCTGTAAACTGTTTGTTCTTTTAATTTATTTGGAAATTTTAATTTATTACGAAAATTGTTAAAAAAAAAAAAAAATATATATATATATATATATATTATATATATATTATATATATATATATATATATATATATATATATATATATATATATATATATATATATGTATTCGTTAAAGAATAAAATTTGATTTAATTCAATGTTTGTTATTTTAATTTATTATGAAAACAGTTCTCCACCTCCCCAAAAAGGAAAAAATTAATTAAAGTTAAACTTTGACTTAATTCAATAAATGTTCCAATAATTAATGCTTTCTGTTGTGTTATTGTATTACTTTGTTTTGATTTTCTGAAAACTTTTGCAAAAGTTGCATAAATTTCGTAATTGTCTCCCCTTGCACCGAATCGAACTCTTCCAAAAATGAAAACCAAAGAAAACTAAAATACAGAACTAAAAAAAAAAAACACACACACACACACACACACACACAAGAGTATAGATTATTAGGATCTTTCGTATGTATCTGCGTATGTATGCCATTTCATACTTTCAGCATACCAATTGAGTAATTACAGTTTTAAAATACAAAATCATTTACATTCTTACACGTTGCCTTTATTCTCGAGGGAAAATGGTAAAAATTAAAAGTGAAGGATATCATTTCATGCCTGTAAGATTTCGATTCAGACACAAAATGTAACCAAAATCACATAACTATTAAAGAGTGCCCATTTATTAAAATAATAAAATGTCAGAATTGAAGTTGGTTTTTATATCTATCATAATAAAATCGTATTCCTGTCTGTTCACCATTTGAATATGTACAAAAGGTACACTGTTTCAATTCTGATACTGAAAATGAATTTATATACGCTTTCATTCCAGCATGATCTCTAAATATACTATTTGTTCAAAAGAAAATCTACATTCAATAAGTAATCTCATTTGCATAGTACATTAAAGAAAATCTATTTTAATAATTAGCACGATGTCATTAATTGTTTATTGTAATAGAATCATTCTAGCTGTTCTATTTAGAAATAATATTTAAAGTTGATTTATTTAATTTATTTTTTTATTTAATTTATATTTAATTTAATTCCTTTTCAATTATTAATAACTGACAACAGTTACATTTAAAACCGGAAGTAGCTTATTTAAGTTATGAGAGATATTTCCTCTTTAAGCCATGAGAGTTACTTCGTGTTTGATTTCCATAGACCAAGATAGATGTATTGTATGCTTTCCTGCATGTGGTCACTTTTCGTAACAAGTTAGATAGTCGGTGCATCTTAAATAGTGTGCGACTAATCCCGCTGCCCGGTAATGTGTATCGCCAGCCATATACAGCTAGTTTTTAAATAAATCGACAATAAAATTCATATGTAAAATTAAAAATCTACCCCTTCTCCACCACAAAAAAAAGAAAAGATTTTATTTTACATGCACTACAGAAAAAGTGTATTCCTGTAAGAGTATTTTTGACTTCATCTATTTTTACTATAAAATTACATCATAAAATAAATTTACAAATTTCAGTAAGAAAGATCCCGTAAAATAAATTTTATCTCTTATCTATAGTTTAAAAGAAAAATTATCTCCCTTACTCTTAAAGGTTTAAAGCGGTGGTCTAGTGTCTAGATTGAGAATGGATCAGAGAACATACTGAGCCCGCTCTTTTATTTGCTATAAACAATCCTCAAGTTACAGTGTATAGCATTATCTAGCCTTTCCACACACTCACTCACCTATATAAATCGTTCATACCTAATTATCTCCCTTTTTGCTGCACTAAGCCGCACTGAAATTAGGAGTATAAAAATTGGAACACAAAGAGATCCTCTTTCTTTTCTCTTTCTCGTCTTGTCAGAAATATGTACACGTAGCACATGTACAAAATCAAAGGTATGCGAGACATATTCTCTAACTTATTCACAAACATCTGCGCACACTTTTTTTCAAAAAATTATTGGGTGTATGCATGCATTCTTACACATACATCTAACCAGGAATTAACTTTTTGAGTTTCACGGTAACTAAATCTTATTTCAAACTTCATTTTGTCCTATCGTTTCCTGTATCTTCTTGCATAATAGAAGATGTAACGGTGGAACAACTGGGTTTGTGTTCGATGGAGAAAGCATGCAATGAATGGGCAATTTTCGTTTTTATGTATAAAGACTAGACTCTCCTGACCTAGACAGTTTGTCACAGATCTCACAATATTATTAGTCCGAATAAATTAAAAATAAGATATACTTCCTTTTTATAAGTGCTAAGCACAGAAGCAGACCCCACAATATAATTGGTATAAATAAATTTAGATTTTGTTAATCTTAAGGTCTGATTATTTATCAACATATTATCCATTGATATACACTAACAAGGCTCGAGCCAACCATAAATCATTACATTAAAATGTACTTTTCCTAATGACTAAAATAAGTAGAGATAATTGTTAAATGCTTGGTTATCTCATTTTCGATATTCTTGCTCAATGAGAGCTTTTAAAGTGCAATAAATGTTTCGGATTCCTGTTTAAATCATTAACCAAAAAAGAAAAATGAACATTTCCTCCTATTTATTACCAAGCATTTTCGAAGCAGCAAAAAAAAAAAAAAAAAAAAAAAAAAATAGAAATAAAAGTGGAAATTCCTTATAACAGCTGAGGGAAGAGAGATATGACTCAATATAGTTGAGGGAGGAGGAAATTTAGTTCCCTTTTCATTGAAGACAATTGGCAGAGTAGTGGTGGGGGTTAGTGAAGCAAATCCGGTTTAAAATTTTCACCGGATCTCTTTCCCCTTAAATCCATGGAAATTGTTGTTTACAGCCATGTTGGCTCAGGCAATGCCGTTGTCACAGTCACGGGGCAAAAAAAAAAAAAAAAGAAAAAATGAAAAAAAAATACAACCATACTAATAAACTGATTTCAATGAAAGGTTGTATGCTTTGTTATTTAAACTAGTGTACACCCACTTCTCCGTAAAAGTTATGCTTCGCCAGAGTTCACGCACATATTCATATAAAGTCATAGAATGATGTTAGTAAATATAGATATTTTATATTAGATGCTATCTTGATAAAGAAATGTTTAATAAAAATATCAAAAATAAAAGTATCAATATTAGAAAAAATAAATACATTATTATTTTATCAAATGTTCAAAAACAAGGAATAT
Source organism: Euprymna scolopes (assembly GCF_053919585.1). NCBI lineage: Eukaryota > Metazoa > Mollusca > Cephalopoda > Sepiida > Sepiolidae > Euprymna > Euprymna scolopes. The sequence goes on along the minus strand of NC_136482.1, from coordinate 94,690,744 downwards.
AATGAAAGATTTTCATTATTCTATGAGGTTTAAAAATCTAATTTTCAATACTCAATAGAATAAAGAAAAATCTTTTATTATATTATTTTCTTATATATAAATATATCTATCTATATACCTATTCATCCTCCCCCCCTCTCTCTCTCTCCCACATATTAGTGTTGGGATGACTAATCAGGATCTGAATCGAGAATCGGAACTTTTGAGGGTATTGGAATTGATATCGGAATCAGAAGAATTTTAGTCTATTTTCCAATGCAATAAACGATCCCTTTAATTATCTTTTTTTTAATTTGATTTTGTTTAAAATAAAATCTTCCACTACTGATGGTAATAACGATAAAATGATAAATATTGATTTTAAATTACCATTAAAACTAAAATCTATAGATTACCCACTCCCACAAGTGGGTTTTAACGCTTGAGAAAATATATGCAAATTTCACGTGTTTTTATGGTAATCATGAAAATAAGCATTTTGTAGTTAATTATTTAGATATTTATAAATAATTGGAATCGATAATTGTATTGAAATCGGGGGCAATATTGGAATCGTCCCATCACTAATACATATACAAGAAAATTTAAATGATGAGAAAAGTTTTTTTAAATACATTATTTATAAATTTATCAAAAGTTAGAAAAAAACAAGGAATACATGACGAGGACTTCCAGTTTTAACCCACCATTTGTCAGAAACATTAGCATATCGAGTGTTGTGACCATATAAGTTTGTTTATATTAATAACATTGATCAAGATGGCTACTTAAATAAATATGCGATGCTGAATCTTTTATAGAATTTCTTTTTCCAACATTATCTTGTCATGCATATTTCTTTCTAAAGAAAAATGTTTTTTTTTTGAGGAGTGTACACATGAAAATATTTGATATCGACATAATAATAATTGATTGTTTCTGTGTAATGAAACAGATCTGTAAAAAAATATGTACTGAGGTTTTGATATGCTGAAAGAACTGTTTGGTAAGAAAAATAAATATTTGGAATATAGCTATACTGTTATTCTTTTAACAAATATTGACCTTCTAAAAAAGAATTGGTATATACGACGGGTAAAATAAATATAATTGAAAAGTATATTTTACAATATATATATATATATATATATATATATATATATATATATATATGAACTAAAGTGACAAGCACTTAACACTGATTTTTTTTTTTATTTAGAGTGGAGGATTTCTTCCCAAATTCAATTTAAACAGTGAGAGTCATCCGATTTTATACAGGGTCGAATGATAAAATTGTTGCCCTAGAAAAGATGACATGATTCCATTTCCGTTTGATGAAAACTGATTTTCCTTTTTTGTTGTAGACTATCTTCTAGTTGGCCAGTTGTGTACAAATCCCAAGAGCGATAGGAGCCTTCTATCATGTTTGAAAGTGACATTATGTTCAATGAGTGAGATCAGAGATATGTTGCTGTACAACTCATGCTCTCTACCGATCCAGGTTTTGACAATAGGACCATTGCCAACACCCTCAAAATGCAAATCCAGATGGTTCAACTGAACAGCTGAAAGAATTTTCCTGCCACAGTTATTTTCTTTGTTTTGGTTTCAATTGAGGGCCACATCATGCCACCTCCCATCTTCGAAGTTAGCTAGAAAGTCAACACCAAGGTGTACCTGGATGTGCTGAAGACTGTGGTGATCTTCTGGTGTAATCAGGTGACCGCTGGCAGACGGTGTGTGGCAATAGGACTCAGCTCCAGCTCACAAGTCCAAAGAGACCCAGGCTTGGCTTCAGAGGGAGTTCTATGACTTTGTGCCCTTCTTTCACTGGCCTCCTGAACTTAACCTGCTGGACTACTTCATTTGGTCATATGTCGTGAACACCACCAACCTGACCTCCCGCAACATCAAAGCCAGCCTGATCACCACTATCCGCTGAGTATTTATCAAGCTCCCGCTGGCGCTTGTAAAAAAGGCATGCTCCTAGTTCTGAACCCATATCGAGGTGATGATTGAGGCTGAAGGCGGCTACATTGAATAGATGTCAGGTCTACTACATAATCAAGTTACCTGAATTGATTTTCTCAATAAAAGTTTAAAAATAAAGCTGCAGTGTTGTGACAAATTTATTGTTCCATCCTGTATTTGATTTTTGATATAAGTCTTTGTGATGCTTTTTTTTTTTTTTTTAATTTCAATAGGATAAGACTGAATCATCACAAGTTGAACAAAAAGGAGCGTCATTTCTTATGAGCTAACGGGGGCAGGGAGCACATCAACTTTGAATTTGCTTTTTTAATTTTCTTCCTTTGATTATTGAGAGTTAGATACGGGAAAGGCTAGACGTCAATAAAAATGACACCGGGTGTTAAAAAAACATTCAAGATTTGAAAATAAATTAAAAGAGCACAATAGTTGCTCACAAAGAAATTAAAAAAAAAAAAAAAAACCCAAAAGAAAACGTCTTAAACTGAAAAGTTTATAAAGAGAAGGAAAAACGTATAAATAGGTAAATAAAGAAGAAAGAAAAATAGGGAAAGAAAACGTTCTCCATTCATTGGATAAACTTTTGTGTGACGGGGCGGATATATATTTACTAATAAATACACTATTACTGTTTATTATAGAGTCGAGATTGATGTCAAATTTCATCAGGATGAGGATTTTGCTTGTTTTACGACATATCAACACTTGTTGAATTATTATTGAAACAATATTTATTCGAGACGGTTTATTGTATACAATTTATTGAACATAAGTCGCAATTTTACTTATAATTGAGAAATTACAGGTCAATAATTTTTCTAGTGGTACTAGTGCTTAACTGAGAAAAACTAAAAGAAGAGACTTTGTTAGCTTTTAGAAACTGTATTGTTATTTCCATGAAAAAAAAAAACATGCTTGGAAGATCTGTTCTTTGCCAGATTGAAACATAGCTTATAAAGTTGTAGAAGTTTTATTTTTTCAAATAATAAAATCCAAAATGCAGCCATAAAAACGACGAAAATGTTTGTTTTTTTTTTAATATTTTTACTGTGAAAGATATCCAACTAATTTAAAACTATAATTCTAAAACTATGTTGTGAACCTGACATACTCAGAGACATTTCACTTTTTTGAGGTTATAACTAAGGCTATAACAATAGCATATATCCATTGTTTTGACTCTCGAGTATATATCCGACACAGACACAATCAACTGAGAACCACATCACTCTACATAGAAACATATAAGATATCAACGGATATATAGCTGAGAATCAAAACAAGAATATGCTATTGTCATAGCCCTAGTTATAACCAATTAATATCTATCATCTTGAAGTATGAAATACACTGAAAGAAGCAAAAAGATTAAGTTTCTATTCATTTTTTCTTAATGGGTAAACATTCAATTTGTAATGAAGTGTAGTAGCAGTAGTACTAGTAATAGTTGCAGAAGTAGTAGTAGTAGTCTTAGGTAAGTAATTTATATATTATATATATATTCTTCATAAGTTTTGGTTTCGGTTATAGCTGATGGCACTCCAGTAATCTATTTTTTATAAATAATTTTACCAAGAATTCTTCATAAGTTTTGGCTTCGGTTTTGATTATAGCTGAAGCAACTCAAGTTATATATATATATATATATATATATATATATATATATAAATTTTGGTTTCGGTTCAAGCTGATGCACCCAAGTCATATATATATATATATATATATATGGATATAGTTTTTTTTATTTTTTAAATCACAACTTTAAAATATATAAAAATTGATAGAACATTAATTCTATAATAAGATATACGAAATCTGCAAAAATATCATATTTAAGCATACTTTACATCTGGGCTACGCTGAGCATACCTGCTAGCTTAGATAAATACTTTTGCAGTTTTAACAAAAGAGCTACAATACTATCAGAGCATTTCCATTTACGCTGAACATCTACAGAATGCCAACATCAATATATTACATATGAATGAATTCTCTGTGGAATTTCCACAGGCTCCGCTAGTACTAAATATAACCAGAAGGCAATTTCTGACTTGCTTTACTTTTTTAATCTTGGTGCCTGAATCCCAAGGTCAAATCTTCAAAAATAGAAACTCATCTTCAAACTATCTTACATGGTCAACTTTAATGCTGCCATGTTCTCATGCAGAAAATTTTAAAAGTCTAAAACAAATTGTCATGTGTTTTATATGATGCTGATATTGTTTGCGAAGAAATTCCTGGCTGAAAACAATAATAGAATCGTCCCATCACTAATGCCCATCATCAACAAGAATAATTCTGCAGTGCAATAATCAGCATAAATTGCACGCAATAAGAGGAACACTTTTCTGGATCATTATTTCATTAGTGACGCATGACGAAAAGGTGAAAACAATTTTCCTTTCAAAGATTGCACCCTCATTTCTGGCCATCTAAAAGTTACATCATAATTAAAGAAAAGATACGCGTGCATGTATAGCGACATGGTCAGAGTGATGAGATTTTCATTGGCTTTTTTACTAAAAGCAAAAATGTAGTATCTGTTCTGACACTACATTCCACCTATTCTGCCCTCGGTCAACGAAGGAAATCTCATTCTAGACAGAAGCAATTTTTAAAATTTTGTTTCAGTTCATAGTGCACTTTGTTTCTAATTCTGCTCTTGTGGAGAAGCACATAGATAAGGAACTGGCAAGGAAATGAAAATCCATATAATGTGCATATATATATTATTGGGAAAAAATATCGCTCTACGTAAAAGAATTGGGTGATATCATTTACCGGCACCCTCGGAAGAGCTGGAACCAAGAAGAAATATTTGTGAGAGTGCAGACTCTTTTTATGTTGATAGTGATAGATTCGCTACGTTTGATTGGCCGAGCTGATTATAAAAAGTCTGATTGGGAAGACAGGGGGGGGGGGCGTTTTTTTTTGTTTGTTTTTTTATCAGTCCAGCATTGTTGGTCAAGACTTTGACCTTATCAACTTTACCCGACCAACTAGGTGTTTATTTCTTACCTATTCCATAGGTTGCAACAACCATTGTTGCAAACTTTTGTTAAATAACCTTTTAGCGGAAATTACCCACAATATATATATATAATTTAGTTTTTCATATTTAAATTTAATTCAGAAAATATAATTTTTCAAAACAAAAAAATTATTTGAACAAAAAATACAATTCAAAGTAATTTCCTTAATCCATTGATTTTCGATATAGGCTCATCTCCTCAGAGGAAAGTCATTAGCAAAATATTAAACCTGGCTTGATATAATTTTGCTATTCAGCCCACAACACAGAAAATATATTAAAGATTAAATATTTTTAAGGGACAGAGAAAGAAAATAAGGGTTGAAACAAACAAAAAGGATAAGATTTTGGTATCCGAATTAAATATCCTTGAATAGAATGGGATGATGTTATTAGATTCCAAATTGGTTAAAAGAAATCCACATTGAAGGTCTTTTCAATAAAGCATCCTGGGTAATTGGTAATAATCCTTTGGTAATGGAGAATTCATCTCATTATTCTGAGATATATATATTTCTGTGGAAATATGTTTTTTCAATTATATTTCACCTTTTATTCATGCCAATCGTTTAATTTATGAACCTCAATGTAATTACAGAGCATGTAACAAATAAATGACAAAAGTCTATATTCCAAATTCCATGATGTTGACCATCTTACAATTTATTCCTTGAAGTACGTTGACATTCACAGTTCTTTACAGTACCTGTTTCGTAATGCAAAATCATTAATTTAATTATGATATCAATCAATGAATCTATTCTGCCCTTAACTCCTCAGAAGAAATAGCACCTATCAACCCATCAAAAGAAAATAAAATACATATGGGCATGACTACAAATCCGAAAATTAGAAGAAAAGTTGCAATTACCTTTTTGAATTTTCAAGTACAGTTACTAAAATTTTGAATTTTCAATAAAAGTCACTAATGTTTAAATTTCTGTATTAATGAATAGTATTCATTTTGATATACACCAATAAAAAAAATATTTTATTTAACATTTTATTAATTTATTCATAATTAATCTATATACATATATTTAGCTACTAGGAAGCAGGTGCTGTCAAGAATTGTGAATGCCAATGTACTTAAAGGAATAAATTGTAAGATGGCCAACATCATAAAATTTGAAATATAGACTTTTGTCATTGTTATATTAGTTTTGGAATGCTTAATCAGAATCAGGAATCGTAAAAGTCGAAACTTTTGAGGTATCAGAATTAAAAAAATTTGCACTTATTTACTGATGCCAAAAACGATTCTTTTAATTGTTTTTTTTTTTTTTTTTTGCTTATGTTTGGTTTTAAAACCTAATTTTCCATTACTGGCACTAATGAAAAATTGATAAGTATTTATTGATTTTAAATTACCAATAAAATCAAAATCAGTAATTGTATTTGAATCAAGAATGATAAGTAGAACGAAATCCAAAAAAGTTTTAATATATGATATGGAATATTTGAAATTATTAATTTTTATATATTTCAATGAAATATGTAAAAATCGAAATATATGAAAATTTTGCTATAATAGTTTCTTCCCTCCAAACTACTAGACTTTGATATTGCCTCCCTGTTTCCTTCGCCCTGACTGTACTAACATACAGAAATTTAAATGTAATATGAAGAACAGACATCTCGCTGCTCAACTCCCTAGATAGTGCCTCTATCGACATGGTTCCAAACAGTAACGCTTTTACGTCCAAATAGCACAATGCTTATTTGAGTGTTAAAGAATAGCTGGTCAGAAGCAGTAAATTATCTGTTTATCTGTCGATCTATCTGTTAATATATCTGTGTGTCTATATATTTATTTAATCTATCTATCTAGCGATGAGTGGACAACGAAGATTTGAATCGTCATGTTTTCATAGATTGTCAAACTCTGTGAGCGGTTAGTTTGCACCGGAAAGTACCAAAATGGTGACCAGAAGTGACGTGTCACAGGTTCTGGTTTGCGTAAGCATAGTTGGTAGTTGGATTGGGGACACCGAGGAGGGCAGGTGGGCTAAAAACGGGTCTCCCCATGAGGGAGAGAGGATCTCAAAATGGACACAGAACAACCTCCCCCAAAGCCAACCATTCTAATTTGTATTCGAGATCGCTGACAACGAATCTGATAATCAAACCCATCGCAAATTTACCGTTTGCATGGTAGTAAACCCTTTTAATTGATCTAAAAAGGTGGTGGTGGGGTGGGGGGGGGGGTGTTTAATTGATCTTAAAAAAGGGGGGGGGCGCCACCACACACTCGCCCCCCCCAATGTAAACACAGAATTTCTGTGAAATGTTAAACGATATTCTACTCGGTAAATGTCGGCATGTTACTTACGGAAAAACGGTTAATTAAACTACAGAAGCAGTAAGCACCTGTTAAACTACACAAGTTCTATGATTGATTACCCACTCCCACAAAAAAAAAAAAAGAAGTTTTTGGAAACCGCTTGTGAAAACTTACTGACAGCATTATTGAAGCCAAAAAATGTTTGGGGTCCATATTTTGGCCCTTTTTGGCTCTTTTTTTTGGGGGGGGGCGTTTTTTCCTAAATGGGAAACAAGATAGCCTCCAATAAAAACGATAGTGATTACGTTGGATACTGAACGCCTTCAAATATGGATAACTACTTGTTTGCGCAAAAAATAAATGTGATATTCGTTCTTAGTATACCCGAAAACCTAGATAATCGACAATTCGAAGGTGAATGCCGAGGGGTCGATAAACTAAAAAAAAAAAAAAAATATTTTACAAATCAATAAAATAAATGTCACTTTTTGAAGTGTATTTAAAATTGTACTCGACAAGAAGACATAATTTGATTATGGAACAATTCATTTCAAAATGGATAAAGTCGGAATTTTTTTTTGCAATAGAGACATCAGAATTTATCACAAATCACTACCTTTGCTAATTGCAAGAATTTAACTGTGTGGAGATTAATCTACACAACTAAAAGAATCTTGATGGCTCGAAATTCACAACCTATAATACTCACCTTGAAAGTTGCACTGTTTCAACTTCTGTATTTGCAAAAACATTTGCGAATTTAAGCTGGCCTCCAGATTTGATAGGGGGATTTCTTTTTGTTCTTGCTTCAACTGCTGCGAATTGTAGGTTTTGTAGTTTAGCGATTTCTCTTATCGCAGAAAGCTGAAAAGTTCAATTAAGTTCTTAGCGAATATGTATATCATCTCTGAATAAAGTTTCCGAATAAAGCGATAATGTCAAAGTCGTTTTAAACTGAGGAAGAAAGGAAGTATGAATTTTGAAGAATTGCAATTAAATTATCGTAACAAGTTGAATAAGGTCCAGATATGGAATTCCTTTTAAAGCAAATATATTACGCGGGAATAATTTCTCAAAATCGGATTTTGATCTGATATAAATTGACGCGCCTGTTCGACTAGAAATCTTTCTAGGAACTGGAAATAGCGCAAACCAAATTTCCCATCTAAACATCAACCGCGTTTGAAATAACATCTCGCGTCATTTCGGCTGAATAAAAAGGAAACATTTTTTAATACAATTCCCAGCATGCAACAGTGAAGTATCCTAGCAGCCGAATTTCCAAAATTATCGGATAATTCTTATTTTTTATATATATTTTTCTGAAAAGTGATAACGTACGTAAAAAAAACATTAAAAATGTAATGTCTTTATAAAAATATCATTTCATAACTGTTCATGAATTAAAATGAAAACGTCACATTCGACAGTTCATCGGATTTGAGTTTATAACAAGTATCAGTTCACATACAAATAATCAACATAAATCATATTTAAATACAAGAAAACATCAGCATAAATGGAAAATACACCCAAAGAAGACAATGCATAAACCCACCTAATGTAAGTGTGTGTGTGTATATATATATATATATATATATATATATATATATATATATATATATATATATATATATATATATATATATATATATATATATATATCCACTTTTATATATTTTCCACTTATGCTAATGGAGTCAGAGATGGCGTCATTGCCGGATTTGAATCTATTGACCGGCGTTAATTTAATTTTTGAATAATTATTATAGTAAATAATTATGCCAGCCCCTTTAAGAAACTCGTTTCTTATTGTTGAGCACTTTATAGTTGAAATAAAGTCGGTTACTTTAGCTCGCATGCGCAGATCATCATATAATGATTAGATCACGTTGACAGACGTTAAAAACATTTAAAAATAAATGTTAAAATTTCAACCATATTTCTCGTGGTTAGCAGTGGCCGAATTGGTCCTTGCTAATGGAGTCCGAGATGACTTCGTTGCCAGGTTCGAATCTATCGACTGGCGTTAATCATGACACCCTGCGCTGATGATTCTTGAAAGGATGAAACACTAGTGTCTGTAGGCATTTAATAATTATTATAGTAAATAATTATATATCGTCGAACAGCAAAATTCCACCCATTCACTATTGAAGTCCCTAGATGTCGGAAAACCTTTTACTCTACTGTTTTTTTTTTTCATGAAATTTGGATTTCCCTCCCTGTTCCTTGTTTCCCTAACAGTACTAACATGCAAAAATTTAAATGTAACGCAAACAGACATGTTGTGGTTCAACTCACCACATAGTCCTCTGTAGATTTTCCCGAAATATTGTGATATTTTTGCTTCACACATACGACTCTAGTGAACGAAATTAAAACTGGAAGCAAGTAAGATTGTAAAATAATCTTTTGCTTTTCAATGTTCCTTCTTACAACCCGGCAATCTCTCTCCCTCTCTTGTATATATATATATATATATATATATATATATATATGTATATATATATATATATATATATATATATATAGCAATTACTTCGTTTTACAGACAATGCTCCCCCACCAACCTCATAGTTTTCAGGTTAATCGTGAGCGACACCCAAACCCCGTTCGTGGGCCCGAAGATGACTTTTCAGACCAGTATTTGACTTGCATAGACTGCTACACATATAGCAGACAAAGTTTTGTGTTGAAAGTTGTTTCACTTCTGGCTCCATTTTTTTTTTTTTTTTGTTCACTTTTCTCATGGCATGTGTTTTTTGTGGTTAATGTAAGTCGCTTTTGAGAGGAGCATACGATTACAAGCCTCACATTTCCAACTGTTCAATTCAATGGACAAAGGTATCCGAAGGTTTCTCTTGAGTTCAGTATGATCGATTCTTTCCTTCGCAAAAATTTGAGATCCCCCTCTAATTAGCCTGCTCCATTCGGGCTGGCACTTTGCTAAGGTCTCCCAGGAATCTTGAAAGCTTTAAAATCGTCTTTTATGCGATCCTTGAAGCGCTTCTTAGGTCAATGTTGTGGACGTTTCCCAGTCTTAAGCTCACTGTAAAACAGCTGCTTAGGCAACCTCACATCCTCCATTCGAATAACATGACCTACCCAACGCAAACGGTTCTTTATCATCATTACTTTGATGCTTAAACATTCAGCCTTCCCAAGAATATCCGTGTCAGGTGTCTGACTGCCATTTCACATTTAGAATTTGTCTGAGTCATTTCTGATGGAATCTCTCGAGTTGCTTCAAGTGCCGACGTTGTGTTGTCCAACATTCAGATGAGTAAAGCAAAACAGAAAGTACACAAGTCGAGTAAACACTGATCTTGGTTTTGACAGAGAGGCCATAATCACAGCCACTTTTCTAATGTTCCAAATGCCATGCTGGCCCTCGATGTATCTTCGCATCCAGAGAGCTGTCTCTGGAGACTGTGTTACCTAAGTACACAAACGTGTCCACAACATCCAGCCTACTTTCCTCCACATAGATATTTGGTTCAATGTATAGAACACCAGGTGCAGGGGTGAAAATCACTTACGTCTTCTTAATGCTGATAGTTAAGCCAAAGATATCACATGCTACTGAAAAACAATTTACTATATTTTATCATAATGTGCTCCAAATGAGACACAAAATCAGCATCATCAGCGTAGAGTAGTTCCCAAACTAGATCTCCAATGGTTTGTGACTTGGCATTAAATCTTCTTAGATTAAATACTTTACCAGTAGTCTTAAAGTGGAGAAAGACATCTTTATTGCAATCCTTAAATGCGTATGCAAGCAGCACTGCAAAGTAAATTGAAAATAGAGTTGGAGCCGGAATATCCTCCTGTTTCACACCATTGTCTATGGCAAACTCCTCAGATAATTGCTCGTTGAATGCAATACGAGCCTTCATATTTTTGTGGAGTTCTTGAAACATCCTGACAAAGGTAGGAGGACATCCAATCTTCCCAAGAATCATGCACAAGGCCTGTCTGTTTACAGTATCGAACGCCTTTGTGAGGTCCACGAATACTTGATAAAGTGGTATTTGTTGTTCAATACACTTTTCCTGCAGCTGCCTTGCAGTAAATATCATATCCACAGTGCCCCTACCCTCAGTGAAACTGCATTGTGCCTCAGGAATGATTAACGGACAGATGTTTTCGATGACAAAACTCTCACCAGAATCTTCCCTGCTCATTCAAGAATCGTTAACACATGGTGGTTATCACAGTCAGATTTTGTTCCTTTCCACTTAAAGAGAGAGACTAATAGGCAATTTATCCAATCCTGTGGTTAACCGAGCCAAGACTGTAGCATTGGCTACATGCATCCCTCCATGTTGAAGCAGCTCAATGGCAATGTAGACTGGTGCTTTCCCAACTTTTATCTTCCCCATAGCAGAAACAACCGCAACAAGTGGGGGTAACTTATCCATGTGATGAAGAATGTCAAGCTGAGGCAGGCCGCTAATGACATTTTCATCAACAGTTGATGCATCGAAAAACAAATCAGCAAAATGCTGCATCCATCATTCTCTGATTTTATCTGGATCTTTGATGAGAGTTGACCTATCTTTGAATAGTAAAGGTACAAAAGGAGCAGGCTTTGGGCCAAAAACCTGCTTAAGAAGACTATATAGGTCTTCTTACCCTTACTCTGATTATATATATATATACTGTTTTGCTATATCACAGCTCTTCAGTACAGCAAGATAAGCAGCTGCAATCTGGGATCCAAACTCGACTATTTAGACAACAGTCAGTGCTTATGTCCCCTTAGCTGATTGCTGCTTACAGTAGGCGAAATCACAATGCTAAATATTGTCAAACGCCGAAAGCTCTATTTGTTTGCACAAAGAGTATTGCATTATACACTAGTGGCCGTTGTCATTTCACTCTCTGGTATGTTCAACTGACAAAAGGGCTTACAATGCTTCGAACGGACATCACCCTCTTAGTTACTATTTTATGACATTTCAATTTTATTTCAATTTTATGACATTTTGAAATATATTTAAATGTTTCAAATTCTTCAAATTTGATTAATCTGTTTCAGGGCATATCAACATTTGTCCGTTAATGCCAGAGTGCAATACTTGTTGTAAATGATTCATTAAATTTGTAGCAGCCGATGTTTACACCTCGGCATCCAAAATCAAAATGTGTAAACTCGTTTGTATGCACATCGTCTGAATAAAAACAAATAATTATATTTTGGACATATCAGAAAACTTTCTGAATTTATTTGAAATGGTCTTTCTGGGAGCCACCTAAATCCTTTATAAAGCTAGATTTTTCTTCAATAAACAAATGGAGCCCAGTTGACCCGAGACCACAGATCGATGTCGCTGGGTGCCCTTCTGTTGGGTGCTTATCTCTGCTACATCTCTCTCCACTCACACACACACACAAACATTAGCGAATAAACAGACTCCCACAACTCATTGACTCACTATTGTCTGCCAATCTGTATAAACTTTATTCATTGAGATATTTCCAATTTCCCTTAATGAACTATTTTTCTAATAAAAAACAAATGAACACTGTCTCTTATAAATAACTTTCACTGAATTATAATTTATTTAAATAAGCAAAGAAGTTTTTGATAACAATTTACCTGAACTCTGTAATGCAAGGCTATTAATTAATCGATCCAAACTTATTCAATGTCTCAGCTAATAAATTCCCTTTGTTTTCATAAGAACTCTAAAAATAGTTGCGGACATTCTATGTTTTCATATTGCTGTAAACTTCCGTTTTAAACATCTATAAAATATTTCTTTTGTGAATATATTCCTTTTAAACTTATTATTTTGTTTGCTTATCGTATAGCATGTCTCTCGTTTTTCTCACATTTGATTATAAATCATGTAAAACTTTTTTCACTGAAAATATTTCTCTGAACCTATTTCACCCCAAAACACTTTAAAACAGGTATAGAACACATCCTTAAAAGCATGAAGTTCCATCTTATCGATAACTGGTCATAGTTATTCATGCGTGCATATCTTTGTCAACAATATATGTGGACGTTGCTATCACCACTGCAAAGTTCAATTACGCATTGATATCATTCAGAAAGATTTGAACAACAACTATGGGTAAAATGGAAGCACGCTCGTAAGTGTAGACGATAAATCGATTACAATATATATTATACTACCAGGGCTACCCGGCGTTGCCTGGAGCAAAAAAGTAACCTATTTCTATTAAAACGTTTATCTTTCTACTTCTCTCTATCCGCCTCTTTATGTTTCCCTCCTCAACTTCCTCTTTCTCTTTCACCCAGCCTATTCCTCTCTAGCTGGGTATACACACACAGACAACTGTCCCTAAACAATAGATTTCTCTAGTGTTTTCTTTTCAAATTAACACTAAAAATAAAGCCGACACTTTCTAACGAAACTCGGCCCAGTTTACCCCCAGAGAATTAATATTTTTTTTCTCTAAATTTTAGATATTATTTATCCAGGACAATGCTGCTCAAAAATATGCCAACTTTGTGATTTTGTGGTTTCTTATTTATTTTTTTTTTTTTTTTCGTTTTTTTTTTTGTATTTTTTTTTTTACTTTTAGTTGAACACTCAAACACAGATACACACAGACAACTACCTTTTTTATTATAGATTTCGACAGTTAATTATTAATTCTTGGACTCATACTATTTCGATTTGGTTTCTCTGATTTTCTTACATATCAACTTTTTTTCGGTTATTAACTAATAATGATTCCAAGAGTTAGCTAGCTCGTTTAACTCTTTAGATTTGTTTCTTGTTTTAGTTTACACAAAAATGCTTCAGCTTTTCCATTCTATATTATAATTCAACTTTTATACTGTCTTTAGTTTATTAGATGGTTAGGTGAAAGTGGTTAACATGAAATGTATTTGCTACACATGATACGCAGATATATAGCCGGAAGTTTTTATTATATTTATATTTTTTTTATTTTTTACAAAATTAAATTTGGTAATTCTGTATTTTCCAGACTGTGTTAAGATAATAACATTATTCTTGGCAGTTTAACTATTCTGTACTTTCACCTAACAATTGAATTAGCAAAAGATACCTTAATATTGAAATTTAACTTGAAAAGCCTATCAAAAAATTAGCACGGTCAATAATCTGCAGAAGTACCAAAGCATAATCACATTGACACACCGATCCCAATTATATTATCGAAGTTGAGCCTGGTCAGTACTAAAATGGGTGCCCATTGGGGAATTCCAGGTGCTGTATGTGCTCTCTGCTTATCTTGGCATTGTTTCCAGTCGCCTAGCACTTCTCCTTGCCACTCGAGCAGTGCCGATTCAAGAGAGGTGTGGTTGATGATTGTGAAACCCTTGCCTCACGATTATATGCACAGACACCCTGACAAATGAAGATTCCATAAACATGTAAGAAGTAGATAATAAAAAAGATTGATAGCTAGCATAAAAGTAAAGTATATATTATTTAATCAATTGGAATGCTTATTGAGATGAATATTATTTATTTATTTATTTAATGCGGACAATTATCCTCATCTTTTATTAATTGTTTCACAACGTTTCGGCCAACTATTCCTCTAGCCTTTGTCAGGTGGTTACCGTGATGGGATAGGAACTCTGAATCTCCTAACTGCATTACAGAGGAGTTACCACATATTAAGGCCCGAAGGCCACTCGAGGATAAATGTTAATGCATGTACAGTGATGGAAATTAGGTATAAATTTAATATTTAAGGCTCGACAAGAATTTGTTTACACTGGACTTGAAAACGAGCATGTTGTACTCAGCCAGAGTTCCACAAGCAAGCAGAAAAGAAGCTTTGTTCATATAACTTGCATTTAGATTTAGGCACAGATAGAGAGTGGGGGAAATTGTTGATAGTGATTGCAGCTGGGCGAGTGCTTTTTGTGAAAGTTTAACAAGGAGAACCAGAGACTGAAGCTCTGACGAGCACCTGCCATGAAAATAATGATAGAGAAGAGCTAGGCTCGCAAAGTCTCTTCTGTGAGAAAGAGATTGTATGGAGAAAAGGGCATCACCTATCAAATTTCAAAGCCGAGAGTTCTTGGCAAAAAGTTTGGCTTTGTCAAATGCTGATAAAATTACCTCAGGCGCGTTGATGATGGTTGGAATTAAGGACGCACATCTGGACCTTATTTCTTATTCTCCAAAACTCATGGAAGCTAAACCTCTTTTTTCTACTTTGGACTTGATAGACTGAACATATGCTCTCGTATTTTTCATTATCCTTTTGCAGTGATTGCTGACAGTTCTAGATAATGTGGAATTACAGTACCCCTACTTATTTACATCAACATATATATATATGTGTTGATGTATATATATATATATATATATATATATATATATATATATATATATATATATATATATGTTGATGTATATATATTATCATATTGTATGAATCCGAAGATTCTATCCTTGACATTGGTTTCCTCGATATTTTTGCAGTCAGAATTTTTCTAGAAAGACATAGAAAGACAGAAGGGGCCACAAGAAAGTTGTCAACATCCTACGTGAAAGTGATTTTTTTTTTTTTGAACGAACTGGATTCTAACTTGGAACACCCAGGTCGTCAGTCTGTGTCATTAACCATTTGACCACCGTCACCTCATATATATATATATATATATATATATATATATATATATATATATATATATATATATATATATATATTTCCGTACCTATTTTTCATATACCATATACTATATATATATATATATATATATATATATATATATATATATATATATATATATATATATATATATATATATATATATATATCAAATATATGTAATACATCTGTATATAAAAAACCAACTAGCATAAACTCTAGCCTCCTGAACTTTAAAAGTGAGTGTCCACAAAGGTACAAAATAGCCATAATAAAAAATTTACTAAATCGTGCTAAAATGATATCCTCCACAAAAAAAGCATTGCTAATTGAAATAAAAAACATTAAACAAGTACTCATCAATAATCATTTCCCCAATTACATTGTTGATGAACAAATAAAAAAAATGCTACAATCTTCCGATAACCAGAATAATAATGTTAGCCAACACCGCAATGCAAACCCCATTAATATATTTTACCAAAATCAAATGACGCCTAATTTCAGAATCGAAGAAAATGCAATAAAAAATATTATACGAAGATACTTGACGCCCGTTGACAGTAATTTTAAAATTAAATTTATTATCTATTATAGGAAATTTCGAACACAAAACCTTGTGGTTAAAAACAACTCTTCACCGGCGATAAAAACGTTGGAGCAAACCAATGTAGTATATAAATTTAAATGCTCTATTGGAGAATGTAACTCCAAAAATAATACATACATTGGGCATACAACAACAACGTTGTCCCGGCGAATAACTATGCACCTTAACGACACAAGCGCGATTTACAAACATTTAAAAAAAGAACATAGCTGTCCCCCCTCCAATGTTAGAAAGGTCCTCGTTGACAACACAAAAATTATACAACGGGAAAATAATGTAAAAAAATTAAAGATTCTTGAAGCGTCGTACATTAGAACTCTTCAACCTAATATAAATGACATTGCATTTCAAAAAAGCAGTAACGTTCTGAAATGTCTTGCGTAGTGCGTGTTGGACGGACTTCGTACATGGTGTCTACGAACTTGCTGGTTTTAACACTCGAATTTTTAATCGACTTTTATTCTTAATCGACTTTTATTTTAACTCATCACTGAATATATATATTTTAGTTTTCATTTTTAATCCTCATTTTCGCAATCCTGTATTTTTAACACCTGATGATGATTCGTGGACGAATCGAAAGCGCTCGTAACAGCAACATGTATGGATCCTTTATTAATATTTTTGATTTTGAAACAAAAAAGACAATACGAAAAATTGAAAAATTAAAAAAAAGAATTATAAGACAAAATGTCTCCGTTGTATTTAATAATATTTGCTTGAATATATATATATATATATATATATATATATATATATATATATATATATATAATACACAGATTAAGAATCAGGTGAAATATCCTAATAGATATTACTTAAGGTAATACTTTCAGGGTGATCCTAGCCAAAAAGGAGAAGCTCAATATTTAAGAATAGAGCAATATTTAAAATTAAATTCTGAAAATCAAAATATAGATACATATATTCGAGTTAAGAATTTATTGTTTGACAATAGGAATATATAGAAGGGGGTTATGTTCCCCTTCTATATATTCCTATTGTCAAACAATAAATTCTTAACTCGAATATATGTATCTATATTTTGATTTTCAGAATTTAACTTTAAACTTATATATATATATATATATATATATATATATATATATATATATATATATATATATATATATATATAATTTATTTGTAACTGAAACACATTTTATACTGTAATCAATAATATTTAACCTTCTAATTTCTAAAAATAAAAATAATCACATGGCCTCGAAAGTAGTGTAACAAAGACACTATTAGTGTGGAAAATAATGGCATGAGAGAGAGAGCGAGAGAGAGAGAGAAAGAGAGAGAGAGAGAGAGAGAGAGAGAGGAGGTACTTATGGGCATGCAATAAGTCAACAAACGCACTGGAGTTGACACAGTCCTGACTACTGAATATTTAGTGTAGAAACAAATGATAATATAAAGTTATATTTGAAATTCTTCAATTTATTTATTGCGGACTATTATTCTCATCTTTCTTAATTGTTGTTATACAACGTTTCGGCCAACGATTCCTCTGGTCTTCATCAGGTGGTAACCACGACGGGATAGGAACTCCGAATCTCCTAACTGAATTCTCAGCAATCACTATCATCCATAGTTGTTGTCGTCTCACCACGTTTTGGCCAAGTAGGCCTCTGGCTGGCTTCAGAGAGGATTGAAACCGCTATCTTCAGACAATTCTCACCTGGAACCATAGAGATTCAACGTCTCTATCCGCTGCGCCACGGGCCCCGAAGGGCGATTAAGGTTGAATTTTTTGGTCTTATAAATTCATGTTTATTTATTATCTTCCATGGTCGGGTCCGTACCGAATGGTATATATATTATTTTAATTGGAATTCATCCAAAGTTGTTTTCGTCTCACCACGTTTTGATCAAGTAAGCCTCTGGCCGGCTTTGGGTAAGATTGAAACCGCTATCTTCAGACAATTCTCAACTATGGATGGCAGTTACAGACGATTTTATAACCTTGTTATTAAATAAAAATGTAATTTTCTGGTTTTCCATGACAATTTCAGAGGGCCGTTTTCTAATAAATCGAATAACTCGTTGAAACTACTTAAAAATATAACTCAAGTTTTGTTTTGCGGTTTAAAATGATAATTTAAAATTTGATACTTTTTTTTAATTCTTTAGAATGTTAAAGTTATGTGAAGAAAAAAATTTTTTTTAATATTAATAAATTTTAAAAAAGGAAAATTAAAACAGATTTTAAAAAGGATAAAATTTTCCTATATTTCTCAATGGTCTTAAACAGCACATCCCCAACGCCTAATATCACAGGCCACCGCGAATCTTAGCCAGTCCTAAAGGAACTAGAATGCATCTCATCATTGAAACTTCTATACAATAAGATGCCTGTGTTTATTTTTCAAGCCTGCCTTTGTAAGAGAGATTAAAAGCTGACAAATTTTGGTTTCAAACTTAGATAAATGAAGAAAACGAAGTGAAAGAGAGAAAGAGATAGAGGACGAGTAAAAAAAATAAATTAAAATCTTCTGCTTCATCTGTACAAAATCTCCCACCATTAAAAATGAATGACCATTTCATATAAAACAAGTCAAAATATAGGATGGCTATATGTGCGTGTGTGTGTGCGTTTGTGAGTGTGTGTGAGTGTGTGTATATATATATATGTATGTATATATATGTATATGTATATATATGTATATATGTGTATATATATGCATATATATGTGTATATATATGCATGTATATATACACACACACACACACACACACACACATATATATATATATGCATATATATATGCATATATATGTGTGTGTGTGTGTGTGTGTGTGTGTGTGTGTGTGTGTGTGTGTGTGTGTGTGTGTGTGTGTGTGTGTGTGTGTGCCTGTAATATATAATATAACATGGCTGTCATCGTTGCCGCTCTCATATCTCAATTATTTACCCACCCAGCAACGGACGAGAAGTCTGGGAGCCATATTTCGTTCCACTTCCAGCGGAATAGAACACTGTTTTTCTTTCTGTCTGGCTCTGGCTGTGTGGAAGCCCAGCCATCTGCACCACGTATTGATTCCTCTTACCCTCCGAGAAGTGTCAAGAAATATAAGACAAATATTACACTGTGGGGAAAAAGAATTAAATTTCACTGATACCATTAGCGTCTCAACACTTAGAAATGATTCATAATAGGAATGACCGTTCTCCATTATAATAGATGTATCGTTAGGCTATAATAGAAATTCGATCTGATTCCAAAAATTAATCAACAAGGGACATCATTGCATCCCTGTTTTGTTGTTGTTGTTTTTTGCATGTTGGAGGTCTTTGCTAAAAGGAGACTAATCCTTTTGTAAATTCTACTGCAACCAATAAGTGGAGCATGAAGCTTTTAATAGAATTTGTTGTCATTATTGTGATGATGATGCTGATCATCATTAGGGCTAGGACAACAGCATATTCTTTTCATTGTTTTGATTCTCGATTATACATCCGTTGATATCTTAGATGCTTTTATATAGAGTGATGTGGTTCTCGGTTGATTAACTGTCTCTAACTGTGTGGGATATATACTTGAGAGTCAAAACAATGAAAAGAATATGCTGTTGTCACAGCCCTAATCATCATCCTGATCATGATTATCATGATCATCATCATCATCATCATCATTTAACATTTGTTTTACACGTTCTTATACTTTAAGACATGAGCTTCCAAACTAACCTATTTCTGACTAGATCTTTATTTATCCTTCTTTCTCTTGAATCCATTTTTATCACTTCTTAGCATGTTTTCTTTGACCTTTTTCTGACAACTGACATTGCTACCGCAACTTTTCCACATTTACTAACCTAAGAACTCTTATTTATTCTTTCAACGTGACCATACCATCAACATCTCCTGCGCACGTCATACTATACTGTTTGGATTTAATCTGCCTCTGAGCTCATCAGAATTAAGTCAGTTTTTAACACTCACACTGCACATCTCTCATATCATCTCCATATCATTTCTCTCCATGCAATGCATATCCTCAACCCTCACTGGCCAAGTTTCACTTCCATATCATCACACTGTTTGCACATGATAGACTTTTCTTGCTGGTTTGTAATGACAGAACTTTCCTGAACTTACCCCTAACTCTTGCAATCATACTAGCATTTGCTCTATCCTGTGCACCAATGTGTTCTGTTATAAATAATGTTAAAGTAGGTTGTAATTCAAAGGTTATCTAATCCTTTCATTGGTCTGTGGTGAAACAGGAATTAAACAGCTATACAGGGTGGAACGATAAAATTATAGTTCTAAAAAAGACGACATGATTCCATTTCTGTTTGATGAAAATCAGTTTTCTTTTTTTGTTGTAGGCCATCTTCTAGTTGGTCAGTTGTGTACAAATCCTAAGAATGATAGGAATCTTCTACTATGTCTGAAAGTGACACAATGTTCAACAAGCGAGATCGGAGATGTGCCACTGTATAACTCATGCTCTCTGCCGATACAAGTTATGACAACAGGACCATTGCCAGCACCCTCAAAATGCATCACTGGATAGTCACGAATAATAGAGATGTTCCCATCTTTATGTTATGAAAACAAAGTTTCCGGCCACGGTTATTGTCTTTGTTGTGATTTCAAGTGAGGACCACATCATGCCACCTCACATCTTGGAAGTCAACTTGAAAGTCAACACCAAAGTGTAGCTGGCTGTGCTGAAGAGTGTGGTGATCCCCTGATACAATCAGGTGGCTGCTGGCAGACCCTGGGTGTGGCAGCAGGACTCGGTACCAGCCCACAAGTCCAAAGAGACACAGGCTTGGCTTCAGAAAGATTGCTACGACTTTCGACCCTTCTCTCACTGAGATTTTTATCATTAAAATTAATGCATCTTGTAAGCAGTTGGCAAAATAATTAGGATTAATATTGAATATTCTACAGTGAGTTTAGTTATTTTGTTTCACAGCACATCAACCCCTTTTCAGTTATTCATGCTGGATCCAACAATTTTGTAGAAAGTTATGCTTCAGGTCCTTTATATCTTTCATCATTAATTCGTAGTGCTTGGTTTGGCTTTTTTGTAGTGTATTCTGTTGTTTTTCTTCCCGGCCCGGCAGAGCATGGTTGAGTTTTGCAAAGGTAAAGGAATAGGATATTATTGTTTAGTGCGTTTTAAGTCAGCCAATAGCAAAGTGGAGGGGTGGGAAAGAGAGGGGATTGTTTTTATTTTGGCTTTGCTGGACATGATTGAGTTTTGCAAAGAGTTAACAGACAAAAAAATAAAAGGCTTTTAATGTACAGTACATTTTAGTCAGGAAACCAATATCTTCAGACAGCCTGATCTAGTAGCACTTGTTGAATATTCTATAAATATGACTTAATGCCGAATGTAGCTCAGGACAATTAAGTCTTTTTATATATGAAGTAACGTACCATCTGTATTTATATTTATTGTTATACTAAAGCTGTGTTAACCAACGTTTGTTTCCCTTGGTCTTTTTTTTTTTTTTTTTTTGTATATCACACAAAATACATGCTAAAATATTCATCAGCTTTGAGATTCTGTTATGTTTTAAACAGAACTTCCATTTTAACTGTTTGTGAAGAGCTCATCAGATTACCCATCTTTTACTAAGTTTCTATCACTTTCACCCTCTCTCGCTGTATGTTGTTTGGACCCCAGCTCTTCTTGATGTTGTCTGCAACACGCTTCTTTCTGACCGTCTAACTCTCTCTCTCTTTCTCTCTCTATCCTTTTCTCTCTGTTCACAGGGTTATAAATAGTCGAAGGTAATAAAGAAACAAAAGGTTAAAAAGATTGGAATAGTCCATGATAAACGATAGGGAATATCACCACAGGCAGCAATACTATTTAATCTGTAGTTGGAGAGGAAAACAGAGAAAGAAGCGTCAATTCACTGTTTTGATCCCTCATTGTAATTTCGCTGCCTTTTCCAGTAGTTTCTTTCCACGAACTGTAGGCTTGTGGGCAGTTTTTCTCCTACCTATAGCCTTGGTCTTTTCAAGACTAAGGTTAATAAGTATTTCCTTTTTAATAATCATCTTTCGTTCTGTTTAGCTCTTTTCATCAGGTGGCTCTATGCCTTGTCGGGAGCTATTTCAACTAAAAATAATGGAATCTTACTTTTTTTTTTTTTTTTTTGTTATTAATTTATCTCACTTCATGAATTTATTTATTTCTGAATACAAACAATATAAACCTGAGCTCAGTGTGTAATTCAAACAAGTCACATCATTTTTTTCATTATTACATTTTCATCCCAAACAAGGCACAGTGCTACTTTGATGTAGAATGCTACTATCAGGGACATACATAGCAGGGATACTGTATATAGAGTTAAACAGCAAGATGATTGTTCACATTACACTTGAACTTATGCATGTCAGTACACTTGGGGAAGCAGGAAACCGGAAGAGAATTCCAGAGTCTAGCAGTTCTGAGGAAGAAACTATTAGAGTAGAAGGCTTTCTTACATCTAGGGATCTCTACTGTGTAGGGGTGGGATTTTTCTGCTTGTCGGGTTTGATGGGGGTATTTACATCGAGGGGGTACTAGAGCTTGTTTTTGTGTTGGAGCATTCACCATTAAAATAATTGTAAAACAGGCAGAGGGATGCAACATTTCGTTGATGGGACAGAGGTTGAAGCTTAGATAACAGTTCAGGACTTTTAAGGCTGGCGACTCTCTTTTAAACCCTGTTCAGAATTGAGAGACTAGTAGCAGATGCACCAGCTCAAATGTGGCAACAATACTCCATACATGGGCGAATGGTCACCTTATAGAGGTAAAGGATACTTTCAGGCATGAGTAACTTTCTAGCACGGTAGAGAGAGCCCACCTTCTTCGTGGCAACCTTGGCAATGCTTTCAATGTTCCCTCTAGAACTCTTTCAACTACAATCTTATCAGGAGAAAATCGATAGCATACAATTAAAAAATATATTATTGACGAAAATAAAGAGTTTTTTTTATATGTATTAAAGGTGCTAAAAGACGACTAAAATAAGCAATTTAATTCAATAAACGAGTATAAGACGACTAAAATGGCACCACGTGGGAGAAAAATAAATAAATATATTTGGACCGCTTGAAATATAAAAAATAAAATATTAAATACAAAAAAATAACATCGTTTTCATACTTCAAAAACCCCTCACAACCTTGAAATCACACACACACACACACACACACACACACACACACACACACACACACACACACCCACACACACACACACACGCACACACACACACACACATGTATATATATATATATATATATATATATATATATATATATATATATATATATATATATATATATAAAAGATAAAAATTGTCTGATTTGCTGCTGCATATTTTAATCTTATTAGATTTACAAACTTGAAATTTTGTAAGAATGAACTCCTATGGAAACAGATTGTTTATATATATATATATATATATATATATATATATATATATATATACTAGCAAATGTACCCGTCGTTGACTGGGTTCAAAAACAGCCTACAGAAAATGGACTCTGATTTATGAAAGTATGATAGGTTATGAAAAGGAAGGGTTGTAATGAGATAGCTTCGAATTTGGGAGTATCAAAACCAAAGCAAAATATGATGAAAGTAAAAATAAAATAGATAAACCCCATAATTTATTATACCATACCTGTTCACGCTGAAACACATCACAATATTCTAACTTTGTAACATATTTCCATTCTATGGAGATCAGGCGCGAACGAACACCCCATAATTTTATTATACCATATCTCTTCAAACTGAAACATAATTATCAAAGTGTACTTACGCAGATAGATATGAAAAGTCTTTATTAAAGTTTGTGCTTATTTCCATTCTATGGAGGCCAGGCGCGAACGCAGACCCCACAATTTAATTATACCATCCCTAATTAAGTTAAAACATACTTGTCAAAGTATTCTGATGTACATCTATATCGAAAACACTTGTAAACGCTTTTTTTATTTTTTATTTCCATACTTTGTGGACCAGGCGCGAACGCAGTCCCCACAA
This sequence comes from Euprymna scolopes, assembly GCF_053919585.1. NCBI lineage: Eukaryota > Metazoa > Mollusca > Cephalopoda > Sepiida > Sepiolidae > Euprymna > Euprymna scolopes. The sequence goes on along the minus strand of NC_136482.1, from coordinate 94,666,208 downwards.
TTTCAATGAACTACTGTTCTGCCAGATCAAACATACCCATTCCTGTGTCTCGATACATCTTCTATCATTATATGTAATCAGTTTTTTAAAATAGTCAACCATATAGGAGCTTATTCGTGACACACACACACACACACACACACACACACACTAAGCTTTATATTATATATATATATGTATATATATATATATATATATATATATATATATATATATATATATATATACATATATATATAACGAGGTCTGTCTGAGAGAGTATGACCCAGATATGTACACATACTTAGAATTTTTTAACTTTGTTTTTAATAAAATTTAAAACCTTGTACATTACACAGAAAATGAATTGTCAATATAACTGTCTAATTGGGACTTAAAGTTAAGTCTACAAGACAATAATTAATTACAAACAACATTTAATTTGACCCACAGATTTTGCCACGTTCAGAAAAAATACTTGTGGATCAAAATAAATAGTGTCAGTAAAAATTATCCTGTAGACTTACGTTTTTGCTCTATATATTAAATACTTCGAGCTCTGTAGTCGGAGACATAATATCCGATATATCTATTTGAATTGAACCTAAAATCTCAAATTTTCAAAATCATCACGCACACACACACACACACACACTGAACTATAAAGATGTTGCACTGAGATCTGGAAAAATACATTCAATGCAAAGATGGTTAAGTATAAACAAAAATATATAAATTTAGTAATAAAAATATATGCAATTGTTTGGATCAACAAAAAATATTAAGATTTGGTGTTTTGAAAATTAAAAACGTATGCTGATTCAACGCATTAAAAGATTATGAAACTGCGGTATTTATTATTTATTATTATATGACATTAATTATTAAATTCGTTATAAAATAATTATGGAGAGCGTGACACAAGCAATCGGGTGGATTAGAGTTATGTAGAAAATATCAAATTACAAAATACATAATTAAATATAGCTATTAGTTTCTTGATGAGAAGTGCCAACATTTGATAATGGCTACAGCGTCAACCGAAAGTGTTTAGGAGAGAAAAAAAAAAAAAACATTGGCCAATTCTTACAACGAAAGCCTGTGGACATGTGAAAGACTCTTATAATAACATTCGTTGTAATCCTTGTTCAACTAAAGGTTTATAAAGGATAATTTTCTGATCAAATTTACTTATATATAGCAGAACTCATGTTCTGGCATTGCGTGGGAAAGGCGAGGAACCCCAAAACCATTGCTCCAACCACTGAATCCTATACTGCTATTTTTTTTTTTTTTTTAATTTCTATAAATACATATTTCCAACTAGAATAAAATGAAAACCAAATAAAATCAAGTAAAACGTTTTCTTAGCTGTTTATGAATATCCGGCGTCAATGCAGACTCCATAAACCCCAACTGAAAAATAAATAATATAAATTAGGCTGTCTGCGTTTTCAGTGTCTTTTAGGTAAGTTTTATGCATGAGTGCACAAAACCCCTAATGAAAGATTAATTTGCAACACAAAAGTACAGAGAAATTAACACCTTTTTTTTTTTTTTAGAAAAAAACAACGAAAGGGGTTATTTCGAAGGGAAAGAAAAGGAAAGGAACAGCAAGTTCTAGGATGTTCACGTGTCGAGAAGCAGAAACTTGAAGTGTCACCAGGTTGTCAAGTGGAAGTCTTCAGTTAAGCAGTCACAGCCTGGGAGGAGGTTCAGAGATTCAGTGAACAGAGTGAGAGGAGAGAGATCTGTCTTGTTTGGTGGTCGGAGCTCCTCTGCTCTCTGCTGGCTAGTTCCTGACAGGTATAAGTAGTTCCTTTAGGGACATATAGGATTAATGCGCCCTAGTAGCTGACTGTCAGTGCGTGGCCGCTTCAGCAAGGGGACATTAATCTACAAGAGAAGATAGTTTGCTATGGTGACTGCTATAGCATCAAAGTCTATTTTAAAAAGCATAAAAGAGAAATTAGAATTTTGAAAACGTACACGTTTAGTTGCTAAAGAACTTGGATTGTGTAATTTATCAGCATCCTCGAATCGCATTTCAAGTTGTGATGCTGAAAACCTATACAACAGAAACGCGCAAGGTACCTCTTAGAGACCATATGTGTTTGATTAATGAGTTCCTATTTACAATGCCTCTCCACGCGACAGAGTTAGACACCAGGTTCGTTTTTAACGTGGAGGAAGGAACAAAAATAAAAATTGAAGATTTGCCAAAACGGTTTTTCTGAGGTGGACAAATCCTCTCCAACCCATCCTACGCTGATGACATTGCTCTTGTTAATGAATGCACACATAAACTTGAAGGTTTTGTTAATGTATTAGCAAAGAATGCAAAGGAGATAGGATTGAACCTAGAGAAAACAGAATGTATGTCTACATTAATGGTGAATGCTCTGACGAACTGCAGACACTTGTGCCCCCACAACGTAGACACCCTCGACAAACCCGACAGGCAGCTAAATCCCACCCCACACAGTAGAGATCCCTAGATGTAAAAGATCTTTCTACTCCAGTAGTTTCTTCCCCAGAACCGCTAGACTCTGGAATTCCATTCCAGGTCCCTGCTTCCCTAACTGTACTGACATGCAGAAGTTCAAGTGTAACGTGAACCGACATCTTGCTGCCCAAATCCCAACATAGTGCCCCAATAGTTGCTGCCTATGATAGTAGCCCCCTACACCAAAGTGGCAATGTGCCTTGTTTGGGGTGAAAATGTAATAAAAAAATAAAAAAAAAAGAAAGTTTAATCTAAACATGACTGTTCACAGTAAACCCATCAAAGGTAACCCAATTCATTTATTCAGGGTATAAACTGACTTTCTCCAGTGATCACGAGACGATATTGAAACACAGAATCGAGCTGGGCTGGGCGGTTTTCCAAAAACACAGCATCATTCTAAAATCAAAAAAGGGTGCTGGTAACTGTTAAAGTAAAAGTCTATTTAATTTATATTCTCTCAGTAGTTTTATATGTCTAGTAGTTTTATATGGCCTTGATTGTATTGTGATACAATCAAGGCCATATAAAACTACTAGACAACTAGACAGTCGCATTGAGGTGTTTCAAAATCATGTCATTACGAGACATGGCCTGATCAAAAAAAAAATATCCATCCTCTGTTAAACTACTTCCCTACCCCCTCTACTTGATAAAATCAAAAGTAAAATCCTTAAACTTTTGGCCATATCAAACGATCTACCATTAGTCTGGCAAAGTTATGCTTCTAGGGTATGTTTGAAGGCAAAAGAGGCAGAAGGATAGAAAATGTTTTTGATTGGACATCTCTTAACAGTTGGGCGTCCATCAACCAACTTGCCCTGGATCGAAAGGAATGGCGAAAAATAAGTCACATGTGTTTGAAATCCACACCATGTGGAAGATGCAATTCATGATGATAGTGAAACCTTATCACTTATGAAAAACTCTGCTTTTTGCTTTAATTAATGACACTGACGTTTTTTTTAATATCTTTTACAATTCACCGATTTATCTTAAAAGGAATTTGTTGTTGATACGAGTCAAATTTGTTTTCACTTGTTTGATTTAGTCTCATCTGATCTTTTCAGATTCTCAACTTGAAGAATGGGAAATTGCTGGCAGAAAAAGTTTGTGCAACAACACTTGTTCCAAACATGCGGTGTGTGCGTGTGGCACAAGGATTGGACAATACCAATGCATTTGCAATGCTGGTTATGAAGGGGATGGAATTAAATGTAAATGTAAGTATAAAAGAATTCTCTTTATATATATATATATATATATATATATATATATATATATATATATATATATATATATATATATTATTACCGTTTTATCTGTTTAGTTACACATGTTTCCGCTACTGAATCGTATTAACGATCCAGTAACTTCGTCAGACTTGGACAGAAGTGGTTATTATGATTTGAAAAGACGATATTAGAAGGAGGCGATTTAAAAAAAAGGGGGGTGGGATCTCCATTTAAATCCGGCAACATTTGATTTTTAAGATTTAATAACTAAAGAAGAGAAAGAAAAAGAAGAAAGAAAAAAGAGAGGAAAAGAGGGTGGGGTTGAATTAAAGAAAACTTTAACCAGACATCATACGGATTTCCAGTGTATGCAGAAAAAGATTATATATATATATATATATATATATATATATATATATATATATATAAATATATATATATATATATATATATATATATATATATATATATATATATATATATATATATATATAAATTAATCAAAACTAATCAAAACCAAACATCAATTGTTAAATAGGATATTTTAAAGAAAACCAACACTTGTCAATTTTTTAATTTTTGTTTTATTTATGCCAGATTAAAAATGTTATATAATTGGATTCAAATATAGAGACGGGCTCTTAAATAATAAAAAGACACGAGATATCAATAAATTATAGGCATTATAAATCACACCTCACCGGCCATCTGCATACCCCACTCTAAATTCAATGTTAACATCAAATATTTTAGTTTTTAATATTTTAATTCATGCATTTTCTATGTATCTTTAATTATACTTTTGCTTTAATATTCACTTTATTAATTTATTTTTAATATTAATTTATTTAATTTATTTAATTTATTTAATTTATTTAATTTATTTTTAATATTAATTTAATTAATTTATTTAATTTATTTTTAATATTCACTTTATTAATTTATTCACTTTATTAATTTATTTTTAATATTAATTTATTTAATTTATTTAATTTATTTAATTTATTTAATTTATTTTTAATATTCACTTTATTAATTTATTTTTAATATTAATTTATTTAATTTATTTAATTTATTTAATTTATTTTTAATATTCACTTTATTAATTTATTCACTTTATTAATTTATTTTTAATATTCACTTTATTTTCGTACTATCACTAATTTTATCATTCTATCTTTAATTGATGCACTCTCTCACACACTACTAAATAAAAACTTAATTCATTTTAAAAAAGGTAAATAACATTAATTCATTTAAAATGCTATTGCTATTAAAGACTTATGTGTCCCTTGTCTCTTTTTTCTCTATCTTTCTGTAACATACATAACCTTTCATTAAATAAACACTACGATTTTTTCTATTTTGCTTGAAATTTAATGGAAACTTTTCGAAACAATGCTCCCATTTTTAGGACAAGAAATAGTTTGGTTTTTTTAATTTAATATTTTAAAATAAATTAAAATAAATAAATTCCAACCCTTCTTAATAACAGTCATAATTATTCTGTACATTTTTTCTCATAACTTCTTGACTTTATTTTTAGTTAGGGTCGCTACAAAGAATAAAATCTGAGTATGTGTAAATCTTGGTATTTATGCCTAAACGAAAATTTTTATATAATTAGATTTAAAGATAGAGATGGGTTCTTAAATAAAAAACATGAAATATCAATAAATTGTATGCATTAAAAATCACACCTTCTCAGTCGTCTACATACTTTCCCTTAAATTCAATATTAACATAAAATATTTTCGTCTTTAATCTTTTAGTTCATGCAATTTCTATGTATTTTTAATTTATACTTTTGCTTTATATTTTTAATTTATTTTATTTTAGTTCCATCAATGCTTAATTATTATTATAATTATTATCAGTAACACCACCACATTTTTATACCCTCTTATAAACGCTTTAACTCCATCAAACTCATAAACATTCATATATCTAATTTTTTTATATCCCCTTTGTCACTTAAATATTTTAATTGTTATTTTGGTATTTTATTGTTTTTCCTTTTTAATACTCTATTAAATCATATTTTTCCATGGTAGTCACCACTTATCAAGGCCCAAAAGGCACTCAAGGATAAGGGTTAATGATGGTAGTTCAAGAATCGTTAATGGTGTGGATTAGGTAGAATTTGAATAACATAAGGGGACGGCTCAATAAGAACTTGTTTACATTGGACTTGAAGGCTACTATATTGTAATCACCCAGGCAGTTCTAGGAAAGAAGTGTTGTTCATGGAATCTGCATTTAGATTTAGGCACAGAGGATGGAGAATTTAACACCAACTTTTAACTTTTTAGTGGGCGCATATAAAGATTCACACACATTTCTTCTTCTTCTTCTTCTTCTTCTTCTTCTTCTTCTTCTTCTTCTTCTTCTTCTTCTTCTTCTTCTTCCACTCCCTTTTTTTGTTTTTATTTTTCGATCCCTTTTCCTTCATTAGATCACATGACATTTTAAAATGCAACTTTTGTAAAATTCGTTTTTCTATTCCATTGAGAATGTGATCATTTGGAGTATTGCCTGACGAAGTATTTAGTTATTCAAAACTAATTAACTGAAACATTGTCATGATTGTGTAGTGATATTAAAAAATGTTTTTTTAAATACAAATAAAAAGTGTATATAGACAGTAGAACCCCGGAATACGTTTTAATACAGGTTACAATGTGGAATACAATGTTTTCCTGAACCTTGATTACGGTATTTGCCCCACCTTATGGTGTTATTTATAATGTTATTTGATTATATTTATGTGTGTTATATATTGTACTGTATTGTCTTACTAACTTTTTACTGCAATATCCCGGGGTTATATATATATATATATATATATATATATATATATATTTGTAGTCATTGACATACAGTCCTGTTTCATTGTATCACAACTCATCAGTGCCGCTAGACTAGCACTTCTCCCAAGCTGAGAATTAGAACCTAGAACCATCGCGTTGACAGTCAACAGTTCTACCGATCGACCCGCGTCGATATATATATATATACATATATGTATATATATATATATATATATATATATATATATATATGTATATATATATATATATATATATGTATATATATATGTATATATATATATATTTCAGCCCTCTGTTGCAGATATTAACAATGTGAGGTGAGATTCTAAGAAAGCAATCCCTGTCATGGGCGTGTGTCAGAAGCATTGAATTACTGGCAAAAATGCATTGAGAATGGTGATGATAAGTAGAACACTAAATTCTGCAAAAGGTCACTCGTTTTAATGATACTACACCCGTCTTCGAAGTTCTTCAGCTTTTTTAATAAAAAAATAGAAATCTTTATTTTTAGGACTACCCTCAACACAAATAAGTATGCATTGATCTTTGTTATATCTAGAAGACTGAGAATTAATGAATAGTATTGTTGAATATTTTTTAATTAATCCTGATTTTTCTTAATCTTAATTAACAAATTCCCTAAAGACCAACATTCATCTAAATTAATAAGAGAGTAAGCCATTCTTGACATTCTAACCATATATAGAAATAACGTGGGAAGTAAAAAAGAATAAATGATCTTTTTTTATATTAATATTAGACGTGGGAATACCAATTTTCAAGTTTGGTTTTTAAATGAGATCCTTTATCCACTTGGAGGGGATTTTTTTTTAGATTAAAAATATACAAACGAGTCATGCGTGACTTTTGGTTACAAATTGGTACTGTGTGTGTTTCTCTCCTATCAAGTAACTGTGTTGGTATGAACCATTATGAATGATGTCAGGATTTACTTAAAAAAAAGAATCAACTGTTTCCTATATGAATGGCTGGCAGTTATTTTTAATGGTCTGTCTGTATTTGTCACAGCCTCATCATCACAACCATAAAGAAGCCTTTATTGTAAGTGAGATTTTTTTTTCTCTCTCTTATTGACTGTTTATATTTTATATGCTTGGAAACATACGAAAAATTTGTTGAGGAATAAAAGACTCATATTCTTACATGGAATGTCTTTTACCAAGATTCTGCCATTTTGGAACTTGATATTTTTAAAGGTATAAAATACTAGCAGGAAAATCTGACGTTGCCCGGAATTTAACAGTGGGAATATCAAGGTATACACAACAAAGACCAGATCGCATTGTGTGCAGTGAGAAAAAGAAGGTTGGAATTATATCGGATTTAACTGTACTCTGGGAGGATAATTTTGCAAATGCATAAGACAGAAAATATATGGTGATCTACAAATCGAGTGCCAGGAGGGGAAAGGATGGAATATGGAATATAATCATTTACCTGTGGAAGCTTGAGGGTGTGTTGAGCATAAGCTAACCAACATACTGAAACATCGTTTTTTGTTATACAAACACAGAAGTACAAAATCTTTACGACAGACGTGCAGGAAGCAGTGGAGAAGACATTAAACTGAATCGAATTAAAAAGAAACGATGAGTGTTGGAGAGAAAAGTAGCTTACACCAGGACCAATACGACCTCCAGTTGGGGGCCCCGCTAATTCAGAGATGCAGTAGAAGAGTAGCAGCTGAAACTGTCAGTGGTTCTTCCTGACGATCACAATACTTGATCTGATTGCAGAGCCATTAGCTGCTGTGCACTATGAAATGTACATACAAATTAATTACAATATAGACAATAGGGTAATTACTGGTAATGTAGACGTTTTTTATCCTCTAATAAATTGTAAATAGAGACCAAACAGCAAGTTATGGCCACCCCGAAGTGTGATGCTACCATTGCTATCAACAAAATAGATGCCCTGAAACCAATGCAGCCTTTAAAACTGCTCATATCCACCAAAATGGGTTTTAGAAAATGCAAAAGAGTCCTATGCCCAATCGGCTAAATCCAGAATTGCTGAGCAGAGGTTTGGTTCGCAAAACAGGGTACTGAGCAGATGCCAAACTTGTATTTCAACATTTATTTTATAGACTAGAGCTGAGTTCCTCAAAATCTGACAAAGCCAAACTTTTTGAAAAGAACGTTGCTTTAAATTCTATCATTTGTGTTCAGGGTCACTTACTACAGGAGCTTCTCCCGGTGACTTAAAATACTCTAAAATTATATATATATATATATATATATATATATATATATATATATATATATATATATATATATATATATATCGGTTGCTAAACTTATCAAAAACTTTGTGTGGCCATGTTGAAAGAATTGATGAGAGTTCTTGGGTTAGTAGATGTAGAACAGTTGAGGTATCAGGGTCAGTTCATAGAGGAAGACTAAGGAAAATATTGAAAGGATGGGCTTGAGAGAAAAAGGGATAAAGACCTAGCCAAAGACAGGTTAGCTTGGAAATCAATTTATTACAACCTGTTAGCATGTAAAACATATAAACTGGTGATGATGATGATGATGATGATGATGATGATGATGATGATGATGAAGAAGAAGAAGAAGAAGAAGAAGAAGAAGAAGAAACAAATTTTTTTAACAGTAAACACCTTATTTTTAGGCATTCTTTGGTTTTCTTTTGAGAATGCGATCATTTTAATGTTTAATTGAGAATAATCTTGATAATTATCCCATAATGCCATACTCATGTGGAGGATTAATCTCGATTAATCTGCTAAATGACAAGAGATTAAATATGAAACATTGTTTTTCAATAATTCTAATAATCTTGAGTAAAACTGCAATTTTAGTGCCCTGAACATAATGCAATTAAAATTTTTGTACACGTGATGGATATTATTTTATCTTGTTTTTGTTTAAATACTAATAAAGTCAATTTCTAAAAGCATTCCGACACATGTTACAGCATGTTAGATGCATGTTAAACCGATGGTGATGGTAGTAGACAAATGTCCTCTCAAGCACTCCACTCCAAAAAAAAAATATATTTTTTATTTTATTTCTTTTTTAGATGGAAATATAATCTCATTTTTTTTTGTTTGTTTGGCATATGCTGTAGAGTTGCAATAACATGTTCTTTTTTTTTTTTAATAAATATTCTTAATTCTTGCTTTTTATCGCTACCTGTATAAAATTATGTATTTCACACCTACACTAATTTACTAACCATTATGAATTTTGGAATACAACTGCTAGAGGTAAAGGCTCGTAATGTGTGCTATATTTAGTTTATTTTAGCTTCATGCAAAGCGTGTGGACACCCTTTGTGAAAATTTATATGCCTCTGAATTTTGTGAAATTTTAACAATAAGTATTAGACATCAATTAATGAATATCCCCCAAATTTCAGTTTCTTTGGAATATTTTAAAGGGTTTTTAGGGAGTATAATATAGACACAATTTTCCATTTGAAAATTCAAATATTTCAGATTTGCATTAAATTTGATTTATAATTATTAGATAGCAATTAAGAAAGATTCCCTGAATTTAAATTTTCTTAAGACCTTTTAAGACTAAGCCTTAAACTGTAGATATTTTCTAGAATAAAAAAAAAATCATCTAATGTATTTTAATCAAAATTGATATAAGGATTCTAAACATAAGGTTTAGGATCATTTATATATTTATACTGTAGTACCTTTAACGTAAGTACGTACGTGTGTCACGGCTTCTAGATCATAAATTATTCGATTGGAAGATCCTATTTATTAAAAAGGAGGATAGAAGACGATAAAATACTACGAACATTAAATTAGTCTATAGAGACGCTACTTTAATGGTCGTAGTATGCTATCACCTATTATTTTTTTTAATAAATAGGATCTCCCGATCATCGAAAAATCAATGTAAAAAATAGATAAAAAGCAATAATGTCGCTTTTGGGCCATACGTGAAACTAAAATATACCTTCTTAATCTTCTGACTAGGATCCAAAGGTACTATCTGTTCTATCTAAAAATGGTGTTTGGGGTTTCCATTCACATCGGGCATCCATACAATGGAAGTATATGACAGACTCCTATAAGGATATTGGAGACAAACCATAATAATCAGATATATTATAACACTATATTAGATTACTTAGAAAAATACTTTTACTGTTTTAATAAAAAGACTGTCATAATATTGCGGGGGGGGGGGGTCTCCATTAACAATGAACGTCCACAGAATATCCAGTAGCAATATATTACATATGAAAGATGCTGCTGTGGAATTTCCACAGGTCTCGCTCGTAATATCTTGAATGTTTGTAAAGCAACATAAAACTGATGCACAACTGGTCAGTTTAGGGAATTAATTTTACCTGCTCTGGGATGGGTATTTTTCTAGTTCAGTATAAACTAAAAAAGTTAATTTACATAAATTATGTACTAATAATTTAAATAAAATATTGGGCATATGGCTCCACGACTCATGCGTATATGGTATAATCTAGAGCTCACAAACTCTACGAATTAAATTAGGCTGTCTTTCGGCAATAACGTGTCGAATATTGTCTTCCAAGTGGCCTGTTGTTTTTGGTTTATCAGCGTAGACATGTGACTTTATACACCCCTAAGAAAATAATCTAATCGAGTTAAATTGCAAAAAACGAGATAGCCAGTTGGCAGGTGTGCATATAGAAACACACTTAAAAAGTACAGACATACTGTTCAAACCAAAACACAATGAAAAAGATAAGATGAACGGCAAGTAAAAAAACACGAAAACTCACGTTGAAGATGACAATTAGAGAAAAAAAAAACACCTTCAAGAAAAAAAAAGGCTTGTGATATTACGTTACGCCACGATGCTTGCTGGTTGTTCTTTTGGTTAATAGAATGCAATATATATATATTGACTAGGCAATAAGTTTGGTAAATATCCGATTCAATTGTGCTTGATACTAAAATAGTTATTTATAGAGTTGGTACGAGATAAGATTTTGGTTTGTGTTAATTGATGTCTTACTAAACTGCGATGCTAATGTAGTTGTAATTTTAGAGGATGTGATGGTAGAAGGTCTTTTATATTTTTCTAACATGAGTGTTTTTTTAATTAATATTCGCTTGAAGTTGCTATAAGCTAATATTTTTTTAACTACCTTATTCTATCTATTATTCATACTTAGTGACCTTTTATATAAGGTCATAGTTAATTCAACGACGAAAACTTTTTCAAACTAACGGGCCAAATAACGACATCCGGACGCTGATCGGTTAACATTATTTTAATTGGAAATACGAGTCGGCGTTCTTAGTCGAATGCAACGCACTAGTCTAGGCAGGCATCAAACATTGACGATCTCTGCCTAGTTTTACATAAAGATTTTAACGAAATGAATTGTTCTACTGGTGACACTTTGTGCCTCATTGGCAGTCACACAACATATTTTCGGAACGTCCGCAACAATCTTCAGTACTTCATTGTATTTCCAGGTGTAGCTTATTAGGGAATGCTCGCATCCAATGAGAATATTTTGGAGGTTGGCAGTTTTCTCACATGGTTTTCTTCGATTGGATAAAGTTAATCCTTAGTATGAAGGTTAACTGGTGTTGGTAAGATATCGTAGGCTGCTTTTATAAGAATACTTCATTTTAGGCTACATGTATTTATCACACCATGTGGTTTCCCTATTTTTTTTATACTCTCCCACTTGGCTTGTTTACTTTGCTGTAGCAATGCACATGGTTTCCCTAAGATAATGAACTTCTTATGAAACCATTTTCCTTTGCTTTACAGGTGGCTCTTTGTATATATATATATATATATATATATATAGTTTTTTAACCTTTAAAAAACTATACAAAAAAAAAATCTTTTATCATTCGTTAGAAAACCATCTAGTCAGTAAGTCATTCAATCACCTGCAATCACTGCATCAGACGGCTCTAGAATTTACCATAGCACTAATAATTTATTTTTTTATTTTTTTAAAAGGATCATCACTTGCTTACCATGAAACACTGTTTCGGGGATTTAAAAACAAAACAGCATATTACATCATGGCTCTCCAGCAATGTTGATCAAACACCACCTCCCTTAATCTTAGGAAGAAGAAATGTTACAAATATTTAATCTAATTTCCTATTCTTAGTTGCATTATCTAACCTTTTCATGCTAGAAAAATGAATTTCTTACCTGTGTGATTCATCAGTTTCCAAATTTTAAAATGGATATATTTTTTAATTTACCAGTCTTATATTTATAAGATTAGGATTAATCCATTTAAGTACTTATCACCCCCACTATGATTAGTATTTTGTAATATTTATATTTATATTTATTTAAAATTAAATATATAAAGGTTAAAAATATTTATACATATCTACATTTTTTTAATGTAATTATAAATACATTTTATACATTACTAGTATAGTTTTGGATTTGCTTTATTAATATATTCTGGTTAATCTTAAACGATTCAAAAGCATCAGGATACCGAACAAATGCTTTCTTTAACTGTTTAAATATTTTAGTTTTATCCCCACCTTGTTTTATCATCCTTATTACTAAGCTAGAAACTGGTGGTATAAAATCTATTAATTTTAAAGTAACGCGAGCTATTCTCAAAAACTCAGACATAATGGTTCCATAAAACATAAAAACAGGGCAGGTACTATCTTTGTGCGGCATACGTACTCTTTGAAAGGGGAAAGCGTTTCTTTTATCAAATATTTTATAAAGAAAAATCCCATCCTCAATTTTTATATCTAAATCAAGAAATGTAGTCTGTTGTCCTCTATGTTCACAATTTAATTCTAATTCCTTTGGATATAAAAGATGCTTTTTTTTTTTTTAATTCATCATTATCGTTTATACATATAAGATCATCTATAAATCTCCTACACCCATGAAAGTTATATGTTTTAGATATATCAGTTTTTATTAGTGCTGACATATATATATATATATATATATATATATATATATATATATATACAGTGATGATCATATTTATTGGCACGGTAAAATAAAAGTTAAATTTTGTCTAATAAATTCTAAAAAAGGGATTAAATTAAAGAAAATAACAAAGTATATTATGTATTTTTAACTGGCCTTTCCGATGCAGCAATCGGATTTTAGAAAAAATAAATAACAAAGGAACAACAAACATAATTGCAAAAAACCCTTGTTCAAAATTATTGGCACGATTTATTTAATAATCAATTGTATAGCCTTTGGCCTTGATTACCTTCCTCAGTCGCTTTTCATAGTTTACAACCAAGTTGTTGCACTCTTCAGTAGTAATTTTAGCCCACTCTTCCTGACAATAATCCTCCAATTGAATAAGATTCTTAGGCTTCCTTTGCATTACCCTCAATTTTAATGTTCTCCATAAATTTTCAATTGGATTAAGGTCTGGGCTTTGTGATGGCCACTCCAAAACATTAATATGATTGTCCTCAAGCCATTTCTTAGTCAGTTTAGCCGAATGCTTTGGGTCATTATCTTGCATGAACCACCAACGACGACCAAGTGAGAGCTCTTTAGCAGAGTCTTTCAGGTTTTCATCCAATATTTTAACATAATCTTCCTTTTTTATGCTACCTGTGACCTTAACAAGTCGCCCTGGTCCAGAGGCAGCAAAGGATCCCCAAAACATCAAACTGCCTCCACCGTGCTTCACTGTGGGTATGGTGTTCTTAGGCAGGAAAGCTTCGCCAGATTTTCTGTAAATATAAGACACTTTATTATGGCCAAATAACTGTATTTTCGTTTCGTCAGTCCATAGAACACGTTTCCAGAATGCAACATCTTTATCAATATGACGTTTTGCAAAGGCTAGCCTTGCTTTCAGGTGCATAGGCTTCAATAAGGGAGTCTTTCTCGAACGACATGCTTTTAAACCAGCTCTCTTCAAAACTCTACCAACTGTATGTCGAGATACATTCACTCCAGAGGTGCTCTGTTCATCAACAATCTCCCCAACAGAGATCCTTGGGTTTTGTTTTACTTGTCGAACAATTTTCCGTTCATCTCTTGGGGAAAGAATCCTTTTTCTCCCTCTACCCTCTAAACTCATAACGTGGCCTTGCGATTTGAACTTGTTTATTATGGCTCTAACAGTGGATTTGGGAAGGTTTAGCTTCTTTGAAATCTTATCATAGCCCTCCCCATTGGTATGGCATGCTACAACAAGCTTCCTGACGTCTTCGCTGTGTTCCTTAGTTTTAACCATGGCGATTGAAAATTATAATTTAGTCACTTATAATAGTTTAAATAAATCGCTATCTAAAAATTATCTGAAAAAAATTATTCACTGAATTAGCGTTAAACAAGCATAATATGGCTATAAAAAAGTTCAGAAAGCACGTAAACCGGAAATTGATTGATATTATACTGATACTAAAAGAAAAACAAAGCCGTGCCAATAATTTTGAACAAGGGTTTTTTTTCAATTATGTTTGTTGTTCCTTTGTTATTTATTTTTTCTAAAATCCGATTGCTGCATCGGAAAGGCCAGTTAAAAATACATAATATACTTTGTTATTTTCTTTAATTTAATCCCTTTTTTAGAATTTATTAGACAAAATTTAACTTTTATTTTACCGTGCCAATAAATATGATCATCACTGTATATATATATATATATATATATATATATATATATATATATATATATATATATATATATATATATATATTATTATTATTATTATTATTATTATTATTATTATTATTATTTTAATACCTACAGGCACTAGTGTTTTATCCTTTTGGGAATCATCAATGCAAGGTGATACTACCAGTTGGAAGATTCTAACCTGGTTACAAAGCCATCTCTGACTCTATTAGCAAGGAACAAACCCCATGGCCAACCTCAACCATGAGAAATATCGTTGAAATTTAAACATTTATTTTTAAATGTTGAGACGTCCGGCCATAGTGATCTAATGATGATAACATCATGATCTGCACATGCGAACTTAAGTGACCGACTTTTATTTCAACAATAAAGTGCTCAACAATAACGACAGAGTTCTTAAAGGGGCTGACATAATTATTATTATAAATGTTTTTTAAATACCTACATATTATATTATTACTAAAATTATTTCTCTCTCTTTTATATATATATACATACACATTTGATTTAAGGACTGGTTTCTTCGTGGATTTATTAAATCGCCTGACGAGGACTTCTGGTTTTAATCAACCGGATGTCTGAAAAATTAGCATGTACAGTGTTGCAACCATGTAAACTTGTTTATATTAATAAAAAATATATCTTGCTCTCCTTTTATTGAGCACTCTTAATAACCTCGTTAAATTCATTAGTTATCACTCTTGAATAACTTTAATCTGTACATATATATCAGTTCAATATGAAAAACGTGTAGTACTGCTACTCTGTGTGTGTCTATCTGCATGTATCTATAATGGTCAGATGAAGTACATACTTGTGTACAAATTTTACGGTACCTAAGTATGCATACAAATCTAAGAGTCAGAATTATTATTATCTATGGCCTTATATAAAAGGTCACCAATTAGTTAAGTTAAGTAAAAATTAATTAGTATCCGAAATAGTTTTCATATTATTTGGATTCTTCAAACTATCGTTTTCATCTTGAGTGTTATTTCCACAACATTTAGGTCGATGTAACTTCCGACCCTTTTTAGGTGTGTCTGGTTGAACTTGAGAATCTTTCTGTCGAACTTGAGAATCTTTCTGTCAGACTTGAGAATTTTTCTCTCGAACTCGGGAATCTTTCTCTCGAACTTGAGAATCTTTCTCTCAAACTCGGGAATCTTTCTTTCAAATTCGGAAATCTTTCTTTTAAACTCGGGAATCTTTCTTTCAAAGTCGGTAATTTATCTTTCAAACTCGAGAATCTTTCTCTCAAACTCGGGAAGCCTTCTGTCAAACTCACGAATCTGGACAGAATTTTAAATGGAAACCTTTTTTAATCTACAACGGTAGCTTGCTTTCATTCTATCAGCCATGACTGGGTAGATGTCCTAAGTTATTCACAACTGTATATTTTTAATGTAAAGTAATCAATAGTTTATCATGAATTTTTGTTTTTTATCCGATATAACCATATAAAGTTGAATGTACACAGGCGGCAAAAAGAAAATCCGTGCTTGTAATTTTTTCGAAAACTGCAAATTTAAGCTAAATTTAATGTAACTATTTAAACAAACTATACCTCATTTGATTGGCCTTTTATTCTTCTATAATGTTACCTGTTCATATTTGACTTTTAATTGAAATATTCTAGTGTTCACGTCAAGAATATTTCAATTAAAAGTCAAATATGAACGGGTAAAATTATAGAGGAATAAAAGGCGAATCAAATGAAGTATAGGTTGTTTAAGCAGTTACATTAAATTTAGCTTAAATTTGCCGTTTTTGAAAAAATTACAAGTGAGGACTTTCTTTTTGCCGGCACTGTATATATGTTTGTATGTATAGGATTCACTCCAATACTAAATAACCAATCATTATGAATTTGGAGCACAGCTACTAGGTATAAGTAATCCAAATGTGGACCATATGTATTTTAATTTAGTTTTATGTAAAAAGTGATTGAAGCCCTTTATGAAAATTCACATACCTCGATTTTTGTGAAATTTAAAATTAGGTATTAGACATAAATTATTCCTCAAATTTTACTTTCTTTGGGCTATTTTAAACGGTTTTATAATATGGCCACAGCTTTCTATTTGAAAATTTGCATTGAATTCGATTTGTATTCATTAGACAGTAATTAAGAAAAATTCCATGAATTACAAATTTCTTAAGTTCGCTTAAGCTCAAGCATTTGGACATTTTAAAAATTAAAATCATTTAATGGATCTTGATTAAAATTGGAATAAGGATTCTAAATATAATGTTTAGGCTGATTACAGTGTGAGTTTAATTTTTGTAAGGATACATAAGTATTGTAAAATTGTTCTGGAAATCGATTATATACGCCCAGGGACGAATATTCTTCCAGTGTTTATATATATATATATATATATATATATATATATATATATATATATATATATATATATATATATATATATATATATATATATATATATATAAAGTGAGGGATTAATAATTGTGAAATTATTAATCAAGTTTTCATAGGAGGAAACATAACAAAATCATGTTTATATGTACCATCGTTTCGGAAACGATATCCTTTTATTCATCCAATATTTACAAATAATATCTTTGGATATCGTCTGCTCATCAGCATAAATGGGGTGGGAGAAGCCACCAAATTTTAACCACCTTATTGAAGTAAATATAGTTTGTTAAGCTAGAATAAAAAAATAAAAATTTTAAGTGGAATTAAATTCTATTGTTTATATGATTAATGTTAGATATATTTTCAATTATATTTGTTATGGTATGACACAATTAAACTATTGTGTAATGAGTTTTAATTGGTTAAATGGTAAAAGAAGGAAAACTAATAAAAAAAATAATAATAATATTTTTGATTTTATACTTGAATAGGATTTTTATAAGGGAAAAATTAACTGTAAGTATGAAAAACTGTTTTTGTTTTTTTTTTAGAATTTTTCGATATGGTACAAGACTTAAACAAAAATAAAGAATCATATTTACAAAAAGTTTATAAAATAAATACCTTTGTAAGGAAGTGTTTCCATATCGTTTTATAAAAAAGCCGTAAGGAGGCCTCTTCTTTGATAAGGATTTTTTTTAATCTAAAAGAGATCGTTGATATTTGTGACCATTTTTTTTTAAACTCTAATTGCTGGGCAAGTAAAGGTGAAGTAATTGCCTTTAAATAAAATTCTAAGGTAAGTCGTTTTAAATTATAAAGAAAAAGAGACATTTGTTAGTGGATTGTTTAAGGATCGGATCTTGTGATTCCTAGTTAAATTTATGATTGTTATCTATTACTATATAAGTTTTAATTACTGATTTGTTTTTTTTTGGAGGGGGGGGCGACTTATTTTTAATGTTTATTATTTTATTAGGGTAGTTCAAAGTGATTAAATTTTGACATCTTTTATGTATGTATCTGGTTAATATTTCTTCTTTTAGGTTTAAACAAGTTGATTATGTGTCGTTGAATTTTAATATGGCCAAAGATTCAAATCTACAGAGAGTACTAAATTTATCGCCAGGTTTATATGTTCTCATAGATCTTTGTGTTTCCCATTTTATATTAAAGGGAATTTTCATATCTTTTAAGTACCATATGTATTTTGCTAGGGTTGTTTGGTTTTTCAATGCTCTATTATTAAAAGAGTGTTTGTGTGCAGAGATTCTTTGTTTAATGGGCACTGGTGTTGATCTAATGTATACCGCTTTAGATTTTATAGAATTATAATAATTGTTTTGAGTTGGACTTACCGTATTGTTGTTGTGTTGTATTATTAAGCGAATTTATGAGGGCGTTACTGTCCATGGATTGTGCATTAATACTAGTCTCTGTCTGAGAATAATTGTTGTTTCGTGTAGTATAGTGGACCATTTGTTCTTTGTTAGCATTAGAACTTTTGGGGTTAGGCTTTTTATTACTGTGAAACTGTAAATTGCACATTTTTACAGGTACCTTGCAAAGGGCATGTATTTTGTTATTGCAATTACAGCTTGTCGTAGGTTGGTTATTTATGTTTTGCATTTTCTTAATTTTTCTGTCGTTATTGCTAATTATTTGTTGGTTTAAATTTGTCATTGTTGAGTAAGAAATTTTGACAGTGTTTTTATTGAATATTTTGCTGTATTTATGGCGTGAGGTTGAAGTTTTTTTCTAACAATCTGAAAATTTCTTTAGCTATATTTGTATTAATGTTCTTAGAGTTAGGGGTTAAACCACAGGGTATCTCTACGTCTATTTTTACGTTTCTTTTTCTTTTTGTTTGGTAAATTACTGAGATTTATTAGTGTTTATGACTCATTATGATGGTTTCGTTTGGTTTTGTATGGGGGATTGTTTAGTTTTCATAATTTTTCGTGAGGTGATATGGCCAAGTTATATGTTACTACATTTTTGTTTGGCTTAAGATTACTGTAGTTTTTATTAAATTTATATCATTATCATTTTTATTTTGGTACTTTATTTGCATTTTAAATCCTGAATTTTTAAGAGCATCGTTATAGTAGTTTTTGTTTTTATCGAATATAGATTTATTGGAAGATACTCTTGAGATACTTAATGGAACATTAGGAATTATTGATTTTAATATAGATTTTGGGTGGCTTGATTCATTATGGACATATAGTACTGATTGATTGGGTTTATGATGAGGCTAAAAAGTTGAGCTCTTTAGGTTTAATGTTACATCCAAGAAATTAACTTTTTATGGTAAGCCCGTAGTTTTAAAAGAGTCTGTGTAGAGATTTTATTGCTCTTTCGTAATTTCTATTCCTGGAGTTAATTATGAAGAGCGCATCGTCTCTGTAGAGCCCCCCCCCCCAACCAGAATTGGCAATGGAGTGTTTTATGATTTTCATTTAGGAGGAAAAGGTCCACTAGATCAGTAATCTGTGTTGAGTCAGTCAATCTCATTAAAATATTGAAGTTGTCGGGAGTATTACTTCTTGTCCAATATTTATTGTCAAAACTTATGGACTTTCTTGCCAATAGTATTAGTTTCGTCCTTAGTTATGTCTGTTACTTTTTGGGCAATTAAAAGAGATTTATTTAAAAGAATCGGAGATATGAAATTGGTAATATGATTCTATATCAAATGAAAAAAATTTAACATTCTTTCTGATTTTAATGTTAGAAAACCATTCAATGACTTCGCTAGAAGATTGCCATAGTGGATATTTTGATATAGATTTTATTAAGGATGTTTTTACTTACTAAGCCTATATCGGATCTCGGGGGACAAATGAGTCTAACTGAAGGATTGTTATCAAAATCCTCTTTATGATCTTCAATGAAAATCTTGGTGTACCTGGTACTGTTATTTCAGTGTATCTGTCTATTTTGAGCTTAGTTAAGAGGTTTTTAGCTTCCTTATTTATTTCATGTAGTGTAGACTTATTTCTAGTTTTGTAATTCTTATTAAGTTCTTTGTATAGGAGATTTTTATATTGTATGTAGAACATTTGTAGACGATATCCAAAAATATTTTACTTATTTCTTGATTGTTTTATTTGTAAATATTAAATGAATAAACGGATATTGTTTCCGAAACGATCGTACATATTAATTTGATTTTGCCGTTTCCTTCTATGAAAACTTGATTGATAATTTCACAATTATTAATCTCTCACCCTTTTTATTCATATAGCTTTAGGTAATTACACCAATCGAGTTTACCATAACTGCAATACTCTGAGCACAGCACCTTTAAATATATTTTACTGAGGCTTTGCTCATTTAGACCCTGTCTATTACACTCTATAATATATATATATATATATATATATATATATATATATATATATGACAAAAAGTCTATATTCCAAATTCCAAGATGTTGTTTATCTTATCATTATTTCTTTCAACATATTAAAATGTTCAATTTTTGACAGCACTTGTTTCATAGCGCAAAAACAATGATATAATTATGTCAATTTGTTTTTAACATTGTCCGCCCTGACTCATCAGAAGAATAAGAACTCATTAACTTAAAAAAAAAAAAAAAAGAATTTGGGTCTGATTACTTAAATCCAAAAAAAATTACAATATGGACTTTTTATCATTTATTTGTAGTACATGCTTTGTAGTTATATTTAACATTCTGTATAATTGTCATACATATTTTCAAAACATATATATATATATACATATATATATATATATATATATATATATATATATATATATATATATATATAGTAATTTATAAAATATATATGGCGATTAAGCTACACTGAATATTCGGCGTTTCATCCACTCTAGGACTCCTCAGGCTTATCTATATATTTATGAAAGTGAACGTGTCTGTCTGTCTGTCTGTGTGTCTGTGTGTCTGTCTGTCTGTGTACATTTCCCTACGCAATAACTCTGTCAATTTTTAGTCTATAGACTCGAAATTTGAAATACCGGGTACTGAGATTTGGGAAAATCGATGTGACGAGTGTCAGCCAGAAATTTGGCTGTTAAGGGATCAAATTTCAACGATTTGACCTTTAAGAACTCTACCAAACTCCTCCGACAATTTTGGGTCTAGACACTTGAAATTTTAGATATAGGTTCCATGAACCTGGATCTAACTTAATAAAGTGATTTGAGCCCGAAAGTATAAATTTTAAGGGGTCATAATAGGGGTCAAAGTTTTAAAAAATTAACCATTTTTTTGTTTTTTTGCTTTTTTTGCATAGCATACACCTCCAAACACCCGAGCAACGCCGGGCACCCCTGCTAGTATATATATAAAAGTGAACCTGTCTGTGTGTCTGTCTATCTGTCTGTCTGTGTGTATTTCCCTGCGCAATAACTCTGTCAATTTTTAGTCTACAGACTCGAAATTTGATATACAGGGTACTGAGATTTGGGAACATTTATGTGATTCGTTTCCGGCTAGAAATTTGGCTGTTAAGGAGTCAAAGTTCAACTATTTGACCTTTTAGAACTCTACCAAATTCCTCCGCAAATTTTGGGTCTAACCACTTGAAATTTTAGATACAGATTTCCTGGACATGGATCTAACTTAATAACTTGATTAGAGGCCTAAACAATAAATGTGAAGGTGTCATAATAGGGGTCAAAGTTAAAAAAATTAACCGTTTTATTTTTATTTTTTGTTTTTTGTTTTTTCTCAGCATACACCTCCAAACACCCGGGCAACGCCGGGCACCCATGCTAGTATATATATATATATATATATATATATATATATATATATATATATATATATATATATATATATATATATATAAGTGAAAATGTCTCTCTGTGTGTCTTTCTGTCTGAGTGTGTACATTTCCCTACCAAATAACTCTGTCAATTTTCGGTCTACAGGCTCGAAATTTGATATGCGGTGTATTGAGATTTGGGAAAATCTTTTTAGTTGAGTTTCGGCCAGAAATTTTGAATATGATCTGATAAAGATCCAATGAGAAAAACGGTAAAATCCAATGCAGGAAAATGTTCAATCCAATGGCAATAGTAGCGTTCGCGTGTCTGTGCCTGTGTGTACAACTCTCCTACAACGCACACCACTGGACCGATCATGATGACAAAACCTGGCATCATGATGGCTCCCACCTATGGACGTTACGCACCATTTTTCAAGGTCAATGTCAAAGGTTAAGGCCATATTTGGTGCTGCTCTTCAGAAACTCCCTCATCTAAGGATGGTGCACACTAGTTGGAGTTCGCCACAGTCCCGGGGGCTGCCACCATTGCGCCGGCCAATTTCTTTGTGAATCTGAAAAAGATCACCCCCTCTACATCCATCCTCCTCCAACCAATTAAACAAATGTTAACCATTGTGATTCTTTGTAATTGTTTCAATTTTTATGTGTAACAACATAAGTGTCAACTTTGATGTAACATATTTGTTTATAGTTGGATTTCATTCAGTTAAGGAGATAGTTAAGATTTCTTTTTAACACTTTAAGAAATAGTTCATCTTACAACATTCACTTATTGCAAGGGTGCTCGCGAAGTAAACAGCAAAGTTCCGCGCCAAGTATCTTTGCTAATATATATATATATATATATATATATATATATATATATATATATATATATATATATATATATATATAATATGGGTGGGTGGTCAGAGAGGGTGATATTATACAGAATGAATGAAGAGGAAACGAGAAAGCATGTACATGATATGGTATTATTTGATTTATTTCATGCAGTACCATCATTATCATTTTTATTTTTCAGTGTGTGAAAAAGGGTTCTACAAGGATTCACTGAGTCCTGGAAGATGTAATCCTTGTCCAGCCAACTCAACAACAAATTATGCTGGTTCAGAGCACATAAGAGACTGTTCATGCCATACTCCTTATTACAGAGATTCTCCTAATGACCCTTGTCAATGTAAGTATTTACAGACTATTGTAATTTATTTAAATAATGGCTTCATATATATATATATATATATATATATATATATATATATATATATATATATATATATATATATATATATATATATATATATATATATATATGAATGGAAATGTATAAAAAAGAATACGAAAAGTATAAAAGCTTATAACTTTTCTTTATTCGTTTTCAATTGGTGACGTGCAGGAATACAAAATAATATTATGAAAAAACATTAAAAAAACTTTTTTTGCAGGTACATAATTTTCGACCGATCCTTCAGTCTTTATCGGTGTAGTGAAAGTATATATATATATATATATATATATATATATATATATATATATATATATATATAGAGAGAGAGAGAGAGAGAGAGAGAGAGAGATAGATAGATAGATAGATAGCTAGATAGATAGATAGTAGTCCTAGTTGTATTGATCCAACGTGGCTTGTGTTGAAGAAAGCTTCTTAGGGGAAATAATTTCAAATATCGTCATGTTTATTGTTTAGAGTAAAAAAAAAAAAAAAACATTTCCAATACGAGGCTAAAGTGATAAATAACTCTCAGCGCAGTCGTGTTATCTTGAAAATATCAATAAAAATAATTGTTTATATGTTTGAACCTCTTTTTTTTTTAACAAATTCTTCACTGGGATAATTTTTGTTTAATTTTATTTTTGTTTTACCAAAGAAGAAAATCTACTAAAATACGAATTTCATTTTTTTTATATTCTAATAATGCTACATACGCTTACATAAATGTTTTTAATTTTCTGTTCAACTTATTTTCTCTGTTCACATTACGGCGTATCAACTTTTTAAATTTTCGTTAATCTAATATAGTCTTTTAATCAAAGTACATATTTTCAGTAATCCAGTTTAACAGACGGTTCGTTTAACTTTTGGCCCATGATCGTCTTTCCTTTATACACACATATAGATGTTAGCGGATAACATCATTTGAACTCTTTTGGACTTTAAAGTTATTTCATTGATAGTCAAGCAAATACCTTTCAGAGACATCTCTTACTGGTTCGCCTTACTCTATCACCGTCGTCTCTTCATTCTTCTCTGCAAATAAATATTTTATGTAGGCCATAATGGAAACGCAAAGGCTTCTGTGTTTGTTTAATACAGTTGAGTCTATTGTCCACTTCTACTCAGTGGTTCAGAAAAACATCACTGGCCCTTAATTTTGGGCGGAGGAGGGGGTCTTGCAATTCGGTGGCTACATCTTAAAACACGTGTGCGTTCTTTCTCTCCCAAAAACAAACTCTGAAGACGCTTTTTCAAACCTTACATTAAAACGCGATCTCGTCAACTCTCATTCCCACGAATTGGGGCCTGCACTACAGGTGTTTGTACATATTAACTTTTTGACGAGACCTCATCTCATAACCTGTGCTTGTCAACACCAGCCATTTGTCGTTGGTTACCTATTGCGCTGTTATCTCTAATAAGGGATTAGAAGAGATGACGTATATCATATATTTGTGGTACTGGTACATGTATTTTCAGACATACCTTCTGCGTCGTTGATGTTAGTCCATCTGGAAATGTCTCCTCTTGGAGGGGAGACTGGTACTTGTTTTAGACGAATATTTATTCACTCCAACATGAATTTGTTTTATAGTTTTTATTTCACTTTCCAGATGTCTCGCAGAAGATGGAAAGTGAATCTCTGGCTTGCGTAGTACTCTTAGTCTCGTTTCTACCACGTCAGCGCCCCCCTCCCAGTGAAGGGGAGGAGACAACGGTGAAGCCGCCCGTCCTCTTCTAGATCTAAACCAAATCCACGATTCAGATAACCTGATCACGTGACTAACACGCAATCCGATCAGCTGATCTTGACTTCCGGTCAACGTGTCTACGATATAATTTACACCTCTCTCTCTCTCTCTCTCTCTCTCTCTCGATCCATTCTCTAACATACCTATTAACTAAAACTTAACAGAAAAAATATATATAATTATAATTATATATATATATATATATATATATATAATTGATTAATTTTTAAAAATTTATCTAAAGCTTTTTGTTGTTTCTCAGACCAGCTTTTTTAACCAGCGTTTTAACTTCTTGTCTAAAACATTTTTTTAATCACTGTTGAAATGCCACGAAAAATGAAGAAGAAAAACGTTTACCATTTCTGAAGAACGTTTTATACCGTCGAAATTCTGTTGATTTGTTTTGTAACTTTGTCATTTTACTTGCGTACAGGAATAACCATTTCCATTTAACGATCGTTAAAAATTTTTTTTGTTTTTGTTTCAGTGCGAGAGTGCAGCACATTGCCACAGATTGATGATGGTTTTAGCTTCCACGTTGAAGGCCGAATGACAGATGAAATTGCCAATACTGGGATACCTTGTAAAAACACCCCTGGAGATTCCTGCCATTATGAGTGCAAATTGGGTTTCAGGCTAACCAGCAATCCCGTATTGGTTTGTGAAACCAATGGATCATGGTCAGGAGTTGTTCCAAAATGCAAAAGTATATCTTTTTTTTTTCTTCTGGTGATTTATTATGAAGATATACTTTTTTTTACAAGCAAATTGTACATTGTCTTTATGTGTGATTTATCGTTTAAAGTTCTTAAAAATGTTAAATATCTTTACTTATATAGAGTTCACTATGTGTATATTTCACTGTATATGATTCATTCCTAAACTAATTAACCACTCATTATGGATTTTGGAGCATAACTGCAGGGCGTAAGGACAGATAATCTGAACTATTTTTAGTTCAATTTATTTTATGTAAAGGGGGAGGGGGCAAGAAGGGATGGTTGCTCGTCACGAAAATTTAGATACCTACTTGTGAAATTTTAGTAATAGACATCTAATTTTAGCTTCTTTTGGGTATTTTAAAGGCTTTTTGGAGGGTGGGGGGGTAATATGGACACAACCTTTCATTTGAATATTCAAATATTTCAGATTTGCATTAAATTTGATTCATAGTTATTAGATACCCTAAGATTCCTTGAATTTCATTTTCTCGTTAGACCCTCTTTAATTTTAAACATTTTCTAGAATTAAAATCATTTAATTGCTTTTGCTCAAAACTGAAATAATAATTCTAGATTAAGATTTAATATCATTGTACATTGATTTTAATCTTTGTAAGAGGACCTATAACTGGTGCAATAGTTTTCTGTCCAGAAAATTAATTTTATTCGTTTTGCAATAGTTATTCTTTTAGTGAATATAGATTTTCTAAAAAGTATTTTAGGTTTCAATGTTTTTTTATTTATTTTTTTTATAATTTTATCCTAGACTACTTGCTAGAGAGCTTAATCTGCCTTTTCATTTTGTCCATAATAATACTAATAAAATAATTTAAGATTGTTAAATAAATACAGTATTTTTTTTTTTTTTTCAGTTGTTGATTGCAAAAGTCTCTCTGAAGTGGGTGAAGATGTTAGTCATGGTCAAGATGTGTACATCAATTCATCAACAACTTACGGCTCATTTGTAGAAGTAAGCTGTATGGCTGGCTGGCAACCTTTTGGGGATACAGTACGAAAATGCAACAGGCATGGAGTATGGTCAGGCACAAGAACTTGGTGTGTTGGTAAGGCAACCTGTCTGATATCTAAAAGGGTTTTTTTTTTAAATTTCAAAATTAGTATGATCTTGTTCATTCTGATAAAAACTTATGAAACATATTTTATTATTAAATGTTTTCTTTGCTGCAGAATAAGCAGTAACATTATTGAGTGTTATTCAAGTCCTACGATTTTAAGCCGAAGTGTTTGCCTGTTTCATATTTGTTGTGGAGACGCCCACTAATTAACATATATATAAAGGTATCAATCACCAATATCACAGATATATAAAGGTATCAATCACCAATACCGGGGGAGTCCGGCAACGACCGTCAAATAGGTAAGACGCTTATGCTGCCTCCAGTAAGAGATGCAACACGCCACCTGCCGGAATATCTCCAACTGAAGTATATCTGAAGACATGTAAATATGTATATAACTTTTCTTCCTAATATATTATTGTATACCTTTACTTTCGTGTTCTTGTTAATTATTTGTGCAGACACAACAATATTCATGTTCATTCGTCATTAAACGTTGGCCCTACACTAGAATGATTAACGTGACCAAACAATCTTAAGGTTTTACATTTCATGACAACGGATATTGATGGGATATGATTGAGTTTTCAAAACTTTGCGATACTTATGCGATCAGATAGTTTATGGTAAGTAATGAAGTACGTGATGTGGTTTTGTAACGTTTTTACTTTTTAACAGAATTTTATAATCCGGTTGACACCTTCAAGTCCGTATAAGACTACAGAAAGGACATATGCGTTACAGATATCTTTAATTAACTACTCTCTAATAGTTTTTACTGTTTAATTAATAGTGTTTAATATTGCTTAGTTTTGAGATTGAGTTATGTTTGAGAAAATCCATTTTGATTCTTCTAATAATCCATATTAACTGAATAAATCACCCATCTTTCATTTTTATTTCTTTCAACATCTCTCTGTGTTGATTTATTATTAAACGTTTTCTCTTCAAGTTGCAAGATAAACACTTACAATGGCGGAGTGTAATCCAAGTCCTACGATCTTGGACTCAGGTGTTCGCTTGGTTTATATTCGTGTTTGTCTAATCATCTTTTCTTTTGTTTACCTTTCGAACGGCTTCTTTGTATTACAACTTTAGTGCATCTATTCAAATAGTCCTATGCTTGATGTGTCCAAACAATATTAAGACTTTACATGCGATGATGAAGGATATTAATGTGATGCCAGTGAGTTTTTGCAACTCTGCAATACTGATGTAATCAAATAGTTTATGATCAATAATGACGCATATGCTTTAGTTGTGTAAGGTTTCGACTTTCTAACATAACTTTACAATCCAGTTGACACGTTTAAGTCCGAATACAATAACATATACATCAAGTGCGCTTGAAAGCCAAATCACAACGTAAAAATTGGAAAATAAATAAATATTTTACTTGTTTGAAATGTATAACATAAATATATTTCGGAGCTAAACTCCATCCTCAGTATGTTGGTTTCTGCCTTTTTTTTTTCTTTTCTTCTTTCTTGCCATATTGTAAAGTTGGAGAAAGAAAAGCCCGTAAAGAGCCGTGTGTTGTATCTCAGCGGTTGTATTTTGAAATGTTGGAACTGTACGTAGGCAACGCGAGAATAACGTCAGAACTCACACCCTTGACGACATTTAAGCCCATATAAAACTACAAGATGAAACGTGTTATATATTTTCGTTTTGATTTTGTATGGTACGTGTTTAAAAGTTAAGATGGTTTCGTTTCCATATGAAGGCGACCCAATCTAAACCAATTCTGTAGGCGAAAAGAATATTCCCAAAACAATAAGCAATTAATATTTATCTTATCGAAACTTCTACTGATTAGCTGTAGTAAAATGCAATGAGTGGACAATTTTCATACATATTACAGCGAAATATATACAAGGTGTCCCAATAAAATGTATGCACTTCTTAAATTATCTCAACTTGCTGTATGAATACGCTATACCACACTCCCAAGAGATGCTTAGGAATAAAGAATGGCACTTCCAACAGGATGGAGCACTTCTCCACTATCATCATGACGTAAGAGTATATCTGTGAAACAGATAGTTAGGATGAAGAGGAAGTATTGAGTAGTGTCCACACTCACCAGATTTGACCCCCTCCTTGGAATTTTCACTTTTTTGGGGGGTGAGGGGGGGTTAGAGTATGTTAAACACAGGATCCACACCACAAAACAAGCTACAATGAATGAGTTGAAAGCAACCATTGAAAGAAGATGTTTCAAATACCAATTGAACTGATTAGAAATGTGTTCGATTCAATCAGTGAGCGTTGTCAGCTGTTCATGGACCGCAATGGCTAATAATTTGAACACTTTCAATAATTAGCTGGTTTCTATATTTGTTCACAGTATTTTGATGTATGAAACTTTTCTTTCTGATAATAAACTAGCGGAAGTTGCCCGGCGTGGCCCGGGTGTATGTAGATGTGTGTGTTGGGGTGGGGGATCAAAATAACCCTGTTTTAAAAAAAACGTCGGTCGGGTGTTTGGAGGTGTAAAAGAAAAAAAGTTTTAGTAGGAAAGTAGGCTTGAACCCCGAACCTTTGACGTAGAGATTGAAGAGATTGAAACGAAATGGAAAATAACCCTGGGACCACGAGAGAAGAGGAATGAAAAACCTCTTAATTTAACGTTTATAAAATGAAATTAACTGGTGCGAGAATCTTAAGTCGCATGATGTTTGACCTTGAAACTTGACGCGGCTGCAAGCCAGTTTTCGCTTGTTTTATACTGAAAAGCAAAAGATACACGGGACGCTCTAAAAATCTGGAAAAATAACATGTGAAAGTCGGGCAAATTAAATAGACAGGCGACCTCCCTTCATAACTCATAGATATTATCATTTAGATGTGATATAAAAAGTTTTAAGAAGTAATGAGCCGACCGAAAAATCCAGCGAAAAAAGCCTTTTACAGACATACACAAAAAGCGAACATACATACATACATACATACATACATACATACATACACACATTTTCACTTTTATATATATAGATAGAAGATGTTGGTTTTATGGTCATTTAAAGAGTGTATACATTTTATTGGGACACCCTGTATAAAAGTCTTCATATTAATCTATCATAAAAACTATTTGTTCGGTTTTAGATTTATAACTTACATTTTATATAATTTATATAATACTGTAAATAATCGTATTTCTTTGGACCAGGCTAGTTTTATATCAAATGTTTTAGAGGAAGGTGGAATTTGAGTTTAGTATTAAACAACTGATTTTGCAATAACATATCAGAAGCCAACATCCCAAATCACACTAATAAGAGAGATGAAGACCGAATACTAAAAGATGAGATGATGACTTCAACAAGATTCACAAACCAGCTTATCATGTCAACTTTCTCTTTACAATCTTTCCCTGTCCTTATATTGAACATGTCTACTGTTTTTTTTTATCAAATTTTCATCCCAAACAAGGCACAATGCTACTTTCATGTAGGGCACTACTATCAGGGACATAAGTTGCAGGAATACTATGAAGGGAGTTGAGCAGCAAGATGTCTGTTCACATTATACTTGAACTTCTGCATGTCAGTACAGTTGGGGAAGCAGGGATCCGGAAGGGAATTTCAAAGTCTAGCAGTTCTGAGGAAGAAACTATTAGAGTAAAAAGCTTTCTTACATCTGGGGATCTTTACTGTGTAGGGGTGAGACTTTGCTGCTTGTCACGTTTGTCAGGGGTATTTAGGTTGAGGGAGTACAAGGGCTTGTAGTTCATCGGAACATCCACCATTAAAATAGTTGTAAAACAGGCAGAGGGATGCAACATTTCGTTGATGGGACAAAGGTTGAAGCTTACATAACAGTTCAGGATCTATCAGGTTGGCGACTCTCTTTTGAACCCTGTCAGGAGTAAGAGACTAGTAGGAGATGCACCATCCCAAATGTGACAATACGCCATACATGGGTGAATGGTGGCCTTGTAAAGGTACAGGATACTTTCAGGCTTAATTAACTTTCTAGCACGATAGAGAGAGCTTACTTTCCTCATAGCAGTCGCGTCAATGCCCTCGATGTATCTGTTCCAGCTCATGTTCCCTGTGAACATTAAACCGAGGAGTTTGAACGAAGTATTTTCAGGTAATGTATCTTTAGCCATAGCTATTGGTGATTTAGGTTTCTTGTAATTATTAAACGAAACGAGCTTAGTCTTGGCAGCATTAAACATTACCATCCATTTTTGACCTCATTCAACTACAGACTGGAGGTCTTCCTCTAGGGTTTCCGCCATTACAATATTATTAAAGATATAGAAAAGAACTATACTTTGTATTCATTATTTCACATGAATCCGAGGATTCTAATGTTGGCATTGATTTCCCCGATAGTTTTCTAGTCAGAATTCTGCCAAGAATGACTTATGGGAGGGACTATGTGACACGAGTGCAGAGTTAGACACCAAGGTCGTTTTCTAATGTGGAGAAAGGAACAAAAATTTAAAAAATGTCTCAGTCGTGAAAGATTTATCCTCCACTAACTGAGAACAAAAAAATTGATGTGTAGTATCACAACAGCAGATACTACACTTTGATCTTGGTCCGAAGGAAAAGTGATTTTGGATTCCAACTTGAATCACGCAGGTGATGTCATTAACCACTTGACTACTGACACCTCCCATTACTTTATATTAGTGCAAATAGAACTAAGAAAAGAAAAACTTGTATTTATTTATTTATTATGAAGCTGTGTTTTGTTTGTTTCTTTTTAAACAATAAACTGGATATTGAACAATATTTCCATTTTTTTTTTTTTTTTTTTTACAGAGGCAAAATGCAAGCCTCTCTCAGAAATTAATGGTGGAGATATTTTACCTTCGCTGTGTACTGAAACAACATTAAACCCAGGAAAACTATGTCATTACAAATGCAAACCAGGCTATCGTTTGATTGGCCCATCAAAAAGGATGTGTGGTAATCATGGTCAGTGGAATACGTCTGATGAGTCCAGATGTGTAGGTAAGTTTCTCTCCTTTTCAATCTTCGTCACATCATTTTTTTTTTTTTTAATTTTGAAATCATTTATAGATTTTTTTTATTCAGATATGAAACGCCAACAAAGTGGGTAAATCAATGTGACTAGATATTTCTTATATGGATCTCATTTGAATAGACTTTTCATTTTTTTTTTTTTTTTTTGTGAAGAAAATGTGTTAAAGTTTAGAAGGCATGTGATGATGTATGGAAGTGAAACCCTGCCATCGAGTGTTGAAGACATGAGCTGCATGGAGAGAAATAATGTGAGAAGGATACAATGAATGTGTTGTGTAAATCTTAAAGACAGGTTTAAATCTGATGACCTCAGAAGAAACTTAAATCTGGACAGTATAGAGAGATGTGTATGGCCACATTAAAAGAATGGATGTTTTTGGATTAATGGATATAGAACAATTTAGGTAGCAGTTCCCGTTCCAGGGGAAACCCCAAGTAAAACATGGGGTGAAATAAAAGGACTTTGGAGAAAGAGGGATAAATACAGACCTGGACAGATAAGTAATGCCCTTGACCAAGTTCTCATGGCAGTAGAATAACAAAACTTGGCAGAGTTATTAGTCTTTCTCTACATAGGAACCACCCAAAGGTATGCATTTTTCCTGTTGTTTAATGTAGCTTTAGAGATCGTTTTTGTAGAACACCTCAGGTTGGTCGTTCAAATACGATGTGGCTTTGTAAATCAAGGCTGCATCACTGAAAAACTTTGGCTAATTTTCTTAGCACATTTCCAAATACATACTGGAGCACTTGATGCGTTCTCACTTTCGGAAAG
Organism: Euprymna scolopes; assembly: GCF_053919585.1. NCBI lineage: Eukaryota > Metazoa > Mollusca > Cephalopoda > Sepiida > Sepiolidae > Euprymna > Euprymna scolopes. The sequence continues at coordinate 94,633,301 of NC_136482.1, read as the reverse complement.
GTGTCAGCAATCTGGGAATCCATCTAACAGACACCTTATGCATATGTAAATGGTTATGAATGATGATTTCTACAGACCCTGTACTAATCTTGATCTCTTGAGCTATTTGGCAAATAGTCAGGCAACGATCTTCCAAAATGGCAGCCTAAACATGACTAACAGATGCCTCATTAATGGCAAAAGGCCTAGGAGCTGTTTCCACAAATTTCACACTATGATTGAATTCAGGATGCTAGATAGATCAGAAGTGGATCAAGAATGCTTATTGAAGGTCCCTTATAGGTTAGTTTGGAAGTCAATTTCTTAAAGCCATCCAACACATGTCAGCATGTAAAACAGACGTTGAACTGAATATCATGATGATGAAGAATGAATGAAAAATCTTTGGAAAAATATTGTACAAAACTATCAAAGAATCCTTATCCATTTTCAGATGTTGAAGCCCCATCATTGCGGTGTCCTGCTGACATGGAAGTATCTATTGGAACAGAAGGATTTGCTACGGTTTATTGGCGAAATGAGAAGCCGGATTTTAGCGATAATTCCGGTTATGCTAAGCTGACTTATTATGGTCTAAACAAGAGTCCGGCTCAACTGAAAATTGGATACCATCAGGTGGAGTACGTTGTCAAAGACAATGCGCATAACAACGCTTCTTGCGTTCAAAAGATCAAAGTTCTTAGTAAGTAACCCTTTTTTTTTTTTTGCTCTCAGAAATTTCCATATTCTTTCCATGTATGAATTTTATCCCCAACTGTTTTCACTTTGCACAAAATTTGCTTGAGTAAAAAAAAATAAATAAATAAAATAAAATAAAATAATTAGATCCTTGTATATAATACGAACATACTTATTATTTCATATTAAAAAAAAGTGAATGAACTCTATATTTACATATTGTACATTAACAAATAGCAGAATATGAAATAACAATCTCATAGCTTAGGAAGTGTAACCACATTATTCAAGCGAAAATATATATTTTACAAAGAACTTAATTTATGCAATAGTTAACCTTCAGTTTTAACATTAATCTATATTATATTTCTCATAGTCTGTTTGCGTGTTTGTCTGTCCGTTCCACTTTTTCTCGGAAACTACTGAGCCGATCTGGATGAAATTTTGTAAAGATCTTTGTTATCATAAGGTGCAGTGAACTATTATGATATACGTTCGTTGCACAATTAGGGATCAACAGATATTTATAATAGGGATTAATATTTTATGTAAAACAATCAAAATATTCAACCATCAATTTGACATAAAACAAATTGGTTATCCTGACACTCCGCACTTCTTTGTTTACCTTGGAAGTGACGTCACACAAATCTTATAATACGGATTGTAAAAATAATTTGTTTTATTTTTCTTTCATTTTGAGCTCCTTTTTTTCTCCCGTTTAACTTTTTTTTTGTCCCATTTCTTATTTTGAGCGGAGAATTTATTTTATTTTCATTTTGAGCTCTTTTTCCGATCCGGCGTTACCTTTTATAGGTACTCCTGCAGTCCTGCACTTTACGACCCGAGCTATTTTTTAACGCTATTATTTAGAAACCTATTATTTAACATGGGAAAGGGAGGGTGTATTGTAACTATTCTGTAATTTCACCTAACAATTCAATTAAAAAAAAGGTAAATATGAAGAATTACTCCACCCTCGAAAATTCCTTTAAAATTACCACTCTTAACGGTTTTCGGGGTCGCTGAAAATGAAAATAACGTTTAAAATTACGGCAAACGAGTAGTGTCCAAGATATGAAGAAATGTTAGTTTTAAAAAGTGGGGGATCACTTTTCTATAATAATTTAACGTAAATTTTTTTTTTTTGGGGGGGGGGAGGTTGGCTTCTTTTCTACCATTGGAAAATTCTTTAAAATTACCTATTTACATTTGGTGGGAAGCGGTGTAAAATAATAAACAGTTCTTCTGCTTGGTTAATGTCGGCACGTTACTTATGTTAAAACGGTTAATTAAACTGCATAAGCACCTGTTAAAAAAAGTATACAAGTAAAACAAATTATTTTTTACTTGTAAACTGGTTTATTAATTGTAGAAAACAAAAACAAACGGGAGAAAAAAGGAGCTCAAAATGAAAGAAAAATAAAACAAATTATTTTTACAATTGCAGCCATCCGTATTATAAGATTTGTGTGACGTCACTTCCAAGGTAAACAAAGAAGTGCGGAGCATCAGGATAACCAACAAATTAGTGTTATCATAATATGACAGATATTGTAAGTTGCCTTTATTAATTTTCTCTTTTTGAGAGAAAATATATTGGTTCATGTTTATTCCCACAGAATAAATATTCACGATGTTTGGAAACGTCTACTTGTGTAAAATACAATCCCCCTTTTTTGTTTTTAATTTCCATTCAAAGTGTCTCGTATTAAAGACAAGAAAATATGGTTAATTCAAGGGATACCTTTTTATAAGTATTAAAAATGTTTGACACCATTTTGAAGCTTTGGTAGTAGAACGGTACCAAATCGAAAACTCAATTTGAGACGCCAAAATCCTCTACACGATCGAAAAGTGCTCAAATCCATAGTCTGCCTTTTCGTTATCCATGCGAGCATAAATTACTAATTATAATTAATTTTTAAGAAGACAATTTTTCTTTTTATTCTACATTTGTTTAAAATCAATGGTAGTGGAAAACAATTTTCGTTTAGCCCCTTAACATTAAAATTTTTAAGTTAAAGGTGATTATAGTGTTACAATGAAATTATATTAATTATTACTATACGTAGATATTCAACCCATTAGGTCCAACTATCCTATAAATAGAACACCAAATAATTTTTTTTTTTTAAATCTATAAGATAATATATATTAGTACTTCTTACTGCATAATTATTTTGAAGAAAGAATTTATTTATATTCATCAATTTTTCTCCAAGAGTTGTTGAAACTCTCTTAAAAGTTCTTATGAAATTCACCAAAATTCTTTTTGTTTAATAATGTATGAACTTATGAGTCTTGTAATAGTAATCCACTAACTTGTCTTAAAAAATGTAATGTAACTGTTTGTGTGAACCGCTTTGTTTTTTTTACTATAATGTATAAATTTTATCTTGAATATATAGTTTTTTTGATTTCTAAAATATATCGCATGTACCCAGCGACCTCTTTATAGGAGAGCCGATATTTTGCTTTCTAAATAAAATGAATAACTTTTTCCTTTCAATTTGTGCATTCTAATCCATTTTTAGTCATTACACAAAGTTTCAACTCAATAGTAAGACATTTAGATAGCCTGGGACTTAATAGGTTAAAAAAGAAAGATAAGATTAGTCTAGTCATATTTAGCTGCCATTTTAATTAATTTAATGGTTTCAAATCCACAGCCTAGGTTTTTCATTGTAAAAATATTTCATATTATATATATATTTTTTTTTTCTAGAGGATATAGTGAAGGTGCTATTTTGTCCAGAGAATATCACTATAACCGATGTGGAGGGTTACAAAGTTCCTGTATCATGGAGCAGCCCAGTTTTTGTCAACAAAGATAATACCACTGTACAGCACGAGTGCACTCACACCAATGGGAACAAAATGGCCATTGGACATCACAATGTTTTATGTTCACCTCTAAAGAATTTCGGTAGCGGAATCCGATGTCGGTTTTCCGTCAATTTGAAAAGTAAGCCTTTAAGACTCTATTCGTAGTGTGTGATTTTATCTTATTTTTTTTATAAAAATTGCATTTTTTTTTTTTCAAATTTCGAAAACCGAATAATGTTATATAATTTTTTATTAAATAATTAAAATCATTTTTGTTTTCTGAGACTTTCATTGTAAAAACAACTTATTCACAGAAGAAAACTTAGTGTTTTTTTTTTTTGTTTTTTTTTGTGGTATTAATCCGGGTGGGGGGGTCAATCCCTCATGGAAAGAGAAAAGGTACACATCCAATGTTCTAGGCGGTTGTCATAAAGTTTGAATTTATGGCGATTGTGTGTTTAGCACAAAATTTGAAAAGTTCAATAATCAATTCAGTTAGTGTCTACCACAAAAAAGATATACTAAATCGATAAATAACAAAATCATTATTTTCTATCACGTTTCTCAGAGGAACTCACTCTTTCTTACTATTATTTGTACTACACTAATATTTAAAAAAAAAAAAAATTCACCGACATAAACATCTAAATTTAATTCTTAACTAGACTAAACTAAAGAAAAATGCCTGACATTACATTATTAAAAAAAAAAAATTTTCTTTCGTCTTTTTTTTTTTTGTGAATAACACATTTATTTTTAATATATACCAGTAAAAATTTACAATTGAACAACATTGAAGTAAAATGGTATTATACACTCCTGCTCAAAAATTTAAGACTACTTAAAAATCTTTAAAAGAAACCTTTTTTTTTTTTTTTAAGGATAGATTTTAAACTCCTCCCACATAAGGTTACCAATACTACAAGCTAAAATGTTATGGGAAAAGAAGCTAGATACCAAACATTTAATTCAGAAATTTACATTTTTATAAAATGAGGCATTTTACACTTGATCAAAATTGTAAAGCCAGGAGTATAAATTGTTTTTTTAGTTCAATTACAGATTATCAATCACTGCATAAAGGTGTTAACATGCCTAAAGCAAGCAAACTTACTGAAGTCGAGCATGCTCGAATTTTAGATTTCCATAAACAAGGTTTGTCACAGCGATCACAGCTAAGGTAAAACTGTGGTTTGCAACTTTCTAAAAAACAGTGAGAATTATGGGAAAGCAAAAACCACTGGTAGACCTAAAAAAATTTCTCCTGCATTGAGTAGGAGAATAAGACATGTTGTGAAAGACAGGGGACTTTCTTCTAGTCAAATTAAGGCAGTCACAGATGCTGATTGCAGTCCAGTAACCATCAGACGACACTTATGACAAAAAGGCATGATAAATAAAAAGTGTAAACAAATTGCTTGCCTGCTTTTACGTCACAAGGTTTGGTCACGAATACCAAACATGGGACACTGAGAAGTGGAAGAAAGTCCTGTTTTTTTTTATGAGAAAAAATTCAATCTAGATGGTCCTGATGGTTTCCAATGATAACATGCCTCCTGAAATTTTCTCCACATGTCTTAGTGGTGGAGGATCCCTAATGGTATGAGGGTGCATTTTCTTACAGAGGGATGATGGACCTCCAAGTGGTGCTGGGTCGTCAGACAGCGGCTGGTTATGTTAGCATGCTACAAAAAGCATCATTGTTGACGGAGGGCCATCTTTGTGTGGGAATGGATGGTTATTCTAAAAGGGTAATGCTGCAATCCATGCTGCACGATGGATCTTAACCTTTCCGCAAGAAAATGGGGGTCCCTCTGTTGGGACATCCTGCATGTTCACCAGACTTGAACCCAATTGAAAATGTTTGGAGATGGATGACAAGAGATGTTTATCGAAATAGCAAACAATATTCAACAATAAAAATGAACTTCATGAAGCCATCTTCAGAAGCTGGAGCAACATCTCCCACACCTTAATGGAAACGCTTATTTCAAGCATACCCCAAAGAATTTTTGAAGTCAGCAAAACCAGTGAAAGTAGAACTCATTATTAAATTTGGTTGTTGAACACTCTCATACAATTTTCATACAATTTTGTAGAATTTATACCCATGGTTTCATAATTTTGATTAAGTGTAAAATGCATCATTTTATAAAAATGTAAATTTCTGAGTTGAATGTTTGGAATGTAGCTTTTTCCCCCATAACCTTTTAGGTTGTAGTATTGGTAATCTTAAGTGGGAGGAGTTTAAAATCTATCCTAAAAAAAAAAATGGTTTCTTTTTAAAAATTTTTCAAGTGGTCTTAAATTTTTTATCAGTTTTTTTATTTATTTATTTATTTAAAATTTTACTTCAGTTAATTTTAAGAGATCTAAAGGTTCCCTCCTGGAGGTAAGACTTGATTTCGTTACGATTTAAATGTATATCCGAGGGCTCTTTTAAGAATAGACACTGTTCCCTTTATGGCTGCTATTTGTATTTCGTTACAGCTTGATTTTCAGGGATTGCTTTTAAGTATTTCTGAAGATTCTTTTTTATTAGGCCAGTTGCTCCTATCACAACCGGTATAATGTTTATTTCTTTCATGTCGTTTTTAGGTCATTATTTTAGGTCCTGATATTTTGTTATCTTTTCCCATTCAGCTCTATTAAGGCCAACATCATTTGGGACTGTGACATCGATAATGAGCGCAGTTCTTTCAGACTTGTTCCATATTACAATGCCTGGCTTGATGACTTTGTCTTTTATGTATCAGCCCGCCTGTATGTCTTTGTCATAGAACACTGCCATTTCTCTGTTTGATGTTATCGGTGGTGGTTCATGTTCACAGATGTTCGACGATCTGTCAAATTGCATCTCTTCACAGATCTACTATTGCAAGTATTTGCATACTTTGTTGTGACGTGTCAGTGTAAAGATGATCTGCTCATAAAATTGGGCATCCAGATATTAGGTGGCTTAGGCTCTAATTCGCTGAGTGGCAAAACCTGCAGTGTGTTATAAAATATCCGTTTAATCTGCTATTACTTACATTTACACATTATTGGTGTGCATTACTTTCGAAATGAAAAGAACCATAAATAACTGTTAATTATTTATTTTTACTTACTACTTCTTTATCCCTCTCTTATTAAAAAATAAATAAAATTGAATATTCAATTATCTTAAATTTTAAAAATAAACGGAAATGAGCTGCAAACAAGATAGATATAATCATTGATATTTTTAAGTCGGTATCCACATCCATTTTGGTATACTGTTTGATTATTCACTCATATATACACTTAATGTACATACATGTGTTTTTACGTGTATGCAAAATAAATAGATAGAGTAAATAAATGTATGTATTTATTCGTGTGTGAGGCAGGATATAAACAGGCTCCAAAGACACACTGTCACCAGAGATTGCATGTATGCATACATACGTTTGTGTTTGAGAAGTTGTTTAGTGGCCTTTCGTTATCCTATTATAAATTTCTGTACTGTCTGTCTGTCGGTGTGTGTGTGTGTGTGTAATGCGGTTTAAGTCAGCCTATAGGCAACCCACCCAGGCAATTTAGGTACCAAAATGAAGCTTATGCCCCATCGGATGTTTTAGTGATATTTATATCCATGTTTGATGCATGGAAATACAAAATAAATGCAAATAAATGCAAAATAGTAGTGGTGTTAGGAGTTAAATCGGTGGGAGTAGCAGCAGAGACAAAAATAGTGGTGGAGATAGGAGTTAAATTGGTGGGAGTAACATCAGCTGCCGCTAGGCAAAGTGATGGTGAGAGACATTAAATCGGTGAGAGTAGCAGCAGCAGTCAACGATTAATATTGGTTGAAAAATACAAGATTTTTTTTATTTAAAAAAAAATTACTTCCATTTTCTCCATCTGATTAATAAAACAAAAAAAAAGGACTTTCTCAGTAGTGGTGTTAGGAGTTAAATCGGTGGGAGTAACAGCAGAGACAAAAATAGTAGTGGTGATAGAAATTAAATTGGTGGGAGTAGCATCAACAGTCGTTATGCAAAGTGGTGGTGAGAGGCATTAAATCGGTGGGAGTAGCAGCAGCAGTCACATATTTTTTTTATTAAAAAAAATACTTCCATTTCTCCGTCTGATTAACAAATCAAAAAAAGGACTTTCTCTGATTTGCAACAACAAAAAAAAAAATTAAGTAAAAAGGTTTTGATTAATATTGGTTGAAAAATACAAGATTTTTTTTTTGTTTACTTTTTTAAAAAAATTACTTCCATTTTCTCCGTCTGATCAAAAAAAAAAAAAAAAGGGACTTTCTCTGATTTAACCAAGGTAGTTAGTTTAGACCACCGGTCATTAAATAAAATAATACTTTTACCTATGCATCTCATTTGTTTTTTGTTTTTTTTTTTTTCGTTAATATTGGTTGAATAAATACAAGATTTTTTTTGTTTACTTTTAAAAAATAAATACTTCCATTTTCCCCGTCTGATTACAAAAAAAGTGGACTTTATCTGATTTGCCCAGGGTGGTCAGTTGAGACTACCGGCCATTAAATAAAATAATACTTTTACCAATGTATCTCATACTTTTTTTTCGTTAATATTGGTTGAAAAAATACAATATTGATTTTTTTTTACTTTTTAAAACTAATTACTTCATTTTCTCCATCTGATTACAAAAAGAAAAAAAAAATTGGACTTTCTTTGATTCGACCAGGGTGGTCAGTTTAGTCCACCGGTCATTAAATAAAATACTTTTACCCATGTATCTCATATTTTTTTTTTTAATATTGGTTGAAAATACAATATATTTTTTTGTTAAAGTGGTTCAAGGAGACATCTCCCACAGGAGAACCGACGAAAAAAATCAGTAATTGCTTACTTTAGTTTCGTAAATATTGGTTGTGTAAATACACTGTACTCACTTTTCTTTCACAATATGCAGCCATCTGGCTGCAACGGGGCTCCTTGTTCAACAAACACGTGTAAGACGTACGACATAAAAAGAACTATAAGTGTGAATTAAATTTAAATTTTAATTATTTAAATAACTAATGATAATATATGCTCTGAAAGTGAAAATTCACTTTTATTGAGCTTAGTATTTGTTACAATTCAAAATATTATTTATAGACTATATGCCTCAATAGTATATATTTTCTTATAATCGTAAGAATATATATATATATATATATATATATATATATATATATATATATATATATATTTATAAAGTAATAGGGTTCGTGTGTTTCTGTCTGTGTGTACAGCTCTCCATCATCAACGAAATATAAAGGAGGTAAGAGGGTAGATCTCTCCTGGTAGAGAAACATTAGAACCCATTTTAGGATGTTTCTGTTATAGGAGACATAAGAATCTATGCCTAATTTCTTTATATACTAGTCTACAAACCACCCCCATATCGAATGACTTATGCTCATTTGCATATCACATTATATTAAATCTCTTTAACTAATTACCTCGACCTTATTACATATTGGAAATATTCTAATCATTTCAACTGTACTATTTACAAAATCTATTTTACATTTAATTATTTAATATATTTTCATTTAATTTTATATTCGATTTATTTCACTTTACGTATATTATCAAAACAATTCATTGGCGAGCAAAGCTTTATGTTTTGGGATTGTATTGAAAATGTAATGGAAATTTTAATTTCGTTCCGTTTTAATCTTTTATATTTTACTTGCCAATATAATTGAAAGAATACAATTCAACTATCGTAATTTTATATAAATAAACAAAAACAAATATTTTAAAATAAAACTTTATTAAAAAATAAATAATTTTATTTTTAAATGAAAAAAATCAATTTAGTAAAATAATTGTATTAAACACCCCCAGCCTTGTCAGCAAACCTGTAAACCTATAAAAGTTAACATTTCGAATGTAAACAGTGATTTTTCGATTTTGTTAGCGCTTGCCGCAATTAAACACAATTAAAACGGAACTAACTTTATTTCCATTCTATTTTTTAAACAACCCCCAAAACATAACGCTCTCTTCCAGTTATAGCCAATTTTTTTTTTAATTAAATAAAACAGGTCAAAATAAACAGATAAGCGCATTTTCTTTTACATTTTTCTTACAACCATTGTCATTTAACCAACTGCAGGATATCGTTACTTTTGTGGGGTTGTTTTGAAAATGGCACGGAGATTATAATTTCGTTCCAATTTAATCTTTCTGGTCGAGCCTATTTCGAAAGCCTGTTTATCATAGATTTGAACTACAAATAATTTATTACATTTTGATTATTACTATCTTAAGACTTAAAGCTTATATTTATTTCATTTTTCTATTTATATATTGAATTAATTATTTCCAGTCTTATTTAAACTTCTTTAAACCGGATGAACCTTTTATAAAAATATGAGTTTAACGTAAAGAACACGAACAAGGTTTTATTCAACTGAATTTCTTCCAGTTTACTAACAAAATATATAAATTTAAAAGAGATATAAATAATAAAATAAAAAGGTTATGTAATTTAAAAGAAATACACGTACTCACAAAAGCAGAACTTTTTTTACACATTTTTTTCTTTAAACCCATAACAATGAGACTAACAATTACCTAGATCTTAGTAATTATTTGTTTTAATTGTACTGTTTACTTAGTTAACCTAAGTTGGTATTACATTTATTTTACATTTACTTTTCTTTTTAATTATTACTTTTAGACTGTGACGTTTACACCCGGAAGTAATGAGTCACACGTAGGTCGCTTTTATTCATTCCTTTTGGTCAAGATCAAAGTGTAGTATCTGTTCTTCAGATGCTGCACTTCATTTTCTTGTTCTCTTTCGGTGGAGGAGAAATCCTTCACGACTGAGACAATTTTTATTTTTGTACCTTTTCTCCACGTTAAAAAACGACCCTGGTGTCTAACGCTGTCCCGTGGGGAGGCATAGTAAATAGGTACAATATAATTGTTTATAATTGTACTATTCAGAAATATTATTTATAGTTCGTCCATTTCAGTTAGTATACATTTCCTTTACGCTTAATTAATTTACAATCATTAATATCGTTAAACAATTCCGTTTAAAACCGAAATTATGCCACCCAAACGAAGTAGAAACGAAAGTGAGGAAGAAAGAATGGAAAGATTGGAAGCTAATAGACTAAGAGTTGCTGCAATTCGCTCCAATGAAAACAATTCAGATAGAGAAAGACGTCTAGAACTTAACAGGATACGTCAAAGAGAAAGGAGAGCAAGACTGTCAGATTTGGAAAGAGAAACCCAACGTGAAGCTGACAGAACTAGACATGCTGTAAGGCGGTTAAATTCATCACAAGATGAAATTCAAGAAAGGCAAAGATATGCACTGGAAAGAGAAGCAATATTACGATCGAATGAATTATATGAGGTAAGTAGACGTACACAAGGTGAGTTGAGAGTGGCTCAACGACATCAGAATGAATCGGAAACCCAACGAAGCTTTCGCCTATACCAAGGGCAACAACGAGAGGCTGCATGGAGAGAGAGTATGACTTTGCCCCAGCAATTGACAGAAAACGAGGCAGCTAGACAACGAATGACTGCTTTGAGACACCATGAAATAGAACACTGCAATAGAAAAGGATTGCTCTACAACAAAAATGACTCTCTCACTACAGCTGATATAGGAAAAATGGACAAAGTATGTCAACATTGCTCAGCTGTAAAATTTAAAGGAGAAACCCCTGGTTGTTGTTGTTCTTCTGGCAAAGTTGTGCTTGATAGCTTTCCACCACTGCCTCAGTTGCTTCAAGATTTGCTCTCCGGCAATGGTCCCATCTCTAAAGATTTTCTGCAAAATCTACGCAGTTATAACAATTGTTTTGCAATGACATCATTTGGTCACAAAATTGCGGCAGTACATGGGTGGAATCCTTCTTTTAGAATTCGAGGCCAGGTTTGCCACCAGATTGGGAGTCTTTTACCACCTGAAGATGAAACAGCAAAGTTTATTCAAGTCTACTTCTTGGATAGTCTGGAAGAGGAACTACATAATCGGGGACGTGACAGTAGACTCAATAGAGACATTCTCCAAAGTCTGACTGAATTTTTACATGAGAACAACAGCTTTATTTGTCAGCTGAAAACAACAAAGGAGAGGATTGAAGAAGAACACTTGGTAGAACATAAAGTTGTCATAAGGGAAGACCGAAGGCCGCAAGAAGAGCATCCACGGCGATTCAATGCTCCAACAACAACGTATGAGATTGGAATATTAATGGAGAATGAACCAACAGCTAACCGGGATATTGTCTTGCGTTTTAGAAATGATACATTAAAATGGATCTCCGAACTACATCCCCTCTACGATACTTTAATGTACCCGTTAATGTACCCCTATGGTTCTCCATCTTACAACATCTACATGAAGGCATCCAATGGGCGAAAAGTTACCCAACAGCAATTTTATTCGTACCATTTAATGACTCGGCCTGGAAACTATTTTCTCTGGTACCGAAGGCTATTTCAACAATGGCTGGTGGATGTGTACTGCAAGATTGAAACAGAACGTTTACAGTTCCTGAGGCGTGAGCAACAGACCCTGAGAGCTGACAATTATAGCAACTTGAGAGATTCAATTCTTAGGGAGGATGGGAATCCAGAACAGTTTGGTCAACGAGTTGTACTTCCGGCAACTTATACAGGAGGCCCTCGATACATGTTTGAGCGTCAAAGTGATGCCATGGCATATGTTCGGCGAATGGGCCGAGCCGACCTCTTCATCACGTTCACAACAAATCCAAAGTGGACAGAAATTACAGAAAATTGTCTTCAAGGGCAAGACCCTCAGGATCGTCCAGATATTGTTGCCAGGGTTTTCAGGCAGAAGCTAAAAAAGTTACTTGAATTTATTAAAAAGGGAGGATTTGGCAGGTTGAGGGCTTTCCTGTACAGTATTGAATATCAAAAAAGAGGACTGCCGCATGCACACATCCTCACCTGGCAGGCCCCAGAGGACAAACTTCTACCAGAAAAAATGGATCTCTGCATATCTGCAGAGATCCCTGACAAAGACGAAGATCCTGATCTTCATGCTAAAGTGATGGCACATATGGTGCATGGACCTTGTGGACCATTTAATCCAAATTGTCCATGTATGATTGACAACAAATGTTCCAAAAAATACCCAAAAGAATTTCTTCAGTGTACCAAGCAAGGCCAAGACTCTTACCCCAAGTACAGGCGAAGAAAACCAGAAGATGGAGGCCAGACTGGTACAATAAGGATGAAGAGAAATGGTCGGTATGTTAATCAAGAAATAACAAACCAGTGGATTGTTCCGTACAACAAGGTCCTCCTTCAGCAGTTCAACGCTCACATTAACGTAGAAATTTGCAGCTCGATCCAAAGCATCAAATATGTCCTCAAATACGTGAATAAAGGATGTGATCAAGCAGTGTTTGAACTACAAAGAACTGATGGAGCAGCTAACCAACAAGGCCAAGTACAAAGTCACATTGTGGATGAGATCCAGCAGTTCCAGAATGCAAGGTATGTCGGCAGTTCAGAGGCAGCCTGGAGGATATTGGAACATCCCATCCATGAACATTTCCCCCCAATTGTACAACTTTCTGTTCATCTTGAAAATGGGCAGCGTGTCATGTTCTCAGCTGATACTGCTCTGGAACGAGCCCAAGGTCCACCGCCTGCCACAACTTTGACAGCATTTTTTCAACTCTGCCATGAGGATGACTTTGCAAGGGGTCTCAAATACGTAGAAGTCCCTGAGTTTTACACTTGGAACAAATCGACAAAGAAATGGATGAGAAGAATGCGTGGGGTACAAGTTGAAGGTACTGAAAATGATGATGTATGGAAGGCACCATGCATTGGGAGAATCTACACGATTAGTCCAAAAGCAGGGGAGTGTTATTTCTTACGCCTGTTGCTCAATGAGGTTGCTGGTCCAACTTCATTTCAAAATTTGCGAGCATACAATGGTCAGGTGTTTGAAACATACAGAGCAGCGTGCCTTGCTCGAGGCCTTCTAGAAAATGACCATCACTTGCATCAAGCAGTAGGAGAGGCAAGTGCCACTCAATCACCTTCAAATTTGCGAAGCCTATTTGTGATAATTTTAACAGCCTGTGAGCCAAGAAATCCTCTTGAGATCTGGATGGCTTTTCGTGATGTAATATCTGAAGACATTCTTCACAGATACAGGCAAGAAGTTAACAATCCAGAAGCAGATTTTAATGAGGACATCTACAATAAAACTCTTTGTCTAATTGAAGAAAAAGTTCTCCTTATGTGCGGTCAACCATTGGCAAGCTATGGATTACCTGCACCAATGCAAGGGAGAGATGAAAGACTCGCGAGAGAGTATCAACGTGAAGTTACTTATAATCTTGAAGAACTTCCCTACAAGCAGAAAATATGCAAGAAAAACTGACCGATTCTCAAAGAGAAGTTTACAATTCATTCATGGCAATGTTGGAAGCACAAGGTGAAATGAACAAAAACATGATGTTTCTTGATGCTCCAGGTGGTACGGGCAAGACTTTTGTAATCAATTTGATCCTTGCAAAGATTAGATCCATGAGAAAGATTGTGCTTGCAACAGCATTCAGTGGCATTGCTGCTACTCTACTACAAGGTGGCCGCACTCTTCACAGCACTTTTAAAGTACCCTTGGATACTCATCGAATGGATCAGCCAGTTTGCAAAATTACTGGTAACTCAGCCTTGGCAAATGTAATTAGAGACACCTCTGCAATCATTGTAGACGAAGCCCCAATGACGCACAAGAGTGCTTATGAAGCAATTGACCGAACACTGCAAGACATCACAGGAAACAAGAATCCCATGGGTGGCATTCCAACCTTATTTTGCGGTGATTTCCGTCAAATCCTCCCAGTGGTTAAAAATGGCACAAGGGCTAACATTGTCAATGCAAGTTTGAAACAATCCTATCTCTGGAGGCACGTTATAGTGAAGAGACTGACTACTAATATGAGAGCCTATATCTCTGATAACTCAGCTGCAGCAGACTTCTCAAAATTGCTTCTCCAAATCGGTAATGGTCAGTTTCCTATCACTTCTTCACCTGACACAATTAAGATTCCAACTGCGCTTGGTAAATGTGTCGGTAATCAGAAGCAACTGAAAGACAAAGTGTACCCAGACCTGCAAAACAATGGAAAATCACCGGATTGGCTTGCTGAGAGGGCTATTATTTCGCCATTAAACAGCAATGTGAATCATTTGAACAATTCAATAATGGATGAATTTCCAGGAGACACAAAGCAATACAAGTCAGTTGATTCGGCTACTAATGAATATGAAGCTGTTCACTACCCTGTGGAGTTTTTAAACTCTTTGGAAATATCTGGAATGCTTCCACACATTTTAAATCTCAAAATTGGATCGCCAATCATGATTCTTCGATCCTTGGAACCGCCAAAAACAACAAACGGAACCAGATGTGTTATCACCAGATTGCACACCAATGTACTTGAGGCCACCATTTCCTGTGGTCCCTACAAAGGCGAAACCGTTCTACTGCCAAGGATCCCCTTAGTTCCATCGGACTCAGTACTTCCATTTAAATTCCGGAGACTCCAATTTCCTGTGAAGGTGTGTTTTGCAATGAGCATAAACAAAAGTCAAGGTCAGACATTTAACACCATTGGCGTAGACTTGACATCAGACTGCTTCAGTCACGGTATGTTCTACGTCTCCATCAGCCGGACAGGAAGTTCAGAAAGACTCTACATTCTGGCTCCAAATCAAAGCAGCAGAAATGTAGTTTACCCTGAGGCTCTTTAGTGAAAAGTTCGAGAAATGGATATGAGGAAAAGCTGACATGATCTGATTGTGGTAAGTTTTTAGTATTGAATGTGCAAGATAAAATTTAAGCAAGAGTTGAAAATGACTTCAATGAAAAATTTACTATGTAACATCAAGTAACCTTCCTTTTTGATGAAAATGTTTTGTGAAGTTCCTGATTGAATTTCAGTCACTACAAGAGGTAGTTAAAATGTTAATCACCTTATGCAATCGTTGCTCTTATAACATCAACTTACTGGAAAGGTGCCCACAGATTTTGGTACCCGAGTGCGCAACAAAGCTCCGTGCAAAGCACGGGTATCTTTGCTAGTATATATATATAAATAGACGTGTATATTGGAGAGGTGTAAAATTCCGGTAAATTACGTAATTGGTAAAAGATAAAACTCTTTAGTAAAAGATAAAATTATAAAAAAATCTAAGGAGTTTTTTGCAAATTTGCAATCATTTTAAGACCCAAGATTAGGGCTTAGCTCTACAAATTAAAAAAAAAACTTAGACTATAAATTCAATCCTGTAAGATTTATTCTCACACGTTTTTTTTCCATATCAGAATGATTGCTTTGTAGTGTTTGTTTCTTGCAATCAGTTGACTCAGGAGCTCAGTATTTTGAATACTTATCCTAGGATGAGTACTCAAACTGCTTGTATCATAATACTTACAGAAATAGATTTGTATGAATAAAAAAAATTGGTGAATGATTTGGGCATGTTTTACAAAACAAACCAAAAAAGTGGCCAGGAAACAAGCATATAACAAACAAATGTTACCAAACACAAGATAAGTTACTCTAAGTGTGAATCGGGGTCATTGGGGTGATATTTGAGTGGACCGCCGCAGGTGACATTTTCTCTAGATATGCACCAGGTGTGTCCGAATTTTTTTAGGAATTTTTGACACCCTTAACACAATATTGCAAATAAAATATACAAAACTCGTAATTTCTCCTTTTAAAATGGTTTGTTTAATTTCTTTATGGAATATACTTCCAAAATAAACTATTAAAGTTTTTTTTAAAAAATAATAGAACTATTATTTTTTTATATTTAAAAAAAAACGCGCTCATGCAGCCATTTTTTTTATGTAATAAAATGAATTGAATTTTACAAGTTAAATTTTTTTTCATTTTTTTCAATTTTTTCAATTTAAAAATCTATCAAAATTTTTCTATTG
Organism: Euprymna scolopes; assembly: GCF_053919585.1. NCBI lineage: Eukaryota > Metazoa > Mollusca > Cephalopoda > Sepiida > Sepiolidae > Euprymna > Euprymna scolopes. Next base: position 94,616,825 of record NC_136482.1, on the reverse strand, counting down.
GTTCAATTTTTACAATATTTGCAGGTTTAATGTGAAATTTTATGCTCTTTCCAATAAACTGAATATAATAATCTAGACAAACGATTTTTTTGTTTTAAACCCCCCTCCCATTTTCAAATGTCTATTAAAATGAAAATAATTAATTTTCACACCTCAGATTTATATATCACAAATTGAAGATAAAAGATCAATAAATAAAATAATATAATTTAAAATAAAAAAGAATAGTTTTGTGCAAATTTACCTGTAAAGTCAAAAGTTTAAAACCTTTTTTTTTTTTTTTTAAACACGTTGATTGATTTTTTTTCAGTGAAACCTCACATTTTTTAAATTTTGTCCTGAAAAGATTGAATACCTACAACAATTTTTTCTGCTTCATTCAATGTTGTTGTCTTTTTTAGATAAAAAAAAATCACTCCATAAAGAAGAAATAAAATATATTAAATCAAAAACTCATGTATTTCTTTAAGAGAATAAAAAAATGGAAAATCGGTCGAGTGGAATTTTTTTAACGGCAAAAACTGATAAATGAAATGTGATCATTTTTCAAGTACGATGGCCCATATTTACTATCTTTTGTTTACAGCCAGCAATAGAAAGGGAGATTAATTCTGGCGCTTAAAGCCACCGAAGTTTCCAACTTGAAGAAAAGGCGGCGTTTGTCTCCCTTTATTCCAGTTGTGAAACACCTCATGTCACGGTATTTTTTAATCCTTGCTTAAAATATATTTTATTTAAAAAGGACATGAAATATAAAATATAAATATTGATGAATTCTTAACAATGAAGAATGGAAGTATCCATTGATTAGTATTTTTTATAGGTAAGTGACTTTTTGGAATTTATATATATATATATATATATATATATATATATATATATATATATATATATATATATATATATATATTAATAAAACACGGAAATTACATAATTGTCGATGCAATAATTTATTTCAACCTTATGGCATTTTCAAGCATCTAAACTAGACAATTACATTTTTGATACTGAAATAAAGAAAGAAAAAAATAATCGGGCCCCGACCGTCAAAAACCAGAGGGGGGTAGTAACAATCCACTCAATACATTTTATAGAGAGGGTGGGAATTAAGTTAGTATGGGAGGGAGTTTTTAAAAAAAAACAACAAGAACATTATGACACTTAAACGGCTGTCTGGTAGCCCGACGTAACAACAGACACACACACACACACACACACACACACACATACACACACACATACGCCCCTAAATATGCACGTTCTTACACATAAATGACTTGACACGCGTTTACTAACCTAGGAAGAAGAGGGAGAAATATACGGATATAGAGAGAAGGAAATAAACTGTGCGTAAGGGAAAGAGAAGAAGAAAGAAAAAAAAGGAAGAGAGTGACCATCCGCTGCCTGTCATATGGTTTAAGTAGTCTAGAATCTCTGAGAAAGAGAAGGGAAAGAAAATGAAGATTATACGCGCGTCATAGAGTTAATTGAATCATGGAAAATAAGTCTATTAAAAGATATATTAAAAAAAATTATATACAAAGTTTTAAAACTATCTGTATGTTTTCATGTTAAAATTAGTTTGAAATAAATATTATCTTATAATACATTTAAATTTTCTATATTGTATTTGTAATATATTACTATGAATTAAAAAAATTGAGTCTTATGTAGTTAATATTTTATATATTTTTATGTAATTAATTTTATTGGTGATTATAGCGGTCGTTGTTATTTTGCTCACTAATATTTCACTTCCTAATTGATTAAGATGCAGAAAATTGCATTATTAGTCGCCCCCAATTCCATAGTACGTATTTAGTTTCGGTTAATATATACTTTTATTCATTCCGTACACAAAAGTACTTTCATGCACACATAAAGAAATAAATAAATAAAATAGTTATTATTTTAAAGTTTTGTGTTAATTTATATTAAAGCTAATAATGTCTAGTGGTAGTATTTGATCTTTTTGACTTATATCAGTTTAATAACTAATGTATTAACTGTAGAGAAAATTTTTTTTCTTAATGCTATCTCATTTATTTATAAGTAATTTGGATAAACAGGTACTTCGGAATACGTACACCCAACTTAAATTTCGGACAACAAATATCATCAAGTCGTTATTACCGAGTATATACCGGACACCACTATAATTGCCAGTGGGGTGGGGTGGGAGGGTTTATCGTAAATAATCTAGTGGTATTAAATTCGGTCTCTTTACCGTTATAGAATTATCTGTTCGTCGGATCTGGAATTATTGGTTATTTTAAATTTATATTTATGTCTGCATCTGGTCATCAGTTCATCTCGTTTATTTAAGAGATTATTGTGTTCCTACTTCAGGATTCTTATTTTTTCCTCGAGGCATAAACTGCATCTCTGCCTAAAGCCGTTTGGAACATCCGAATAACATAGGATTGACCATGAAACCACTGGGGATCGGTTCTCATTGTTTAATAACCACCATTGTTTAGCTAACTCAGTTTTGTTCTTAAGTTCTGGGTTATTGAAAGAATGTTTGTGGTCATAAAAACGCTGTTTCCAGTTTCCGGCGGAGATACCGAAGTAAACTTTTTTGTCCCTGTTATTATCTTCTGGGTGGATCGTGGCCTTATAAACCACGCACTCAACTTTACAATTACCGTCCAGTGGGCAGTTATTTTTCACTTATTGTTTTATTTTCGAGTTTTGAGCGATTCGCGGGACTCCAAAGAGCATGTCACCATCTTTTTTTTTCATTTTAACTTAAGCGCTCAGTACGAGTTGCGTTTCAAACATATTAAACGTTTTAAAACATAAGTTAAAACACCAAAAACTTATCCAGGTAGGTAGAAGAGTAATTTATTTTACCTTTAGTAACATTTATTTGTTACATATTTGTTTTATTTTTACCACTTTTTCGTTCTGTTGTCTATTGCAAAATATGCCCAATAATTTATTTATTTATTTTTAGGGAAAACATGCGTAAGACCAAGACCACCCAAAAATGGAGCTGTCAGCTGTCAAGAAAGTGAGATGTACCTGCAGATGTGTACAGTTTCGTGCAATATGAAATATGATTTTGCCACCGTACCACATGATATGTATCTATGCAAGCTGAATGGAGAATGGTCTGATCGCTGGCCTGACTGTTCATGTAAGTTTTCAGAAATTTTTCTAACCTGAAAAACTTGTGTTAACTTCACCAAAATTAATCTCTTCCTTCAATCTGACATATGAGGACCATTAATTTTGCATTCACAAATATATTTTTTCCTCTACAATGTCAGCGTGTAAATACTGACAGTCGTTTAGGCGGTCAAGTTTCGATCCCAGCTTCAGGTACTTGCTGGTCTAGCCACACTGAAGAGCTGTGATACAGCGAAACAGTATATCTGTAGATGACTCTCTTTCTCTCTTTCATATATATTATACATATATATATATGAGTTGAGCATATTGAGAAGTGAAACACGAATTACCATTAGCATATAAGCGACGCTCTTTGTGTAAACAAATCGAGCGGAGGTATTTCAGACGATATCAAAACATCGTTAAACTCACTACTCGTTCAAGCAGCCGCCAATAGCGTAATGGTTAGGAGCCTTGACTGCCGTACAAACGGTCGGGTATCAATCCTGGCTTGAGGTAGTTGTCTGTCTAGCCGCACTGATGAGCTGTGAAACAGCGAAACAGTACTGTATGTGGATGACTATATATATATATATATATATATATATATATATATATATATATATATATATATATATATATGTTTGGTAAAACTGATAATTAGTAAAAACCTGAACAGAGTGCTCAATACTATTGCAGAGCAAATATGTGTTTTATTTTTTTATTACCATTTTATCTGTTTGGCTATATATGTTTCAGATGTTGGACCATGTTTACGATCTAAGAGCCTCGTCAGACCTTACAGAAGTGGTTGTTAGTAATTGGAAGAAGTGTTTTAGAAGAGATACGAAAGAAAAAAAAAAGAGAGAGAAAGAGTGGGGGGTAGGAGATAATAAGGGGGAGGGAGACGGGTATTGACAATATTTCAGTTTTGAAGGTTAAGATACATTAGATTGTATTGTGTGTGTGTGGGGAGGTAGCAGATTAAGGTAGGCTGGGTTGGAGATATATGGATATAGGGAGGGGGAAGTGGAGAGAGGATGGTAAAGAAAAAGGGAAAGGGGTAAGGAGAGGGCGGGAGGAGTTTCAATTTTAAGGTTGTAAGTTTTAACTGACTTTTGCTTGTATAGCAAGGTATATTAAGTAGATGAGAGGGGGGTGAGAGCGAGAGGGAAAGAGAGAAAGAGAGAGAGAGGAAAAGGGTTAGATGTCATGTTTTTGACAAGTACAGGGTTCATTTAAAATTTTCGTAGTCGCTATACGCCGACTTGTTCGTTTCCGTTTACAATGGGTTGTTTTTTATATGAATACATACGTTAACTCGTGCGCAAATACGCATACATACATATACATACATATGTACATTTCTACACATCCATATAGAGACACATACGTACACACACACATATATATATAAACAAAGTATATGCAGACATACATGGGTCCATATGCAGACATACACACATATACATACAACTCTTATACACATATACACTCACAAATATATTATATATAGACACACACACACACACACACACACACACACATATATATATATATATATATATATACAGACCCACCTATATACGTATATGTGGAGATAAGATCTCCAGTAAGAAGTAGATATACATACACACACACACACACACACACACACACACACACACACACACACACACATATATATATATATATATATATATATACATACACACGCATCTACCCCTATACACGTATATGCAATTATATAAATATAGATATTAATAAAATATAAACATACAGACATGTATAGATACACACACACACACACATATATATAAACATATATACACAGATATGCATATATCTATACTAAGTAAATAAGGTAAAGTTAGGACAAACAAACAATAATAAATAAATAAATAAATGAATAAACAGATGGGTGTAGTAATATTGCGAGGTTAGGTAGATGCAGCGCTAAGTTCACATATAAACGGGGTGGGCCCATAGCGACTATGAAAATTGTAAATGGACCCTGTACTTGTCAAAAACATGACATCTACACTAACCCTTTCCCTCTCTCTCTCTCTCTCTCTCTCTCTCCCTCTCTTTCTCTCTCGCTCTCTCACTCTCTCTCATCGACTTAATATACCTTGCTGAACAAGCAAAAGCCAGTTAAAACTTACAACCTTAAAATTGAAACTCCCCCTCCTCTCCTTACCCCTCCCTTTTTTCTTTACCATCCTCTCTCCACCCCCCCTCCTTATATCTATATATCTCCACCCCCGCCTACCTGCCTGAATCTGCTACCCCCCCATACACACATAATACAATCTAATGTATCTTAACCTTCAAAACTGAAATATTGTCAATACCCGTCTCCCTCCCCCCTTATTATCTCCCACCTCAACCTCCCACTCTTTCTCTCTTTTTTTTCTTTCGTATCTCTTCTAAAACACTTTTTAACAACCACTTTTGTAAGGTCTGACGAGGCTCTTAGATCGTAAATATGGTCCAACATCTGAAACATATGTAGCCAAACCGATAAAATGGTAATAAAAAATAAAACATATATATATATATATATATATATGAGAAAGAGAAAGACAAATAGTCATTGATATATATATATATATATATATATATATATATATATATATATATTGTTTTTAAAATAAATAATTGAATTTGTTCAAAAAGTATCGCAAAACAAAACAAATAAATAACATCTATGTAAATCGCGATATATTTAACAGTCGTGCGAGATAGTCTAGTGGTAGAAGTTTACACTTCTTACCATGTGGTCCCAATTTCAAATCGCACTAGATTCAGCTATTCTGACGAGTCGTAGACGACGAAACACGTGTCAGTAGATTATTATATTTTAAAAACAATACATATGCCACTCCTCATTTGAGGCTACCAAATTGGTCAAAGGGAAAATTAATCCCAACTCACATTCAGGTAAAAATGCACTTTCGTATAATTAATTGAATTCGTTCAAAAAGTATCGCAAAACAAAAACAAATAAAGGTATTCAAGAGTGATAACTAATGAATTTAACGAGATTATTAAGAGTGCTCAATAAAAGAAGAGCAAGATATATGATCGCGAAACTGGACATGCTAATTTTTTGGACAAATGGTCGGTTAAAACCAGATGTCCTCATCAGACGACTTAGTAAATGGTTGCTTTGCACAGAAGAAATCAGTCCTCAAATGAAAAAAAAATTATATATATATATATATATATTAGCAAAAGTACCCGTTGTTGACTGGGTTCAAAAGCAGCCTACAGAAAATGGACTTTGATTTATGAAAGTATGATAGCTTATGAAAAGGAAGGGTTGTAAAGAGATAGCTTCGAATTTGGGGGTATCAAAACCAAAGCAAAATATGATGAAAGTAAAAATAAAATAGATAAACTCCATAATTTATTATATCATACCTGTTCACACTGAGACACTTATCACAATATTCTGTGGATCTATATTAAAAAACCTTATTAAACTTTGTGACATATTTCCATTCTATGGAGGTCAGGCGCGAACGAACACTCCATAATTTTATTATACCATATCTCTTCAAACTGAAACATAATTATCAAAGTATACTTACGCAGATAGATATGAAAAGTCTTTATTAAAGTTTGTGCCTATTTCCATTCTATGGATGCCAGGCGCGAACGTAGACCCACAATTTTATTATACCATCCCTAGTTAAGTTAAAACCTACTTATCAAAGTATTCTTATGTACATCTATATCAAAAACACTTGTAAACGTTTTCTTTTTAAATTTTTTATTTCCATACTTTGTGGACAAGGCGCGAACGCAGACGCCACAATTTTAATGAACCACCCTTCTGCCAGATCAAACATACCCATTCCTGTATCTCGATACATCTTCTATCATTATATGTAATCAGTTTTTTAAAATAGTCAACCATATAGGAGCCTATTCGTGACCACACACACACATTCAGCTTTATATTATAGAAGATATATATATATATATATATATATATATATATATATACTCCTATAAATTTCTTTTTTGTGTATTGATATTGATATTAAAAACTCTTTGTTCTATTTATTTCAAAAGAAAATACAACTTTGTTATATATGGATCGTGGAATTGCATTCATCTGCAAAAGATTTAGCTCATTTGCATATTCTTTTACATATTCATTTTAATTAATTCCCTATTAGTTTTATTTTTTTTTTTTTTTTCTCATGGGATCATCTTTAGTTAACTATTACGTGTAATTATATTCATGCATATATTCTACATGATTTATACTTGCATAATATTTGCGTAAAAACCTCTTTCTATATATATTTATATATGCGTATGTAAAACCTCTTTCTATATATATCTATATATATTTATGTGTGCATATATATATATATTTGTTTAAAAAAATTTTGCCTCCTCTGTCAGTTTTGTGTCTACAGCGATAAAAATGAATATATAGGGTATTCAAACCCATACAAAACTTTATATTTGGGAAAATCGGTGCAAAAATGTGAAAATTATAGAAATGGAATTTTCCAGGTGAAGTTCGAACGACGGCATTAAGAATATGCATGCATGATGTAATAGCTATTGGTCATGTTTTAATTTTTAGCCTTGCAGCAAACATGTTTTCATAGCTCAGGCATTAATGTCAAAGGAATAAGTAAATCGTAAGCTAAATGCTTTGGTTTCGATTCTCAGTGATGACGCATGAGACATTTTTTTAAAAAACTTTTTAAACCATTACTATATATTGAGTCCAATATAATATAATAATAAATACGAAATCTACATTAATCAAAATATCATATTTAAGCATATTTTACGAACGGACAATGCCAGGAGAGCTAGTATATATATATATATATATATATATATATATATATATATATATATATATATATATATATATACAGAGAGAGAGAGAGAGAGAGAGAGAGAGAGAGAGAGAGAGAATAAATGACAAAAAACTATATTCCAAAATTCTTGATGTTGACAACCTTATAATTTATTCCTTTAATTCAGTTGACTTATACAATAGTTTGATAAAACTCAAAATGGCGTAATGGAAACGTATTAAAGGTATATGCAGCTTCTCTTCCAATTTTTTGATTTTAATCATGTCAAATCACACTTCATTTCCTTTTGACGGATTGATTGTTGCTATTTCTTCTGATGAGTTAAGGGCATAATAGATTCACAGATTGATATAATAATTAAGTGCGCTACGAAACAGATACTGTCAAGAATTGTATAAGTCAACTGAATTAAAGAAATTAATTATAAGATGGTCAACATTATGAATTTTTAAATATAGTTTCTTGCCATTTAAAAACTTTGAATATTTATTTGTCGAATCATCCAACGACTCTTATAATTATTTTTTCCCACAGTTGAACATATTCCTGGTTCAGCCGCCATGTCAGGCAAAATAGAATATTATTACTACATCGGACAATGCCACGTGGCCAAGAAAAAGATTGCAAAGGTATTCCATGACAAATTACAGTCCGAAATGAAACACCATTGTAGGAATCTTGTATGCAGTGTTGAGGATATCGAAGTCGTTTGTGACAATTCCACCCAGAGACGTCGACGACGAAATATCCTTCCGTTGGACACCCAGTCTGAGAAAGGATTCCATCGAGATAAGAGAGATGCCAACCAACAAAGAATGTTGACTGTACGTTTCAAAATCAAAATGGAAGACAATATAACCACAGGAAATCAACAATACCTCCTGCGTAGGAAGCTTGGAACAGTTCGAAATGAGATATCTAAAGACCAAATAATGGACATTACTATTGACTCATCTACAGGAATTGGTAACATTAGTGTTAAGAATTATGATTTGGGCAATGTCAAGATCGAAGCAGACTGTGCAAAGAAAGGAATGGTGACTTCAAAGAAAATGCACGTGAAATGCTGTAAGTTTTAATTCAATTTTTTTTTTTTTAATTTAATTCTAATTTTAATTCTCTGGTTCCAATCAATAAACCACTTTTCAATTAGATATGAAAATACATGATAACCCCGGGATACGGTGATCCATAGATTACTGTGGTCTTTGGATACGGTTTTTTTTTTTTTTTCAGGTTTCGATGTGGAATAAGATGTGTTTCTGGCACCTGGTTACGGTATTTTCCCCATCTTACGATGTTATTTATAATGTTAATTGATTATGTAATGTGCATTATGTACTGTATTTTGTTAGTAATTTTTAATATGTACTGTATAAAATTTTGCTTAGGCCCTGCCATACAGCGATTTCACCTTATGATCCCAATCCTAAAACAGATTAATGCCGTATCCCGGAATTCTACTGTATTGGTTATATTGAAAATGATAACTGTATTATGGCAGCCAGATGTAACATCACACATTTCTATTGGCGTTACAACAAAAATTAATTGTTGAAAACAAATTATTGTTTATTAACAAATAATAAAATCAAACTTTTTTATACTAGGGAGTCACCGCTTATACAGGCTCAGAAGTCACTCAAGAATAAGGGTTAGTGAGTGTCAGGTGACCAGTGAAACAATCACTGTGATGGCCATTAATGATTGGCATTGTTCGGAACTTGACTATTTCAGAGAGTGGCTCAACAAGACTTGTTTAGATTGGACTTGAAAACGATCATGTTGTACTCAACTGGGAAGCAGCCAAGTTGTATTGTGTTCAACAGACAGGTAGTTATAGGAAAGAAGCTTTACTTGTGGAGTTTTCGTTAAGTTTTAGATAAAGAGTAATGGAAATTGCTGGTAGTAATTGTAGCTAGATGAGTTTATTGTGAATGTTTTGCAGAGGTTGGAGACGATAGACTGAATCTCAATTGAACACCTGCTATAAAAATAACGATAGACGAATGTCTCTTCTGTTAGAAAGATGTAGCATGGAAGAGAAAAGGACATTGCCCACCAGATTTCAAAAATGTTTTCTTTAAATCGATTTTTTTTTCATTTTCAAAGAATTAATAAACAAAATTTAAATATATTAAAAATCAAACAATTATTAACAAATAAAATCAAACTGTTTTTATAAATGACGATATTTTTTAAAAATGTTTACCTTTTAAAAAGAAGTTAGATTTAATGATTGGTTTATGGTGAAACAATTTATTATGTTTCTAAATTTTTAAAAATAGGTTAGATTTTATTATTGGTTGATGGTTAAAAATTTATTATGTTTCTAAATTTTTAAAAATAGGTTAGATTTTATTATTGGTTGATGGTTAAACAATTTATTATGATTCTAAATTTTTAAAAATATATTAGATTTTATTATTATTTGTTGATGGTTAAAAATTTATTATGATTCTAAATTTTAAAAAATAGGTTAGATTTTATTATTGGTTGTTGGTTAAACAATTTATTATGATTCTAAATTTTAAAAAATAGGTTAGATTTATTATTGGTTGATGGTTAAACAATTTATTATGTTTCTAAATTTTTAAAAATAGGTTAGATTTAATTATTGGTTGATGGTTAAAAATTTATTATGATTCTAAATTTTAAAAAATAGGTTAGATTTTATTATTGGTTGATGGTTAAAAATTTATTATGATTCTAAATTTTAAAAAATAGGTTAGATTTTATTATTGGTTGATGGTTAAACAATTTATTATGTTTCTAAATTTTAAAAAATAGGTTAGATTTTATTATTGGTTGATGGTTAAACAATTTATTATGATTCTAAATTTTAAAAAATAGGTTAGATTTATTATTGGTTGATGGTTAAACAATTTATTATGTTTCTAAATTTTTAAAAATAGGTTAGATTTAATTATTGGTTGATGGTTAAAAATTTATTATGATTCTAAATTTTAAAAAATAAGTTAGATTTTATTATTGGTTGATGGTTAAAAATTTATTATGATTCTAAATTTTAAAAAATAGGTTAGATTTTATTATTGGTTGATGGTTAAACAATTTATTATGTTTCTAAATTTTAAAAAATAGGTTAGATTTTATTATTGGTTGATGGTTAAACAATTTATTATGATTCTAAATTTTAAAAAATAGGTTAGATTTTATTATTGGTTGATTGTTAAACAATTTATTATGTTTCTAAATTTTAAAAAATAGGTTAGATTTTATTATTGGTTGTTGGTTAAACAATTTATTATGATTCTAAATTTTAAAAAATAGGTTAGATTTATTATTGGTTGATGGTTATAAAATTTATTATGATTCTAAATTTTAAAAAATAGGTTAGATTTTATTATTGGTTGATGGTTAAACAATTTATTATGATTCTAAATTTTAAAAAATAGGTTAGATTTTATTATTGGTTGATGGTTAAACAATTTATTATGATTCTAAATTTTAAAAAATAGGTTAGATTTAATTATTGGTTGATGGTTAAACAATTTATTATGATTCTAAATTTTAAAAAATAGGTTAGATTTTATTATTGGTTGATGGTTAAACAATTTATTATGATTCTAAATTTAAAAAAATGGGTTAGATTTTATTATTGGTTGATGGTTAAACAATTTATTATGATTCTAAATTTTTAAAAATGGGTTAGATTTTATTATTGGTTGATGGTTAAACAATTTATTATGATTCTAAATTTTTAAAAATAGGTTAGATTTTATTATTGGTTGATGGTTAAAAATTTATTATGATTCTAAATTTTAAAAAATAGGTTAGATTTTATTATTGGTTGATGGTTAAACAATTTATTATGATTCTAAATTTTAAAAAATAGGTTAGATTTAATTATTGGTTGATGGTTAAAAAATTTATTATGATTCTAAATTTTAAAAAATAGGTTAGATTTTATTATTGGTTGATGGTTAAACAATTTATTATGATTCTAAATTTTTAAAAATAGGTTAGATTTTATTATTGGTTGATGGTTAAAAATTTATTATGATTCTAAATTTTAAAAAATAGGTTAGATTTTATTATTGGTTGATGGTTAAACAATTTATTATGATTCTAAATTTTTGAGATGAGAATTGATTATTTATATTATTTGGATACTGCAAACTACTGTTCTCATCTTGAACCTTATTTGCACAACGTTTCGGTCGATATAACCCTCACCCTTCTTCAGTTATATCATGTCAAACTTGGGAATCGTTCCGTTAAACTCGGGAATCTTGTTGTCAAACTCGGGAATCTGCACAGAATTTTTACCAGAATCTTTTATTTGATCTACAGACGGTTGCATGCTCTCGTTTCATCAAACATAACTGGGTAGAAATCCTAAGTAATTCACAATTGTATATTTTTGAGTGTCATCCGCACTGACGATCAAACTTTGAGAAGTGTAACTTTTTATAACTGGATTTTACAAAGTATTCTATCCACTGTATCATGGCTGACATAACGAGAACATGCTACCCCCGTGGATTAAATAAAGAATTCTGTTCGAAATTTTGTGCAGATTCCCGAGTTTGGCAGAAAGATATTCGAGTTTGAGAGAAAGATTTTTGAGTTCAACAGAAAGATTTCCGAGTTCGACATAACTGGCTGAATGTTGGATGTTATATCAACTGAAACATTGTGTAAATAACACTCAAAATGAGAACAGTAGTCCAAAGTATCCAAATAATACAGATAATTCTCATCTCAAAAATTTAGAAACATAATAAATCATCAAGCAATAATAAAATCTAATCTATTTTAAAGTTAAAAAAATTAAAAAATCACCATTTATAAAAGCAGTTTGATTTTATTTGTTAATTTTGTAACATATTTATAAATTACTAACTCGTTATTTTTCGTTGTCCTAACAAGTTGGCAATAAAATTGATATATTTATGTATGGTTGGACTTCATCATTTTTTTCTATTTTATATTGCCTTCTCCTTGAAACAAAAATCGATTAAAAACCATTTATATATACCTGACTTCCGGACCAAAACGCACCTCAAAGTGAATAGAAATTTCATTTTGAAAGGGAGGTATACCTCGAAAATTGAAAAACGGAAATATGACACCATCCCGATTCAATACAATATATTGATATGTTGATATAAAAAATATTTGGTAAATCAGAAGAATAAACGACTTGGAGTCTGCAGCAAACTGTAAGAAAAAAAAGTTATTCCATTTTTCTAAAAAAAAAAAAAAAAAGGAAAATAAATATTTCAGAAAATAATATATTTTATAACACAAAAAGCAAATTTCAAAACAGTGAAACAATAACATTTTTATTATTTTATGAAAAAAAAAAATATTTTATCTGACACCGTTTGCTGCAGACTTCGAGTCGCCTGTTCTTCTGATTCACCAGATATTTGATTGAAAATTATTAAATTCTTCAATTCTTCAAAAATCGAACTTATAATTGATATTTACTTCTCATAATTTTACATATTTATATTTCTTAAAAAAATAAATATGCTCTTTCAATTTGAGAAAATCAATTTAATAAAAAAAATACATAACTATTTAGCACAGGTTAGAAATAGAAATATCTCAGAATAATAATTAATCTTTCCCATTAAGGAAACAACATCCTAAACAACCTAATGAGTACTTTTTAGTAAATTACCAGCAGAAATAAATTTATTGACCAAAATAATTGAAAATGGAAGTTTATTTACTTATTGGTTTGTGGCCCTGTCGGTGGGGCATTAGAATACACCGACTGCCCCCCTGCAGAGGGTAAAAGTCCCTCAATGGGGGTCCTGGATATGACCTTAAACTATATCCAGTGGTGAGGCCCCAGCTTGCGGGCTTTGGAGAGTGTGGAGCCACCCTTTAATTACCATTGCTCCCAGGTCCACTCTGACCCAGAGTGGTAGTACCTGTTAGGGTTCCAACTATGGGTTAAATAGAAACCGACTTGAAAACAACAAATATATTCTATTAAAAAATTTTTCTTCCGAATCTTTGGATTCGGCATTAAATAACCCGAAAAGGGTTGATATGCCGTAAAACAAAAACAACCACCCAACCAACTTATTGGTTTGTGAACTAATTTGCATATTAATGAGGTTGTTTGGAAAATAATAACCAATTTCTAAAACAGACATTTATTCATTGAGCTCATGCTGGGTCTATTTATCTGACTTTCTCACTTTACCAATAGCTTGAGATGGTTACACAACGTTGAAATACTGACATCAAGTGTCATAGACACTTCTCTGACACTATAGAGCAGGTTTTGTTCAGCAGTTGTTTCCAAACGTTCATTGTTATGGCTTTCTTTTGTCTTCGACATTTTCAAGATTGTCATTACCACTACAGAATTTCTGAGAACACCTTTGTTAACACTTTCCTGACCTACGTAAGTGGGAGACCTAGTCACTGGAAAATGACGTCATGCCTGAGGTAGAAGCAATTAAAGTCTTTCAAACAGTCAGAGTCTGTAATGGATGAGAGCTTTTTACAAATATATTAGAAAGCTTGAAAATTGACATTGAATAAGAAAAAAATTGACATTGAATAAGAGAAAACACGATTTATACTGAAACTGAACTTATTTAATATTAATTAAAAAATGAAGAAATCCTGCAAAAACTGAATTATTAATTTAGGGAATAAACAAACAATAATTGAACACATTAAAACCGAACAATAAATCATTTTTGAAAACAAAAACGAACGATCAATTTAACGATTTTAATGAAAATGAACAATAAATAATTTTAAAAAACAAAAACGAACGATAAATAATTTTTAATAAAAATGACCAATATATATATATATATATATATATATATATATATATTAATAAAAAAACGATTTAGATTCAAAGAAATATTTTAAATACAAAGTTACTAATGCAAAATTATATTTTTAAATCAAAATTATAGAAAAATTTGTTCGATAATATAGTTAAGAATGGGTTTATAAATAATAACATTAATGTTTCAGCATGGTTTTTATTCTGCATAAGTACAAAAAACTGATTAATTAATGAATGATATAAGTGTTATAAAACTTGTTGATGCAATAAATTCAAAACTATTCGGAATAGATATATAAACAGTTTTAGTTTACAGTTTTTTTTATAGAAATATGTTTGTGTTTCTTATCTTATATTTTTCAACGAGAATAAACATTACTTTTTTAAAATATTACGATACAAAAAATAAACTTCCTGAGAAAAATAATAAACTTAAAACATTCCTTGAATACACAAAAAAATTTTCATGGAATTTAATGAATTTAAAATAAAGGAATGACCAACTTAAAACGCTTATCGTAAGGTCGCAGCCGATGCTAAACGTTTGCTACAATATCGAAAACTAAATATGTCTTCAAAATATATGAATAATACTGCGAAAAATGTTATTCATCATTAAGAGAACAGACTGTGAAAAAAAAATTTCCTGTAACAATTATTTCTTTAACAAGTTTAAAAACTAAAACGAAAATTAATTTTCAACTTTCTGGCTAAAAATTCGCAATTCTTTTTAGATTCTTATAATACACATCTTATACACATAAAACACATCTTATACACATAAAAGAAAAAAATCAACATTATGTTTGCTGTATTATTTAGAAAAGAGATCGTAAAAACATTTCATTTAAAAATTATTTGAAAATGGACGCGTTGAAAACTTAAAATTAAAGTCACGTATGAATTAGTAATTAAATACTGTTATAGTTTTAAATTACCCTTGTCCCCATGCCCCTTTAGAATTATCTCTTTCAAGGTGGTAATAAAATGCCATAGGTTATTCCCCTTGGCCGGAAGAAGCCATTCCGCCATTATAACACTGTACGAGAACCACATCACATGTATTCTTTGTTAGTTAATAAAGCCTATAGCAACGGTATACCAGTTTATTCTCCCTTTTTACATCTCTTTTCATCTACTACAAATACATTTTTAACAAATATTAAAAAAAAAAAAAACTTCATAGCATTTTCCAAGAAAAAAAAATACTTCTTTTTAATTGCACGTTTCCAAATCTAAAATAATTTTTTTTTCTTTCAGAAAATAAAATACAGTCACTTCTAGATCAGTTTTCTGAATTCCTCGTTAATTTCTGTGAGAACTGTAATAAAAAAAAATAACCATCCTTTGTGATATTCAGTACTGTGTTCATTCTACTTTATTTTGTGATGTTAATAATGGTATAATAATGGTATAATTATACCCCATCCGCTTGCTGGTAGGGTGTTACTTGATTGTCATGGGGACGTTTTTAGCTCCACCTGTGTGGGGATAAACGATCGTTTGCTGGGGAGAGTTACTTGCTTCGTCATTTGACGACATCAGACCCCATCGGTATGGTCAAACGGTATTCAAAAACGATAAGACATATCTCAATGGTGTGGACCTCTCCTGCTTGGTTGATGTCCAGTTCAGGTCATCGTCTCATTGGGGCGTTTTGACTGCGATGTCTGCTTGGGTGATGACAAATGACACGCAACACAGATTTGTAGAAAAAGAAAACTTAACTACTTTATTTTACAATATTATACATTAATAAAAACGATATTAAATTACAAATGATTTCTTTTATACCTTAGCCAATTCTTTGGATGGGAGGAAGAGGTGCACCCTTTTTCGTCTCCCAACAGAGACACCAAAATATGCGTATTAACTGCATGCTGGCCAGTTGAAAATGAGAGGCGGTAAAACAATGGGAGTATGGGAAATATATTGCCTAGCCCTTATACGACATACTAAATCTTAAAACGGAAGAATTTTTTAATCTGAAAAGAAAAAGGATAGTGAATCAAACATTTCTTATTGGAAGAAAATGCTAATTTTTTTTTTTTTTTTTAATCAGTAAACTGCCCAATTGGTTTTTATTATACCAACAATAATACATGTGAGAAATGTCCTGTGGGATTTTACCAAGATGTTGAAGGGCAAACCAGTTGCAACAAATGCCCAGAATCTACCAGTACTTTGACAGTCCAGTCTAAAGATAAATCAGATTGTCGAGGTAAATATTTTGCTGTTTGTTTTTTTATGACCACATTAAATTATTATTATTATTATTATTATTATTATTATTATTATTATTATTATTATTATTATTAATATTATTATTATTATTATTATTATTATTATTATTATTATTATTATTAATAATAATAATAATAATATATATATATATATATATATATATATATATATATATATATATATATATATATATATATATATATATATATATATATATATATATATATAATGGTTTTTAGTTTGGTTTCCTATATGTAGATCCACTGAAACCCGTATAATTATTAAAGAGTGCTCAATGGAGGACAGAGCAAGTATACAGTATGTTTATTATACAAACATTATTGGTTACATATGCGCATACATGTTTCAGCGGAGTCTTATTTCAGAGAGGCCCACCTTATCAGACCGAAAAAAAGAAACGACATTGAAACGAAAATCAAGGTTTATTTATTTTGTATATATATAAAAAATATGTCTGAGTATGATTTAAACTCTGTAAGAAAGGGAAGAATGTATAGTTTGTGAATGCGAACGGTCGAGGTTTGGAGGGAGGTGTGGCAAAGAAAGGAAATAGGAGGAGGAGGAGGAGGAGGAGGAGGAGGAGGAGGAGGAGAAGGGAAATATGATTCAGTCTGTAACAGCGGGGAGGTTCCGGTTGTATTCTAGTTTATTGGACTAAGTGTTTGCTTTGATCTGAAGTGATATTATATTTTCAACAGTGCTGTTTCTCTATTTCAGGCTTCTTGTCTAGTTGTGCTTTCGCGCTGGCGCATTCCTTATCTTATTATTTTACTGATAAGCTCTATTTATTTATTCATTTTATTTCTCGTTTATATTTATTTATTTATTTCAAAATAATATACGCCTAGATGATCAAATTAATGACTTGTAAACATGTATAAAGTTTATTTATATGATTTAAATACGCAAATGAAAAATTGACAACCATTGAAATAAAGTTCATATATAGATATGAAAACTTATGTCTGTGTAATTACTTCGTACATGTTAAAGTGAAAAATGTAACCCATGATACCATCTATATATAAATCATATAAATAAACTTGTGTATATATTTACAGGTTGTTAAGTTCATCATTTAGACGTATATTATTTTGAAATAAATAAACAAATCAATAAATAAATTTTAAAAGAAACTGTGTCTATGAAAATTCTGTTTGATGGTAGGCACACGGAAGAGAGAAATTAAGTTCTTTGCAGTTGTCATAGATAGACGAGTGTTTTTATGTAAATATCTTTTAAGAAGGAACTAGAGAGTTAAGCTCAGTCGAGCACTTTCTGTTAGTGAAAAAATTAGCTCATTAACTAAATTCACCATTTCAGGTTTGCCCACCTACAAACTTTGATAAATCTTTTCGTTTTTAATAGTAATGGGACCATCAAGCAAGCGAATATAGCAAATTTGTTATAAATTTAATGGTGAAATGGATTTCTGACTGTATATTATGTATTATATTGCATTTTTAACGCTTGTATTTGCAGGGGTAATATCATTAATAAGCAATTACTTTTTAAATCTGTAGGCTGGGATTTTTTTTTTTTAAATCACCTCCCTTATTGAATGCTTCTCATATATACATTTATTTATTGTGGTGACTTCTGCATGTTGGCGATTACGTGTTTTAGAAAATATATTTTGTTCTCTATTGGCAGCTTTCTGTAAACCAGGAACCTATTCCATAGATGGATTCGCTCCATGTGAAGATTGCGAGATTTCAACTTATCAAGATAAATTTAACTCCACATCTTGCATACCGTGTCCTCATAATCGAGTCACTTCTAAACAAGGTGCCACAAACCGATCTGACTGCAGTAGTAAGTTTTTTTTTTGTTTTTGTTTTTGTTTTTTTAATTTTAATAGAATTGCATTTTATGGGGATTCATTTTTTATTTTATGCTTTACAACCTCTGCTTTTTTTTATTGCAGAATTAATAAACATGTAAGTTTGTTTTTTGTTTATTTTTTTAAAGCATTATAAAATCAAATGAGTCTCTCATGGGATTCCTTGTTTCCACTGTTACCTCATAAGTAATAGTGGCCACTGTGTTATATAGATAGTATATGAAGAGCATTGACCTAAGCCGGTTGCCTTGTGCTAGAGTGGAAGAAATCTCATGTACTTGGGATTGAGAGTATGAATGTAGATTTTGACTTTCTGTAAGACTCAGGTAAATTTCACTGTTCTGTCTGTTGCACAGGTGTGGGTGCAAACTCCATTGAGTGCACTCAGTGTAAACTAAGGATCTACAAGAAATGTAGTGGTCTTACTGGGAGGCTCGCTGTTGATTTTGATTCCAGCATAATCATTGGCCGAGCTTTCTGTTATTTGGACAATATTGAATGCTGTTGGTAGTTCCAAATATGTGATCACTATTTACTGTTGTGTTGCATATGGAATTTTAAGAAAATTGAATATATATATATATATATATATATATATATATATATATATATATATATATATATATATATATATATATATATATATAATTCAAACACGGTAGTGTTTGAATATATGGTTAAGTGGCAGTTTTAGTCATTTGGAACTGCATTAAAGCTTCACCACTCACTCATTTTTCGACCAAATTTCAAACAATTATTACAGTTTATGGATCAGCTTCTCAGCTATATTGCAAAAAAAAAAAAAAAAAAAAAAAACACAAATGTAAATTTTCGTTCAGTAAAGCAAAAATTATGATGAATTTAGTAGTGTTTAAAATCGTAAAAAAAAACGTAAGGGGGTGAGCGACGTTTTTATGACTGGTTTCCATAGCAACCACATCGCTTCAGCGACTAGTGTTGATACTAATTTACTGCTGTCGAATTTGTTTTTTAAATTCAATTTATCATTATATAATCAATTCTTAATGCAACAATATTTTAAGTTATAAATTTATTATATTTTTTATTAGAATATCTTGTCCTTTTCTTTTCCAGTTTTAAAAACTAAACTTTTACTTTTCCATGTTTAAGCTTAACCATATTACTTTTCATGCTCGCATTTTTCTATTGTAATCTATATATATAAAAATGTAAATTTGGTTCGTTCCAAACGAATAAAACCATATTTCTACGTTACCAATTTATTTGAAATTTTCAGACAACCCATCTGTAGAGTCGAGGTATGTTTTTATGTTATTAAAATAAATTTACCTCGCGAATTATTAAAATATTAAATAAAATAAATATATTTTTTTAACCGTTACTGCGAATCTGTTCTGTTGATAAAACTGAACTTCCGGTTCGATTCATTTCACAGCCACGAATTGACGAAAGATTTCATTTTCTGTTAACTCGATAAGTAAAAAAACAAACAAAAAAAACATATTTCATTTGTTTATCTTCCAAATTTTTTAATTTACACATCTTTTCTTTATTATATAAGGCCAAAAAAATGTTTGTCGCTTGCTATGCTAAAACAAAGTTTTTTTGTTTTTTATTTTTCTAATTTCAAAATATATTGCACCATTATTGTGATGTTTAATTTGCAGTATATTTCAATTTAACTTTTATTATAAAAAGTTTGAGTTTATGATTTGTTTCCTGCAAAAAAAAAAAAATACCCTCTCTGAAAAAAAAACAGGCAAAACTAGCTGATAAAATATGTAAGCCTTCTGGGGAGCTAACCGCTTCAATATAATTCCAGAAACATATAGTGAGAGAACACGGAACATTTTATATATTGAATATACTATATTTATAATTTTTTTATTGTAGGATTCTCCTGATCTCGCGGGTTTTTTTAAATCTCAGTTGACAACATTGCATCACTAAAAAAACACAAAATGAATGCCGACGCTCAAAGTGTATACACATTTTGACTCCTCCCTTTACTTAAAAATTCACCAAAAATCAGGAAATTAACGAATTTTAATGAAAATTGCAGTATTTTTCAAATAATGATCACAGAATATAATGAACTAATTATTTTTACTTAACTCTTAGTGAAAATGTTTTATTTTGTTTAAACAAAAAATACCTTTACTAAAGTTATGGCTTTCAGTAGTAAATAAAAAACGCAAGAATTTATTTTTAAAGCATCATAATTTGTAACAATAAAAATAATTTTTACAGTAACATTACGAAAAATGCCCCTAAAGTCCGTATTAATGAATTCGATATAACTCAAAGAAAAATGAATTCTCGCATACTATTCAGGAAATTAAAGATTCAATTAGATTCCTATTTCAGTTACCTAAATTATTTAGGGTGAAATGAGTTTAGGAATTTATAGCTAAACCTAAATATTTTTTTTTGGTAAATATCCAGATACGCTACTACAGAACACTGACCACTCTAATTTGTTTGGGGGTGGGAGGTGATTTATATTTTTCGTGTTTTTATTCAATGTAACATATTTATTCAGCTCGAAAAACATACAGTGTTTACCGATATATTGGAAAATTCAAGATGGCGTCTGTTTCTCTCTTTAACACGGTAAGTTTGGGAAAAGGTGTTATAAATAAAAACCCAGATAAAATACTGTTAAAAACTCGCTCAATATATGTTACCGTGACATAGGTTGACATATATTCGGCAGGTTTTTAATAGTATTTTGTATAGTTTTTTTTATTTATAACACCTTTTCCCAAACTTACCGTGTTAAAGAGAGAATCAGACGCCATCTTGAATTTTCCAATACATCGGTAAACACTGTATGTTTTTCGAGCTGAATAAATATGTTACATTGAATAAAAACACGAAAAATATATCCAGTTTGGTAGAAAAGTAACTTATCTTGCCTTTGATAACATTTATTTGTTATATGTTTGTTTTTTGACAACTTTTTCGAATCTATGTGTACAGTAATACAAACCCATTATTTTCTCCCGGATTTTTGATAAAATTTTCTATGCGTGCGTCTCACGTTTGGATATAACAAAAAATGTTTTTGTAGATTTCGGTGTGCTGAAAACGAATCTGCAAACTGTTTCCGTCGCAAAACATAGTTTTTATGATATGAAGAAATTACTTTTTCGAAAAGTAGGCGATCACTTTTCCATGTAAATTTAACTTAAAATAAGCACCCAATAGCATCATTTGTTTATCTTATTTTTTTTATTTTTAAAAGCTTTCCTTGCGAAACCTACCTAAAATAAATTTGTCTAATTCTTAATTTCTTATTTTATTGGGGGGGGGGGGGGAATATGAAGAATTACTCCACCCTCGAAAATTCCTTTACAATTACCACTCCTATAGGTTTTCGGGGTCGCTGAAAACGAAAATAACGTTTATAATTAAGGCAAACGAGTAGTTTCCAAGATATGAAGAAATGTTAGTTTAAAAAAGTGGAGGATCACTTTTCCATAATAATTTAACGTAAAATGATCACCCACTTTGTGGCCACGATTTATTTGGGGGGGGAGGGGACTTTCTTTTTACCCTTGGAAAATCCTTTAAAATTACCTGTTTAAATTGCAAAATGCAAAAGAAATCAAACAAAAAAAACTTTTTTGCCAAGAAACACACAGAAAAATTTTTTAAATAGCATCCATTTTTTTCTATCGAATTCATTTGCTGTTTTTATTGAAAACTATTTTCCCCCAGATTTTTGATAAAATATTCCATTTTCGTATATAACAAAAAAAAATTTTGTAGATTTCGGTGTGCTAAAAACGAATCTGCAAACCGTTTCCGGCGTAAAAAAAATAGTTTTTATGATATGAAGAAATTACTTTTTCGAAAAGTAGGCGATCACTTTTCCATGTAAATTTAACTTAAAATAAGCACCCACTTTCTAGCCAGCTGAGAGAGGGTGGGACTTTTCCCATGTTTATTGGCTAAACAGCTTTCGCTTATGCTCGCGCATAGCATAAATGAAGGCTACGGCTGTGAAATGGAAAATAGTCCCAGAGTTCAGGGGTTATTACCATGCAAAAGAAATCAAACAAAAACCTTTTTAGCCAAGAAACACACAGAAAAATGCCCCTCTCTCAGGTGGTCAGAATGTGGGTGCTTATTCTAAGTTAAATTTAGATTGAAAAGTGATCACCCACTTTTCGAAAAAGTAATTTCTTCATATCATGAAAACTTTCTTTTTGCTACGTAAACGGTTTGCAGATGCGTTTTTAGTACCCCGAAATCTACAATAAAATATTTCGTTATATACGAACATGAGACGGGCCTTAAAGTAAAATAATACCGGATTTTTGGAGCAGATTTGTGATTTAGTTGTACAAATATCCACAAACCAGGTAATCACTAAAAGGGACTCTTAAAAGTCGTCATCTGTATCGAGATAAAAGTTTAAAACCACTGATTATATGTCAGCCTACGTCATAGTAACATATATTGAGTGAGTTCCTAACAGTATTTTGTATAGTTTTTTTAGTTTTAAACTCATTTTCCCAAAATATCCCCAAACTTAATGTGTCTGATACAGTCTGCCGCCATTTGTATTTTTCAAATATACCGATAAACACTGCATGTTTTTGAACCGATTAAACATTATACATTACATAAAAACACTACAATCTTATCCAGTTAGGTAGAACATTTACTTTTCTTGACTTTGATAACATTTATTTGTTATATATTTATTTTTTGACAACTTCTTTGTATCTGTGTTTAGTAATACAAACCCTTTTCATTTAATGTAACGTTTAGTTGGCTCGAAAAACTGTTTATCGGTGTATTTGAAAGATACAAATGGTGGCGGACACTGTGGATTACGTTAAGTTTGAGAAAGTGAGTTAAAACTAAAAAACTATACAAAGTACTGTTACAAACCCACCGATTATGTCAGCCTATGTCATGGTAACATATATTCGGTGGGTTTTTGACACTGTATTGTATAGTTTTTAGTTTTCAACTTACTTTTCCAAACTTAACTTAATCAACAGAGTCTGCAACCATTTCTGTTTTTCGAGCTGATTAAACATTTTACATTACATTAAAACACTAAACAATTATCCAGTGAGGTAGAAATATAACTTACCTTACTTTTCATTTATTTGTTTTTGACAACTTTTTCGAATCTGTGTATAGTAACCCTCCCCCCATCACTCAAATATCAATTACTAACTCACATTTTTGTATACAGAAAAAAAAAAAAAAACATTTAGCGTTTCAACATTTTTGCTACGTTCAGCTTTATCCATTGATTGTTGGTCGAGCCCAAGCCATGATTGACGGTAATCCCGAGGATCAGGATCAATTTCTGCAAGAGTAACATTTTTTTTCATTTTCGCTTTTTTTTTTTTTTTTTTTTTTTTTTTTTTTTGGAGTGGATTGCTGTACTAAGAATATAAGAAACATGCGTTTTCTCTTTTTATTAGAATTTTCCATTACACCAAATTGAGCCACAGCGACGCGTGGCAGGGTACAGCTAGTATATATATATATATATATATATATATAGAGAGAGAGAGAGAGAGAGAGAGACAGAGAGAGAGAGAGAGAGAGAGAGAGATAGATAGATAGATAGATATGAGAGATAATATATATATTTATATATATATATATATATATATATATATATATATATTATGATAAGGGGCAGTTTGTGTTTGTGTTTGTATATCCAGTTAAAAGTAAAAGACTACAAAACAAACACCCACCAGATTGATATATTCTTGCTCAGTGTTGTACAGGATCAATAACATAAAGAAATTTTTATTTTTTTATTATTCATCCTCATGGGGTCAACTGGCACAGGTTTCATCAGAAAGGGTCGGTTTTTCAGTCATTATGTACTAATTTAGAAAGAAAATGCCGATTCATTCCCTGAGGAATTTATTAAATAAAGGAGAGTTTTGTGCCCATCTAGAGAGGAATGGGCTGGAAGAAGGAGAAAGATAGGGAGAAGTAGAGAAATAGAAGTTTTAATAGAAATATGGTTACAATTGTGTCCCGGCAACGTCAGGTAATTCTGCTAGTCTATATAAATAAAACAGTAAGTGTATGCATATGTGTGTGTTGGTGTGAAAATATTTAACCGATAAACTCTTTAACTACTGAAGTTAACAGAAAATTGTAATCATACACCAAGGATGGTTTATAACGAATAAAATGTTCGTTTGGATATATATATATATATATATGGAATGTAAGTATACTGTTATTCTTATATATATATATATATATATATATATATATATATATATATATATATATATATATATATATATATAAGTATAACAGTATAGTTACATTCCAAGATCCAAATATTTATGGTCATGCAAACAGTTCCTCCAGCATATTACAATTTTGGTACATTTTTTACAGATCCGTTTCGTTATGGACAAACAAACGGTTATTATTATGTCAATATTATCTCTTTTCAGTGCATATACTCTTCAGAAAAATTAAAAATTCTTTGCTTAGATAGAAAAAAATGCATGACAATATAATCCTGCAAGAAGAAAAAATTTCATAGAAGACTCAATGTTGTGTGTTTATTTCGGCAGCCATTTTTGTTTCTGCATAACGAAATGGATCTGTAAAAAAAAATGTACTGAAATTTTAATATGCTAGAGGAGCTGTTTTGCATGAAAAATAAATATTTGAATCTTGGAATATAACTAAACTGTTATTCTTTTATATATGCTCTGTTGTTTTATTTAATATACATTGAGCTTCTAAATAAAAAGGATTGGAATACACAAAGAGTAAAATATAATTGAAAAAACATATTTTACTAAAACAACACACACACACACATATTTGAATTTCTTATTTATAATTTTAAAGCATTTTTCTTGGAGTCTTTTTATATAAAAAGCAATTAAAACAAATTTTATGTTGTTTATTATTAAAAACCAATAAGGTTTTATAATAAAAAAATGCATTTGTTTTATTTCAGTTCCATGTCCTCCTGGAAGCTACAATTATAATACTGGCCTCCAGCCTTGTGAACTATGTCCTAAGGATACATACCAACCAAACAAAGGAGCAACTGAATGCTATTACTGTCCTTCAAATAGCAAAAGTAACACAACTGGAACCAAATCCTCCGATGATTGTTTATGTAAGTTTTTGAGCTTTCTATATTTAAACTAGAGTACATCTTCCATCAAAAGTGATGGGGGGGGGAATTGGGCTGCATCTGTGTTTGCGCTGATAATCATATAAAAAAATCATAGAATTTAGCCTGTAATTTAATTTTTAATATCTGATTATTATGATTTCTGATGACTTTAAGAAGTGAACAGTACAAAAGCATCTTCGAAATCTAGTGGGTTATGTCCTTTTCTCGTTTCTATTACCTCTTTCTCACAGATGACACGTTTCTAGTCTTTCTTTACTCTATCATTATTTTCATGGCAGGTGCTCGACTGAGCTTTAATCTATAGTCTCCACTGTAAAACATTCACAACAAAAACTTATCTAGCTACAGCTAAATACTTCCTCTCTCTCTCTCCCTCTCTCTTTCTCTCTCTTTTTCTCTCTCTCTCTTTCTCTTTCTCTCTCTCTCTCTCTTTCTCTGTCTTTTTCTTTCTGTATCTCTCTTTTTTCTCTCGCTTTCTCTCTCTCTCTCTTTCGCTCTCTCTTTCTCTCTGCCTAAAACTAAACACAACTTCTATTAGCAAAGTTTCTTTTCTAAAATCACTTGTCTGTTAAACAATAATGCGGAGCGGCATCCTGGCTGACTATAACATGGTCGTTTTCAAGTCTAATGTAAACAAGTTCTTGTTGAGCAGACAATAATCAAATTCTGACCAATTTCCACCATTACTAATCATTATGGTGTTGTTTCACTGGCCGGCCGACACATATTCTAAAGTGATCTTTGGGCCCAGAAAAGTGGTGACTCTCTAGTAATTTAGAGTAAAGGATTTCTTTCCAAATTCATTTCAGACAACGAGGGAGAAAGGAGTCTCATATTTGCTTTTCAATTTCAAAAGTCATTCTAATTATTTTGTTTATTCTTAATTTCACTTTTAATGACCTAAAGAAAAAAAACACCAAAATTCACTTTTCTTTTCATTTTAATGTTCTTCCTTTAATGTTTTTTTTTCCTTTGGTAAAAAATGACGCCTGATATTAAAAACGTAAGGTGTTGACTGTTAAAATAAAATTGAAAGAATACAATCGAATACTTATGCAGATTATAAACCGGAAGTATCTAAGCGTCCACTTGGCTTTGCCGGGAACATATCGACCGTTCGGGTTGCCTGTAATCTGACGTAAGACGCCGATCAGCTAATCACAACGTGGTAACAAGCAGACGACTTTTGGATAAATATTGGATGAGAAACCGACGAAAACATCACATCGGCAGATTCCTCACACCACTCTGGGCCTTTGGTGGATATGACCCTGCCGAGAAGGAAGATTTTGTGGTCACTGTACCAAATCGAAATACCGAAACCTTCCTTCCTAAAATAAAAAAAATATATATTCTGCCGGGGACCACGGTCGTGTTAGATTGTTGGAAGGCATACAGCAGAGTGGAAGGAGCGGAGTTTCACCATGTAACGGTGAACCACAGTCTGCACTTCATAGATGCTGACATGAAGCTTACCACAAATCATATGGGGCGGATTTATTACATTCTTCAAACTTGTTTGAAAAATAAAATACTTGTAAAAAAAATAAAAAAAAAGTACTTGAAATTAAAAAATATATTTTTGTTTCTTTGAACATTTTTTAAAAACCTTTTCTTACAATTTTTCCTTAACAAAAAAGTTTTCACAACAATCGAACCTTTTACCTTTTTTAAAACCTTTTCTTAAAATTTTCTTTAAAAAAATTTGAAAAGAAAAAAGAATAGTTTTGCCTGTTTGAATTTTTTAAAACCTTTGAAAGACAAAAGAAAATACATAATTTGTTTGGAAAAAAAACTTGTTTGCTAAACATTATCCATCAATCATAATGATCAGTTCGTTTATTTAGAAAACTAATCTATATCTTAGATTTGACTAGCAGAACTAAGATCGTGAATTTATTAATTCTGAACTAAAAACTGAACAAAATTTTAAAAAATTTGAAAATATCTGTTTGTCTTGTTAGCCCTAAAATGAAAGAATAATGTTTAGAAATTGCTAGATATTATTAAATGGCTTGATACGAAACTACCATTAGCTTGGAGGGTTACTAGGTATACCATGTGCTAGCTAAATATAAGTTTTCCACGGAACCACTATGTAAATAACCCCAGCCCAAATGAATAAGTAGTCTATAGCGGATATATAAATTCTACCTAAAAATGAATTTTAAATTGTAGATAATTAGATTTATTTCCTGAATTTTAGAATATTGTAATTAAATCATCGCTATATAATCACAATCAAATATTTGTTTTTACAAGCCTAAACTAGAGCATCTACATCTATAATCTCTCTCTGTTTTTTTTTTTGCTACAATATAATAACTATTTTTACTTGTTTTCCGTTTTTGCTGTTGTTTCATTTGACCTTTGAATAGTATTACAAAAATACCTTCCTAGCAACTATGTAATTGCTGCAATTTTTCTTTGCATATTTTTACATGAAAATTATTTCTTATTACATTTGTTCTACAATATCACAGTCCAAAATTGCCAACATTCTGATAAAGTCAACTATAATTTGCTTATGGAAACCCATTGCAATTGGACAAAAGCTTATAGCATTGTATAAAGTGTTAGCATATAGTTTTTAGGAGGTTTGTATGCACGGACATATGCGATAATGATAATAATAATAATAATAATAATAATAATAATAATAATAATAATAATAGAAAACTGAAACGGTATAATTGTAAGATACCCTCACTATAGTGTGTGTGTGTGTGGGGGGGGGGTGACCATAAACTGGTACCACACCAAATAAATGAGGAGGGTCAAAGAGGAGGATGGAAAGACCGAAGAGAGAAAACACTAGCCAGACCTCCGCTGGTTGAGTGCAAAGAGGACTGGGACCTTGGGGGGGGGGCTTATTGCTGCTCAAATTCCAGTGAATACCAGTAGTAGCTGCCAACGAGAAATCAATGGTAAGCGGCTGTTGCGATAATGCAAATTCTTTTGCAAAGGTTATCGAAAGAGGTGGAGAGTACTGGAAATCTGAGGAAACTTGTTGTCACTCAAACTCCAGAAAACGCCGCAAGTTGTTCTTAAAGAGCAAACTTTGATGAAAGCCTGTGTGACTACTCTTAGTGAGTAATAAATAATAATAATAATAATAATAATAAAAAGGAATATAAGGACAGGCACGACTACATGGGGAAGGCAGTGTGCTGGAAACTCTTCAGACGACTACACCTCGAACATTTTGATAAATGGTTGATTCACAGACAGTTCAGAAAAGCGAAAACCACAAAATCCTTTTGAACATAAAGACACAAACAGATAAGCTCATTCATGCAAAAAGACTGGATGTCATAATAATAAACAAGAAGGAAAGAAACTGCCAAATTGTAGATTTTGCCGTTTAAGCAGACCACAGGGTGAAGATCAAACAAACAGAAAAACAAAACAAATATGCAGAACGTGCCAGAGAGCTTAAAGGAATATGGAATCGGAAGAAAATCAATAATATAAAAAAAAAATACTAAATAAATCGAAGGGTCAATGAGGATGGAAAGACTGGGGAGAAAAGCAATAATCACTGAATAGCATGATAGTAAAACCTGTTTATTTATTTGTATATACATATATATGTGTGTATGTGTGTGTATACATATATAGATGTATATCTGTATATAGATATGTGTGTATGTATGTTTGATGAATTGAAGGCATGTCTCAAGAGAAGCGGGGAAAAATGCCAAATAGTCTAGGGGCAAACACAAATCCCTGTTTGACACAGCTTTTATACCAAACTCAGCAGAGGTGTCTCCGTTGAATTGCACGGTGCTCATCATAGTGTCATGAAATGACTCTTATAAGGCTCAGGAGTTTGGAAGGGCAGACAATGAGAGGCAGCATCTTGAATATCCCATCTTCACTGACTAGGTCGAATGCCTTAGTAAGGTTAATGAAGGCAAGGTACAATGGCCAGTTTTGTTTCCTGCACTTCTCCTGGAGTTCGTGTAGTGAGAAGATTATGTCAATGGTGGAACGTTGGGAGCGAAATCCACATTGTGATTCAGAGTATATTCTCTCAGCAAGAACTTGCAGTTTCGTCAAAATGATGTGGGCAAACAGTTTGTCAATGAGATACCCCTATAATTATTGCAGTCACTGCGATACCCTGTATTCCTGTATAGGGTGACTATGTTTGTGTTTCTCATGTCCTGGGGAAGAACGCCTTCTTTTCAACAATGTAGTAAGAATGGAAACTGAACACATTTCACATGTGTAGTCCGCGGTAAATTCTTGGAATTTCTTGGAAAGACAAAGTTACAAACAATGCTGCGCTCACAAGGACTGGTATCTCCTCCATGTTCACCCTAACCCTTCGCCAAATACACCTATGCTGTGCATTGCATGGTCAATGGTATCTCCTCCATGTTCACCCTAACCCTTCGCCAAATACACCTATGCTGTGCATTGCATAGTCAATGGGCGAATCCTAAAACACATTCACTATGGTGAACTCACTGCTGGCAAAAGGAAAATTGGTCATCTTTACCTCGGCAAGGAAGGTGGGCTCTTTCTACCGTGCTAGAAAATTACTAACACCCGAAAATATCCTGTATCTCTACAAGGCCACTATTCGCCCATGTATGGAGTATTACTGTCATATTTGGGCTTGTGCATCTGCTACTAGTCTCTCGATCCTAGACAAGGTTCAAAAGAGAGTCGCAAATCTGATAGGCCCTGAACTGGCATCTAAGCTTCAGCCTCTGTCCCAACGACGAAACGTTGCATCCTTCTGCCTGTTCTACAAGTATTTTAATGGTGAATGCTCTGACGAACTGCAAGCACTTGTGCCCCCACGACGTGAACACCCTTGATAAACCCGACAGGCTGCTAAATCCCACCCTCACACTGTAGAGATCCCTAGATATAAAAGATCTTTCTACTCCAGTAGTTTCTTCCCCAGAACCGCTAGACTTTGGAATTCCATTCCAGGTCCCTGCTTCCCCAACTGTACTGACGTGCAGAAGTTCAAGTGCAACATGAACCGACATCTTGCTGCCCAAATCCCTGCATAGTACGCCAGTAGTTGTTGCCCGTGATAGTAGCCCCCTACACCTAAGTGGCAATGTGCCTTGTTTGGGGTGAAAATGTAATAAAAAAAATAAAAAAATTTTTAATGAAATTCTCTGTGAAAAATAACATAAGTAGTCCCTTTATTTAATCCACGGGAGCAGCATGGTCTTGTTCCATCAGCCATGAATCTGTACTTTACCCTCTATGTGGCAAATATATATGTAATAAAAAAGTATTATACATACACTCACAAATAACATCCTCAAATATGTTGACGACTACAAGTATCTGAGATTTCAGGAACTCTGAGAAAGATTTTAAAATTAGAAAAGGTATGGCATGGACTGTTTATAACAAAATGGACAAGATCTGGAAATCCATTCTTGCTCGCAAATTCAAAATCCAAGTTTTCCGCGTACTTATTGAGCCAATCTTACTCTATGGATCTGAAACTTGGACTCTTGCAGCAAAACAACAGCATCGTTTGTGTGGATGTTACGCACATCTTTTGAGAAGAGTACTCAATCTCTCATGACGAAACCACCCAACTTTAGAAATGATATATGGAGACCTACCGAGAATATCAATCTCAGTTTCCAAGAGACATGTTCATTTTGTTGGGCATTGGGCATGTGCCACAGATACTCTTGCTTCATTATTTGTACTGTGGAGGCACCCATCATCTCACAATCGATCATGTAAATTTACTTTTCCAGATAGGATACAATGAGATACATTCATCTCCAAGGAAAATCTTTTGGGTGCTACGACAGATGAGAAATACTGGAAGGGTGTAGTGAGTTCTACCTTGGCTGAGGCCGCAGGATAATGATGATGATTTATTTTTCTATATGATCAAAATTTTGCAATATTTTAAAAATATTATTAAAATCATAAAGTTTAAACAAATGTTCAAACAAGTTAAAACATATCAGAAATCTTCACTAGGTGTTTGCATTTATTTTAATTATCTGCGATCAATTTCATTCAAGCATCTGTATTTTTCAGATTCTATAAAAGAAAAGTTACTTTTTCGACCATAGAAAAGAGATATTTGGAGATGGGATCAAATCTTTGGTAAAACTTGAATGGAAAGGAACACAGTTCATTGAGGTTATTGAAAGTGTTTATGGAACTAGTGTTCCCAAAATATTACATTTTACAAACGGATTCAGCAATTCATAAAAAGGGAAGAGACGATTTTGAAGACGACCCTCAATCGTGAAGATCAAAAACCTCAAACAATGACGAAAGCATTGAAGTGGGTCAAAATTAAATTGTAAAGGATTGACGAATAATTGTCAATCAAATAGCTACGTCCCCAAATATTTCCTATGGGTTGGCAAATTTAATTCTTCATAATGGTTGGAGATTGAGCAAGTCTTCAGCACAATGTGTCCCAAAATCATTGCAGATTGATCAACAAAATCTTTGAAGTGATCTCTCCTTAACATTCTTTAACAAAATCGAAGCAGATGAAATACAATTTCTGACGAAAATTATAACTGCAGATAAAATTTGGATTTACTAATATGATCTGGAGTTTAAAACAAGAAACGGTCAAATCAATGGCTCCCACGTGCATTTTTAGGATCAATCAAGTTCAGATTTCAAAAGTTGGCTCAAAAAGTGATGGCTTTCTGGGATTCAGGTAATGTGATACTGACAGATTACCTTGAAAATCAAAGAAAAGTAACAGGAGTTTACTATGAATTCGGTTAATTTGAACGCTTTTGACTTCCGGTTGCGTCATGGGGGACATCGGCTAAGAGGTCAGATATTCTTTCACTTTCTTTTCTGCCTTCACGTCACAGGTTCGAGCCTGCCTGCCTCCTACCATTTTTTCTTTTAACACCTCTTTTCACCTTGGCTGCCTACTGTTGTTTTGATTCCCTCCCCACGCTACTACCATTTTCTTTTAACATCTCTCTCCACATTCATGGGTTCGAGCCTGCCTGCCTACTACCACTTTTTTTTTTGTTGTTCAACACCCGGGCAACGCCGGGAACCCAGGCTAGTCTTTGATAAAAGAGATATTAAGTGTGTTTTAAATATTATTGTAATAAACTAATGTGTTACCTCCAACAAAAATGATGAGTGGGAAGGAGGAATAAAATATGATTCGATAGTGTTCGCACCAATATTTGTATGAAATCATAAAATTACGTTAATTATTTAATTTTTCATGTATAAATTGTTATTATCATTTCTGATGAGCTGAAAAAATACCTATTCTTCACTTTTTATTTAGAGGGGAGGATTTCTTTTCCACTCATTTCAGGCAACAGGGTTGTCAACTTAGTATTTACCTTTTACTCATCATCACTTGAAATGGTTTCGTCTGGTGGTTAGAAAAATGCACATTTTTCTACTCGCTAACATTTGTGTGATGGAGAGAGTTCATTTTTATAGAGAAAACTTTGCTAGTTCGGCCATACTGCATGATGCAACCCAGAAGAGTTTTTCCACAAAGTAATAGTTCCAGAACCACTCTACTGTTGACGAAGATGCTCGAAAATCGAGTTAGAAATGTGGTTACACACCATCAAAGCTGACGTCGAACCTAGCTCTGGTCCACATGTGAAAGGTGTTCACTTCTAGTTCCGAGACTGGCTGCACATCACTGTCTTGGACCATCATGCATGGTCTGCATTAATCTGGGATGCTGTCTGTTCTATGGGAGGAGCCAGCTCAACTCATCCTGGATGAATGTTGTCTTAAGTGTGATCAGACACAAGTGTATTTATTTATGTACAAATGAATACACATTAGTCTTTATCATAGAGTGGACGATTGTATGAAAGAAGAGTATGAAATTTGCCAGAGGATGTTTGTGGGGTGGGGGGTCAAGGGGCTCAAAGTAATTTGAAACAACCTATGGGTTCTGCAATGGATTAATATGGCTCTGGGTACACATCCATTACTTGATCTGTTTATTTCAAAAGACTACATAGCTTTAGTTATGTCAGCTTTATTAATTACAGTTACCAATTTTTGTCTGCACTGTTTTTTTGTTTTTTTTTGTTTTTTTTTGAAAGATGAGGACCATTGCAAGACTAATACGACATCCAGGCAACTTATCTGCTTGAATGGTGGCTCATGCCATAACAACTTTGAGAATTTCACCTGTGAATGTGCCGATGGATTTGCAGGCAGACACTGTGAGATAAACATTAATGAATGTGAGGGACAGGTATGTCACAATAACGGTATTTGCCAGGATGGAATCAATCACTTTACTTGCAAGTGTAAACCGGGATATACAGGTGAGATATCTTTATTTACCTAAAATGTATGTGGGCATATTTATTTCCCATTTCCCACTAGTACTACATTTCCTCTCTCTCTCTCTCTCTCTCTCTCTCTCTCTCTCTCTCTCTCTCTCTCTCTCTCTCTCATATATATATATATATATATATTAAAGAAAAATTCAAGAAAAAATGAATTCCAGTTTACAAATTGAATAATTCTGTAATCTTAAAGCAAGTATAAATATTTATTACATTAATATTAATAATATTAATGCATTAATATTTATATGACAATCTAAACCAGATTAAAAAAAGGCTCAATATTCGAGATAGAGTAATAATATAAGGAAAAAAAATTAAATTCTGTAAATTAAAATTTACAACATATTTATTTTTCGGCAAGGAATACATAAATGTAAAAAAATTTTTTCCTTATTCCATGGAATTTCAATGAATGGCTCATATCCTCAGAAGAACCGTAGTTAGCAAAATGATATTCATAGGCTGACTATAAATTTTTCTGGTTAGAGTATGAATTGAAAACTAAACTTTTGAAAAGAAAAACACATTTGATGCCGAAAGTAGATTAAAAGAATATATTAAAAGACGTTCAAGCTTCATGAAGGAAAGTTTAAAATGAGTATATATATATATATATATATATATATATATATATATATATATATATATATATATATATATATATATATATATATTCACTATTTAAAAATTAACAATTTTAAAAAGGAAATATAAAAAGTAATATCAAATAGCAGGGACGCTTGTTGAATTTAAGTGCTTTTACACACGTAGTTGAGTTATATCTCCTATTATCTCTTATGCTAAAGAACTAAATTACACCACACACACACCCACACACACACACACACACACACACACACACACACAACCCCCCCACACACACACACACCCACACACACACATATATATATATTTAGCAAAAATGGTCATTGGTAAAAACCTGAAGAGAGTGGATTTTACCGTCACTGGATTATTTATCTTCCACCAGACTATCCATTCATGTGTAATCACCTTTTCCTTCACTATATTCCCTCTGCTTCACTTTTTTTTGTTTTCAAGTAAGATCTTTGACTTACTTGTTGTTTCATCAAATACTTTTGCATGCAAAATCCGATCCCGCATTTTTGCTAATTCCTACCCTCTAGTGTTTCCTTTTCAGATTAAATATGTTTTTAACTCATTTCAAAATGTTTTTTAACATGTTTTATTGTTTGCTCGTATATATATATATATATATATATATATATATATATATATATATATATATATACCAATTATTAACATATTATAATAATCGTCTTCATTACTATTATTATTAATTTCATTTCAATTACAACAGTGCTTTAATGTTTTCTGCTTAGTTTTATTTATTTTATTTTATTATGATCCCATAATATTATTACTAGTTTTCTTATTTGTTGATTTTTTTTTTTTTTGTATTTCCAATCAAATAAAAAAAAGCGAATGAATAAATAAATAAATAAATAAATAAATAAATTAACGCATAATGCTATTGTTACTCCTTTTCTTTCTCCTTTTAGGTCTTTTGTGCGACCAAGAAATCAATGAATGTGAATCTTCTCCTTGTCAAAATGGTGGCTCCTGTGAAGATCGTTTCAACAAATTTAAATGCTATTGTCCCCAGCAGTATACAGGGAAGCTATGTGAAAAACGAATTGACTTATGTTCACCTTCTCCCTGCAAGAAAAGAGGAACTTGTACGAACATGGACTATGGTTACAAGTGTCGATGTCATCCTGGCTTTACAGGTGAAACTTTACTTTTTTTTAGCCTTTCATTACGAAGTGATAATTAAACTCACTTGACTAGAATTCTCAGTTTCTACTTTTTGTTTTTACTCTTATTCACCCTCAAACAATCTACTTGGATATAAGGGGTTACTATTTGGGATCATATTCACATTGGACTGTAGGGAGTTGAGCAGCGAATTGTCTCTTCACATTACATGTAAAATTCAGGGAAGTAGGAAACAATCTAGCAGTTAGTGGGAAAAAATGGCTATTACAGTAGAAGGCTTTCTGGCATCTAGGGACCTCAACAATGAAGGGGTAGAATTTTGCTGCTTGTTGGATTAGTCGGGAGTATTTATATCGAGGGGCACACGTTCTACGAGTTCATTAGAGTATATTCAAATAAAATACTTGTAAAACAGACACAGGCTTGCAACATTTCGTTGATTGGACAAAGGATTGGTGCTTGGTTGATAGTGTAAGACCTATTAGGTTGGAGACTCTTTTTTGGACCTTGTGTAAGAGAGAGAGAGAGAGAGAGAGAGAGAGAGAGAGAGAGAGAGAGAGACTATTGGTAGATAGTATGTATAGATGTAGCAACAACTCCATGCATGGACGAATAGTTGCTTTATACAGGGTGGAATGATAAAATTGTCGCCCTAAATAACACAACACAATTTTATTTTAAAACTTTTATTGAAAAAATCAATTCCGGTAACTTGATTATGTAGTAGAGCTGACATATATTTAATGTAACAGCCTTCAGCCTCAATCACCACATCGATACGAGTCCGGAACTGGGAGCATGCCTTTTCCACAAACGCCAACAGGAGCTCGGCGAATACTCAGGTGAGTGGTGGCGATCAAGCTTTGGTGTTGTGGAAGGTTAGGTTGTTGATGTTCTCGACATATGATTAAATGAAGTCTAGCGGGTTCAGGACGGGGAGGAGGAAGGGGCCAGTGAGAAAAGGGTACAAAGTCGTAGTACTCCTTCTGAAGCCAAGTCTGGGTTTCTTTGAACTGCTGCCACATCCAGAGTCTGCCAGTGGCCACATGATTGCACCAGAGGATTACCACAGTCTTCATCACATCCAGGTACACTTTGCTGTTGATTTTCAAGCCGACTTCAAAGATGTGAAGCGGCATGGTATGGCCCTCACTTGAAACCACACCAAAGACCATAACCATGGCTGGAAACTTTGTTTTCATCACCCTTGGCACATCTCTGTTATTTGTGGCAATCCAGTGATGCATTTTTGGGGTGCTGGCAATGGTCCTGTTGTCATAATTTAGATAGAGAGCATAAGTTGTACAGCGACACATCTCCAATTTCGCTTGTTGAATATTGTGTTACTTTCAGATAGTTTCAGAAGGCTCCTATCGCCAACTGGCCAACTAGTAAATGGCTGCAAAAAAAAAAAAAAAAAAAGAAAACCGGTTTTCATCAAACGGAAATGGAATCGTCGTTTTTTTTTAGGCGACAATTTTATCATTCCACCCCATAGAGGTATAGAATACTGTCAGTTATGAGTAGTTTTCTAGCATGGTAGAGAGAAGTTTATGTGCGTGTTCATTAACAAGAGCGATGTCATCAGCGTAAGAGAGGTTGAAAAGGACTTGTCCATCTACAGAAAAGTCGCTTTGGAAAGTCTCTTCTGTCTTAAGCATGACAGCAGCTGGTGCAACACAGAACACGATGGCTGAAAGCGTGTCTCCTTGCTTGACGCCCTTTTTGATGTTTACGGAGTGGCTAAACTCAAGTTCAGTTTTTTCTAAAAGCCTGTGATCCATCGTAAAGTGATTTTAGAAGAGTAATGTAGTTTTTGTCTAAACTTGTGATTCTGTTGCCAGTGATAGTCATAAAGAGTTTATAAACATGACTCAACAAACTTATAGTTTTTACATTCATCTTACTGTCATCCTTTTTCTACAAAACAGCGAATAATGATTTCTTAAACTTACAAGGAATTTTACTAGTTTCTAAAATAAGATTGAGCAGATTATGAAGAACTAGGACCATGGTACCACATCCAGCATTCAAAAACTCGGAGTGAATGTTGTCGATGCCAGGGCTTTTGTCGGTGGATATCTTGTTCATGGCTGTTACGATTTCTTCTTTTGTTATATATGGAAAAGGTACTTCTCCAGAAGTTGGGAGTGGATCACAAGTATTAGGGTCATCCTATAAATTTTTGTAAAATGAAGCGCATCTCTCTAAAATTTCTCCCCTGGAAGTTAAGATTTTTTTCGTTTTTATCTTTGATACCTTAGCTAATATCACGTTTATGAGTTTTTAGTTTTTCATAGCAATGAAAAATTGTTTATTTCATCAAGGCCATCATTTAGTTGATTTTATCCTTTTTGACTAGTTTTTTCGTTTCTGCTTTTGCTAATTTGTATTGAGTTGTCTCTATACTTTATATGAACGCTTTTCTTGTTATCGATTGCTCTCTTGGTATCGGGTTGAATCCACTGTGGAACTGGCTTCTTAACAGGTGGCGTGACCTTTTCAGCAGTTTGAATGATTTTCATGTTCACTATATCTGAAAATTCTTCAACGTCAATAGGAGGAGCATCTATTAAAAGTTGAAATCGGTTAGTAAACTCTAATTAGGGAAAAAATCACTAGTTTTAAATGTTTTTCAAGGCTTCGACATTCTATTTCTTCACTAGAGTTTTATGTTCCTTCCAAATGCACTTTATATTAATGTCAACACAAGGAATATGTTTGGGGTATTTAGATCCAATGCATTTGTAACGTTTTGACGAAACCAGTTACGAGAAAGAATGAAATCGATTTGGCCTTTACTCTCACCGTAGAGATGATTCCAAGTATGAAGTTTACGATTCTGAAAGAAAGTATTAATTAGATAAAAGTTGTTAACAGAACAAAAACTAGCCAGCCGTTCAATTTTAATATTACTGGAGCCGATGACCAATACAACTCTGATATGTGGAATGTAAGCCACCCCCACGGGCATTGAAATCGCCCATAATAAAAAGAAAGTCACGCTGTGAGACGCTGTCTATTAATTTCTGAATTTGATCGTACAGTCGTTCAACGTCTTCATCAGGATAATTAGTAGTAGGAAAATAAATTTGGATGAAAACAATCTTATTATCCTGTCTATGAAGAGAAAATTGCCAGTCTAGTAGAAAAACCTTGGTAGTCAGAAATAAATCGAGAAATAAATTTATCAACAAGGAAACCTTCACCATTTGAACGAGAAGTTCTATTCCCAAGAATCGAAAAGGCAATGGCCAGATAGAAGTGTTTCAATGGACAAATCTGTAATTTGAGTTGCGGACAAGCCAATAATGTCCCATTTCATACGTGGAAGCTCAGCAAGCATAACAGCAAGATCTTGGTTGTGGTCACTTGTAGATTGGTGGTTGTAGGTGCAAAGTTGTTTTGTGATGATTTTTTTCCCTGGTCGCATTCCAGACATGTGTTCAGGACTGCACATGCTGGCCCTTGGTCACATGTGGTCCAGGGTTGCCAGTGCGCCCTCTTGATCGATGACCCAGAGGTTGCCTCATCTGATCTGTAGAAATAAGTAAAGTGTTTTTTTGTCATAGTGGGTTTTATAGCCATTACATCCTCATGAGGGGCCAATCTGCTGGATGACGATCACCAAAAAACAGTGTTTTTTATTGTGACACCATCACTAAGATGCTTCGTGAACCAAAGCGTAAAGGGATACATCTCTCCCCGAGAAGTAGGTTAACAGGTGCCAGATAACCAAGCTGATATTTATTTATACCTTCATCTTAGCGATTTATTATACGGTTTACTCCGATAGGTGGGTTACCTTCCCTACGACTTAGGAGTCTCATCTGCCCCACTAAAACAAGTTGTACATGTTTGCATTTTACCAGATAGCAGGCTCAGTACCTGACTCCATAAACAGAAGGACAAAACAAAACTTATTTAAAACATTTGAAATATTACTTCTTTTTTATATTTACTTTTATTTTTATTTTCCAGGGGTCAACTGCAGTGTTGTGATTGACCAGTGTATATCTTTACCTTGTATGAATGGTGGAACCTGTCAACCAAAATTGAACACTTTCAGTTGCACTTGTCCTGACGGATACGTTGGTAAGATAATAAATCAAGTTTATACCTATCAAAAGTGTAAATATTCACTGGCGATCTATTTCTAGCCCCCGCCCCCCATTTTCCCTGATACAAAATACAAATTAGCCAATATTATATCATTTCAAAAGATGGGAATTCTTTAGAGATAAATAAAACAGTGAAACAAAGTTAATCTGCAATAAATACCTTGTATATAATTATGCTATTGATTGCTTTATATTCAAAGACAACATAAAGTTCAGGATGGATAATCATAAAACGACTTGTGAAAGAAATTTTAAAAATACAGATTCAATACAATTGAATAAATACATTTAAAAAAAAATACAATTAGAACTTAAGGGTCCATCTACATTGTC
This sequence comes from Euprymna scolopes, assembly GCF_053919585.1. Classification (NCBI taxonomy): domain Eukaryota; kingdom Metazoa; phylum Mollusca; class Cephalopoda; order Sepiida; family Sepiolidae; genus Euprymna; species Euprymna scolopes. The sequence continues at coordinate 94,576,268 of NC_136482.1, read as the reverse complement.
TTTGGGTTTAATTTTAACTTCCGGCCTAACTGCTGAATTCTGTTTCTTGCAGTACTAGCACAACTTACATATCCAACTACACACATGTTTCCCAGGAATCTTTGACAAAGAGGAGATCCCTCGAAATATTAGGATTGCACCGGTGTACACTCAGTAAATTGAGAAAAAATAGAAATGATAAAAGAAAATTATTACTTACATGTACAAAAACAACATAGAGCATCTTACTGGTTTTTTCTTTTTTTTTTTTCAGTTTTCCCAGTGCAATACCGCCTTCCTGCATTATCACAGCATCCTAAAATATAAAAAATATCTTAATACACTAAACACAATGCTTTAAGCAAAGTATAACATTTCCGTATACTTTATGATTTGCAAATTCGGTAAACATTTCCATTGTACATAAATATGCTTTTTGTTGTTTCTGAGGTGCAAGGTGACCTTTCTAAATACCATCTATGAAATCTAATATATAAACGGCTATATGTCTGTCCGTTTGTCTGTCTATCTGTCTGTCTATCTCCATATTTGCAAACTCTATCTCCTTTGAAACTAAAAGTCGCAGAGCGGCGGTAGGGGCCTCAAATGATTGGATTTTTTACAGACTGTTCTTTTTGGGGTCCTTAGTTAAAATTGTTTTCAAGAGGTCAAAAAATGAGTCAAAATTGAAAAAATCGTTAAACATTTTGTACATTCATCTTAGTCTATTTTTAATTTTTAATTGGTTTATATGCGTGTCACGTAGTACAGTAGTAACGACACCAGCTTTGAATGCTACAGTTTCGATTCTAGTTGATAGCACTTCTTTTTTTTTACTTTTGAAATCACGACTCTATAATAATATATATGAAACATGGACAAATTAAAATATCATATTTAAGTGTATTTTACACCTGCGCAAAGCCGGGCGCCCCCCTCCTCCCCGCTAGTCATTAATAAAATTCAAAATCCTTTCTGCAATACAACCGTATCTTGTCCAAATAAACTTGTCCATCAAGATTCAGTTGAAGATCGCTTGAAACATAGAAGTACTGATGAGGAAGTTTTTATTTTACATATCAACTCATTCTTTTATGCTTCAAGTTCTTTATGTGTTCAAATATCTATTCATGGTTTTTGGTTCTATTGTTTTGTAGAAGAAAATTGGTCTTTTCGTTTATATTTTTGTTTGTTTGTTTTTTTTTACTTTGCAGAACATGACTGAGTTTTACAAAGGGAAAGAATAAAAACAATAATACCAATGTTTGGTGCATTTAAAGTCAGGAAACCAGTATCTTCAGACAGACTAATCTGATAGCAGAGGATATAACGAAAAAAAATAGTCCAAAGAAAACCAATGTGAATAATGATAACTTCTCTTTCCCCAAAATCCAGACAAAGACAAAGCTATTTTCTTATTTCATTAGATATTTAATATCCCTAAGAAGTATATTTATATAATAAGCTATAACAATAAATCTCTACTTTGTAACACATACAATGAATATCTTTTGGAATTTATTTCATTTTAGGCAAAGTCTGCGAGAAAGATGTTGATGAGTGTGCAAGTAACCCATGCCTTAATGGTGGAAGCTGCGTTAACCTTCGCAATGATTATCACTGTTTATGCGCAGGTGGATTTGGAGCTAAAAACTGTCAGAATGGTAAGAACTTTTGTACTATTTCGTAATGTAATTCAATCATGCAAAATTGTGTTTATTCATGTAAAATAATATTCAGTAGTTCTAATTCCAGCCAATTATCTCAAATTATATCCTATGATGCAAAATTACATTCAATGATGCAAAATTATATTAAATGATGCAAAATTACATTAAATGATGCAAAATTATATTAAATGATGCAAAATAACATTGAATGATGCAAAATTATATTGAATGATGCAAAATTATTTTGAATGATGCAAAATTACATTGAATGATACAAAATAATATTCAATGATGCAAAAAATTTTTTTTTTTTTTTAATTTTTTTATTACATTTTCACCCCAAACAAGGCAAACACTTTGGTGTAGGGGGCTACTATCAGGGGCAACAACTACTGGGGTACTATGTAGGGATTTGGGCAGCAAGGTGTTGGTTCACGTTACACTTGAACTTCTGCACGTCAGTACTGTTGGGGAAGCAGGGACCTGGAATGGAATTCCAGAGTCTAGCGGTTCTGGGGAAGAAACTATTGGAGTAAAAAGATCTTTTACATCTAGGGATCTCTACAGTGTGGGGGTGGGATTTAGCAGCCTGTCGGGTTTGTCGAGGGTGCACACGTCGTGGGGGCACAAGTGATTGCAGTTCAATGATTACATTCAATGATGCAAAATAATAGTCAATGATTGCAGTTCAGTGATTACATTCAATGATGCAAAATAATAGTCAATGATGCAAAATTACATTGAATGAAACAAATATTCTATGATACAAAATTACATAAAATGATGCAAAATAATATTCAATGATGCAAAATTACATTGAATCATGCAAAATTACATTCTACGATGCAAAATAATATTCAATGATGCAAAATTACATTTAGTGATTCAAAATTATATTGAATGATACAAAATTACATTCAATGATGCAAAATAATATTCAATGATGCAAAATTACATTGAATGATACAAAATAATATTCAATGATGCAAAATTACATTTAATAATATAAAATTACATTGAATGTTGCAAAATATTATTCAATGATGCAAAATTACATTCAGTGATGCGAAATAATACTCAATGATGCAAAATTACAATTACATATGATTAGCAATAAATAGTATTACTAGTAGTAGTAGTATCAAATATGTATTCCCTCTAGTTACATATTTTTGTTATTCTGAGAATATGGTAACCTGACGAATAACTCTATTCTCTCTCCAATGAGTTAACGCTTTCCGGATGTACGTATATTACATTAGCCTCAACTCCTCCAAAAGATATGGTAATGCATAAGAAGACATTATCATGACATCAGAACATATTTTACATAACCCTGCAAAGGAAAATGTAATACTTTGGAGGATGGTTTAATTACAGCATCAGATACCACATTATCCCCACCTAAAATAGGAGATAATGCCTGGGAGGATGGCATCATGATAACAGAACATATGCTACATTACCCACTTCTGAATTGAACATTGAAAGATTGTACAGTAGCACAATTAATAGATGTAACAGTATAGTTTCAACTTCAAGTAGACATGTGTAAAATTTACATTAATAATAGATTATTGTAGAATGATTTATTCAAACTGTTTTCACCCCAGTGAATAATGTAAAATAAAATCCAGTAATACTATTTGCAGCGAATGTCAAATTATGTCTTATGACATAAAATTACACTCAATGATGCAAAATTAGATTCAATGATGCAAAATTAGATTCAATTCTGCAAAGTTACATTCAATGATGCAAAGTTACATTCAATGATGCAAAATTATAATTAAGGATGCAAAATTATATTCAATGATGCAAAATTATATTCAATGATGCAAAATTACATTTTAGGATGAAAAATAATATTCAATAATGCAAAATTACTTTCAATTTTGTCAAAATTATATTCAATGATGCAAAACTATATTCAATGATGCAAATTATATTCAATGATTCAAAATTACATTCAATGATTCAAAATTATATTCAATGATGCAAAATTAAATTCAATTCGGCAAAATTATATTCAAGGATGCAAAATTACATTCAATTATGCAAAATTTTATTCAATGATGCAAAATTATATTAAATGATGCAAAATTACATTGAATGATGCAAAATTACATTCGATGATGCAAAATTGTATTCAATGATGCAAGACTACATTCAATCAGGCAAAATTATATTGAATGATGCAAAATTACATTCAATGATACAAAATTATATTCAATGATGCAAAATATGCAAAACTTGATTTAAGAATTATTGTTTTAGCTGATTGCTAATTCATTTCTTTTGTTTTTACTTATTTTGTTATTTTATCAAATGAGATATAAAGGTAAATAAGCTTCTAAGATTTTAAAATTAACGTTTTTTTTTTTTAATTTTACCTTCCAAAATGTATTCTAGTTTAAAAGTAAAAAAAACTATTGATTTTTTTCTTTTCATAGAAATCAGTGCCGATTTTGATTTGGTTTTCCAACGCCAATCCACGACAGATTATGTTCACTTGATGATGTTTCCTAATCCCGAAGAGATTAGTGTATGCTTCTGGATGCGGACACTGGATGTAACCAGTTTGGGAACAATGTTCTCCTACAGTAAAGAAAGCAATCAGCCTTTTAACACGGACACCTTCACGCTCTATGATTATGGCAATTTACAGGTAAGACAATTCTTTTTTCGTTTTACTGAATAATATTTTACCTGCGAAGTCTTTGAAAATTTCATTTCTTCTTTTCGTATGAATCAAGATATTATGTCTTTAATGAGAATTGGCAAAAAGTTCTTGGAAGCATCTCAAAGAAAATTTTGAAAAATCAGACAAAATATCTTTTACACCACGTTAAGATGCAGATATTCTAAGAGCTTTTTACCAATCTTCATTACATTACAGTGATCATATGCCGAAGGAAAAGCTTAAAATAAAGAGTTTTTACTCACACTATAGCATGCAACATCATCTACACAGAGTCTTGATAAAACAACGTGAACCACATATATTTGCATCTTATTATGGCTTCAAAGACATTTTGTCTGCTTATTCAAAATGTTGTCTTTGTTTTTTTGGGGGGGTTTTGTTTTTAAACCTGTTTGATTCTGTTGTTGGCATTGGTTTCCTGCTTTACTTTTTAAAATCAGGTACTCATAAGAGGGTCCACGTGAAAGTGGTTCTAGGGATCTTACAGGATTAGAACTTGGCATGTCGAGTTGTCAGAACGTGTCACTCACTTCATCACCATAACCACCACCACCACCACTTCCCAAAATGTAATTAATTTTAAAGGATTCCAAGTGGATTGGACAATCTCTCTCTCTCTCTCTCTCTCTCTCTCTCTCTCTCTCTCTCTCTCTCTCTCTCTCTCTCTCTGTTAGACAGAATCCTAAAAGGAGTCTCTAATCTAAAAAATCTTGCACTGCCAACCAAGCTCCAACCCCTGTCTCATCGCCACGATGTTGCATTCCTGTGCATTTTTTTATAAGTACTCCAATGGAATGTGCTCCGATGAACTCGCATCACTGGTGCACCTTAAATACTCCCGGCCAACCCGACAAGCAGCAAAATCCTACCCCTATCAATTTTTTTGTATTTCGAGAGGTTTAGAAACTTAATCTTTATTTTAATCAATGGAAAGTTCGGTTACAAGTTCATGTATTTTGAAATAACTTAATATTTCTTATTGTAGTTAATATTGAATGTCAGTACATATTCTACATTATATTTTTCATGAGTTTGTATGTTGGCATGTGGATATGTATGTTTAAAAAGTAAAAACTTCACAAAGTAACTTAAAAAATAAGATGAGAAAAACTTCAGGCTTGACTGTCATGCCAAAGCTTTCTCAGTGCAACAACATTCTAATTTTACTAAAAAATTCACACACACACACACACACACACACACACACACACACACACACACATATATATATATATATATATATATATATATATATATATATATATATATATATATATACATAGGGAAAGTGGGACAGACAGACTGACTAAGACCATGGAGTCCCGATTTCGAATCTCACTAGATTCAGCCACTCTGATGAGTTGTAGACGATGAAACACATGTCAGTGGATAATTATATTTTAAAAACTATATATATATATATATATATATATATATATATATATATATATATATATATAGTGACTGAATCTGGATCTAGTAAGATTCGAAATCGGGATTCCATGGTCTTAGTCAGTCTGTTCCACTTTTTCTCGGAAACTACCTGGCGGATCTAACTAAAATTTTGTATGGACTTTTGTTATGATAAGGTGCAGCGAACTAAGTATTATGGTATCTGTTCGATACACAGTTAAGGATTAATAAAGATTAGTCAAAACAATATTACATTTAATCTAGAATTTTTTTTTGGAAACTCTTGGACGATCTGACCGATATTTTGTATGGACCTAAGGTGCAGCATATTATGGTATTCGTTCAATGTATAGTTAGGGATTAATAGAGATTAGTATTTAATACAAATTTAACCATAATAAACCATCGGCACAAAACACTTATTCTTAGTCAACGGGCTATAACTTTTGCCAGTAAAAAATCTAGTCTAATTATACAAAGGAAGAACATCATTGCACTTTTAATTCAATTTTTTTTTTTTAAAAAAAGCTACAAAATAATTTTATATAAATCAACCAATGTCTGATTTTTTTTTTGTTTTTTTAAATACTTATTTTGTTGTATTTATTGATTGTAGTTATTTGTTAATGGTCAACATATAATTATTGGTGTGTCCTTGAATGATGGACTCTGGCATCATGTATGTACAACGTGGAGCAGCGTTCAAGGAGAGTGGCATCTCTATATTAATGGAACTGAAACTAAATATGGCCGGGGATTAGCTACGGGATTCAAATTACCATCAGGTGGTGATTTTCTTATAGGTAAGTTTTAAAATATCTTGGATTTATTTGAAAATGTACTTTTTATGATTATTTTCTCGAATGCTTACTTTTTAGATTCAGCAAAGATATAAACATGATAATTACAAATCTAGTTAACTATACACTTAAGAGATGTATTAAGAAGGACATCCCTTCCGTCTCATCACGGGAATATGTGACACAAGGTCGGAAGGTAGAGATTGAAAAGTCAGCTCACAAAAGGTGTGTGTATCCTGGCAGACAAAAATGCCTGAATAGTTCCGTCAGCATTTTTCAGTATGAGTGCCTCGTGCAATTAATAATAAATTAACTCCTTCTTGGAGAGAAGGTAAAGCTTAGGACTAAACAGAACAATACTCCAGAGCGTATCCCGATGTATTTACATGAAATAATGGAACCAGTTGTTGAAATGGTGATAAAAACGTGATATTTAATTCCTAATATATTTCTATATAGGGTAAAATAAATAAAATTGTTACCCTAAAGAAAAACAACTACAGCTTTATTTTAAAACTTTTAATGAAAAAAAATCAATTCTATATAAAACTTTTTACAAGCATGGGAACAGAATTGAAAGAAATTTGAATAACTACCCCCCCCCCTCCGCCCCAATTATTTTTCAATTAATATTAATTTTAGTGCTATCTAATTTGCGGAATTGTGGAATTTCTTCTATCCAGATCTAACATAAGCACCCAAGGAAACTTTCGAAATTATTTACTCGGTAAGAGACTAGCCATGCACACCTGGTATTATTTAGGATTCATTAATTTGATTTAGGTTTAAATTAAAACAAATTTTTAAATATTAATGTCACAAAGTAATAGAGAAAAAATAATCACAATATAAGGAAGAGAACTCATATTCTTACATTTTAAGTTAAAGATGGAATTATTTTCATTATATTTTTAGCTTTAAGGTTATCATTTACAAATCATCTCCATTCTAATAATCTTCTTTTAATTTAATTATTTTGGTAAAAGAAACTGAAATGAATTACACTTTTTTGTGTAAAAAGCATACTGCAAAGATAACAAGGCCGATAGCCATTAGTCGCGTGCTCTCATGTAATGAATGAATGCGTGAATGTAGGATTGACATGAAGTCTTAACGATAAACTAAAATGACTGAAAAATGGGCTTAAATGACTTAAATAAATAAAAAGTAAATGACTTAGAATGACTTTAATGAACTTGATGAATTGAATGACCTTAAGAATGACTTGAATGCTTAAAAAATAACTGGAATCCTTCAAAAACAACTTGAATGATCTGGAGAATGACTTGAATGGCTTTGAGACTGACTGGTTGTAAAGTGGGTGATCATCTTACATTAGATTAATACGGAAAAGTGATCACCCACTTTATATCACAAAGTTACAAACATAAGTACAGCATGTAGTTAGAAAAGATACTACACTTTGATCTTGGCCAAAAGGCCAAAAAAAGGGTATTTATTTGCTCCCCCACCGAGCAAATTAGACACAAGGCCGATTTTTAATGTGAGGAGTGAAGGGGAAATGGGGACCAACTCCCCGGGGAATAGGGGAGCTGGATAGTGACAATTGGTATGAAAGATTAGTATTTATTTGCTCCCCCCACCAAGCAAATTAGGCACAAGGCCAATTTTTAATATGAGGAGTGAAGGGGAAATGGGGACCAACTCCCCGGGGAGTAGAGGAGCTGGATAGTGACAATTGGTACGAAGGGTTGCCCCTACATTGACCAAGGTCTTATATGTGGGGTTGCCCCCACATATGGTCTTTGCTTGCAGTATCTGCTGGAACAGATGCTACACTTTGATCTTCATATATAATTTATTTTGTGAAAATGAAAATTACAATCAAAATAATTCAATGTAAAATTAAAATAAATTAAAAGTAAAATTCCAATTTACAAAACAAATTTAGGCACAGGGCCCTATAAGATCTGGGTGAGGGAGTGTTGCAGGGTCTTTGTTACTACAGTGAAAATGGAGTCTTTGGAGACTTTACTCTTGACTGGCAACATTTACCACAATACCTCATTCACTCTGTGGAGTCTAATCTAACTAATGAAAACCCCCAGCGGTTTTGCAAAAAAGTATATATATACAATTTCTGTATGTGTGTGTGTGTGTGTGTGTGTGTGTGTGTGTGTGTGTGTGTGTGTGTGTGTGTGTGTGTGTGCATAATTTTTTTTTTTTAATTATTAAAATGTGTGTGTGTGCGTGTGAAAAAAGTTCAATTCATTGGAAAATAAAAAGTTCTTGAATTTGGAAGAAAAACAGTTTGTGTTGGGGAGTGGGGAATCTAGAATAAATATACAAAAAATAAAATTGCCTAGTGCATTTACACTTTGATCTTGGCCAAAAGGCCAAGAAAAGCTTAAAAAGCTAAGAACAGCATCTATTAACAACAGACCTTTGATCTTAACCAAAAAGGCCAAGCACAAAAGTGTTACGGACAGACCGACGGACCGACGGAGTGACTTATAGAGTCGCTTGGACGCGACTAAAAAGAAAGAGATTGCTATTCAAGATCAATGTCAATTTGTCAAATCAGTTGCTATTTAGGTCTAACAAGAAAATAGGACAACAAAATAACTTTATACAATAGATAATTTCTTTACAGATCTCAATTTAATGTCACCTATGAACACATTTTCACCTGATTTTATAAATTTGTAGAATTACGCAAATTTCTCATGTCTGTTTAGTTGCTAGAAGAAATTGAGTTTTTATAAAGTCTATTTATTTAAGTGAACTAAATAATACAATAGACTAATTTCTTTTAGCCTAGAACGTTATGTCTGTGTGATACAGGAGCTTGGTCAGGTCATTCTCAGAAGGTGATTCAATTGTCTTGGTCACAGTCAATAATAAATGTATCATTATTCCTCACAGCAACCAGTAATGTAGCCCTCAAACTTCATTATATCCTGGGCTAATACCTCTTGTGTGGGCTGATGTGACGTTGCCTACTTTGACCGTAGATCTGAGACGCCAGCGTTGACGAATTTTCTGCTCCCATGAAGAAGACTGATGGTGCTGTATTGTTTTTGTTGACAGTGCTGAACCACATCGTATTTATTGATTAGAAGTCCAGACCAGGATCTATCAAAGAACTGGACATCAACTGAGGGATGAGAAATGCATTCAAAAACAAAACAAGCAAGAACTATGTATAAAATACGGCACAATCACTTGACACACCGGTTCTCGCCAGATCACCGAAGTTAAGCAATGTTGAGCCTGGCTAGTACCAGTCTGGGAAGGCGAGGTGCTGTATGTACCGCAAGGTGAAAATACCAGGTTGACAAACTAGCATGGTGTATACTTCTCTCAAGGGTAGATGGGATTCTCTTAAGCCGTGGTAGGCACCTCATCACGATAGCAATGGGGCGTCACGATAAAAAATACCCTTGATAGGCCTGATGAAGCATCAAGTATTCAGCTACCGACAAGATATGAATTACACTACAAACTTGTGTAGTGAGTTCAATCTCAGCTACGGCCGTGCTGGATGGATGGATGCATAAAAAAATAAGAATATATATTTCCGTGCAACTTGTAGTTATAATGACAAAAAAAAACCTTTCGCTGATTGGGGGTTAATATTTCTGTGCTTCTGGACTGATTTTAGGTTCCAACTTCAACTCTCTAAGTTTACTTGACAGTTGATGACTTAGATTTTTGGATGGACTGAGTAAAAATCTTATCTTCTCTAGAGAAAGAAGCAATTCTTTTGAGGCAATTATCAATGTCAGTTTTTTCTCAGAACTCTAAATCTAAATCTGAATTCCTCTTCTCTCAAACTCAGTAAATTTGCGATTATTATATTATGTTGCAAGAGTATTTGACATTGCCTGGCCGAGTTCAACCTACCTTACTTAAATAATGGATCTCATTGGTTACTTATTCATCAGAATCCGTTCCTTGGTATGCCTTCTCCCATTAGTACAGCTGCAACCTATGTGGTGTTCGGTCTTGAATACATCCCTATGAGTTCTCATAATTTCTTGTGACTTGGATCATTCCTGCACTGAAGCAAAGCTTCTTTCCTAGAACTGCCTGTCTGAAGAACGCAATACCACGAGGCTGCTTCCTAGCTAACTACAACATGGTCATTTTCATGTCCAATGAAAGCAAATTCTTGTTGACCCACCCTCTTAAACAATCAAATTCTGTCTAATCATCACTATCATTACCAATCATCACTGTGTTGTCTCGTCATCCACCTGACACTCACTTAATCCTTATCCTTGAGTGGTTTTTGGGTCTTGATAAGTTCTGACACCTTAGCGAAAAAAAAAAACTTACCTTGGTTATCTGACACGTTACCTTTTAAAACAATGATAGCCATCAAGAAGAGTTAAGCTTTTATGTTGCCATCGTCCTCTTTGTGTCAGAATGGGAAAAGGCGTTATCTCAGAAAATTAAAACAATAATATTTTAGTGTCTGTCAACATTTTTCAACTCTGATTTTTGTCTTGCCGCACCCTAACCCTAACCCTAACAATTCTCTGCGGGGATCCACACTGCTTTGCTACATCTGAACAACCAGGAAAAACAGCCTAAAATATTCTAGCATGGTTATTAGTGAGAAACGTGTAAACGGACACCTGATGCGATTCAACATACGCTAGTACATAAAACAATTGTTAAACTACTACTACTACTACTGATGATGATGATGATGATGATGATGATGATGATGATGATGATGATGATGAGTCGTCAAAAATTTACTATTATGAGTTTTATTCATCTAAAAATAAATTGGAATATGCGAATTTCTATGAGAGAGTAACTGGCCTAAGATCTTGTATTATATGTTAGATCTTGGGAAAAGGGCAGATCAGTGTAATCCATGATGAAAATATTGTTCATTTTTATCTGTTACTTTTTTTTTCAGGCCAGGATACACATGTGCTGTTTGGTGCCGCTAACATGATTGAATCTTTCGTTGGTGAGATAAGTCAGTTCAATGTCTACAATCATGTGCTCGCTGAGATGGAAATAAAAAGTCTGGGAAACCTTTCAAAATGCAACACGGCTTTTGGTAATGTCCTTGCTTGGAGTCAAGTGCCTCTTAGGACCCATGGTGATGTCCAAATAAGGAATAATTCTCACTGCCTGGGTAAGTATCAAATCTATCAGATATTTGCTGTTTTTATTCTTCTTCTTTATCTGCCATGTCCAACAATGGAAGTTTTTTTTTGTTTTTTTGTTTTTTTGTTTTAATAATAAATCTTTACTCAATCCACATTGTCTGCTACAAACAGAGGTGCAGATTTAGTTTTGGTGCCATGCCTCTTCCGATGCTCCTTATTTCGTTTATGATAAAAGACTAAAGTTTGAACACATAATGAGGATTGGTGACTGGCCTAATGGATATCGTCACAGACTATGGAATCGGTTATGAAGAGTTCAAATACTCTTAGATCTATTGTGATCATTTATGCACTGTTGGCTAAAGTAAGAATAGCCAACTTTGCTCAGTTGTAGGCAAAATAGAAGTTCAATTAACTATATGCAATGAATCATTCAATCAACACTGATTTTCGACATTAACCCATTAGGTCTGACTGTTCTCTAAATAGGACACCAAATAATTTCTTTTTAAAATCTATAAGATAATATGTAATAGTACTGCTTATTGCATAATTAATCTGAAGAAAAGGATTAGATTCATCAGCTTATCTCCAAAATTGTTTGAATCCTCTTTAAAATTCTTGTGAAATTTGCTAAAATTTTATTTGTTCGATGATGTATGGCTTTATATGAGTGTTGCAATAGTAAGCCACTAACTCATTGCAATAGTAAGCCACTAACTCATTGCAATAGTAAGCCACTAACTCATTGCAATAGTAAGCCACTAACTCATTGCAATAGTAAGCCACTAACTCATTGCCAAAACTGCAATGTATCTTTTTGAGTGAACTGCTTTGTTCCTTATCATAATGTGCAAATTTTATCTTAAATGTATAGCCTCTCGATTCATACTCCAATACCCTTTCATAGGAGTGTCAATATTTTGGTTTCGAAATAAAATAAATATTTTTTTTTTCTTTCAATTTGTATAATTCAATAATAAAAAAATTGTAAGTTAATGAGCTAAACAACCCAAAAAGGGTTTTAAAACAGACAAAAGTAAAAGTAGATAAAACAAAAGTAAATAAACTTAGAAACCTTTATAGGAAATAGACAAGATATCTGAAATAGGTAACAGTACAAAACATACTAAATCAGTATGCATAAATGTGTGTATATTTATAAGTCTTTGTCCTCAACAAAAGGAGGGTGGGCCTGTAAATTCACCTTTGTCCGTTTGTTCGTTTGTCTATCTGCACTTTTCTCAATAACTATGCCTAGGAATTTTTTGAAATTTTGCACAAACATTAAACATTATATGAGTAAAAAAGTAACAGAACGTATTTTCCGAGAAAACTCCGGTTGCCTCCCTAAGGGTGCCTTTTGGGTTAAAATGGCTAAAATTGATACTTTTGTGCTTATTAAAAAAAATATGATGCCTTGGATTTTTATAAAACTTTCTGAAAAGTTGTAACTAATTGATTTCTATATAATTTTGTTTGTCTATACTTTGCGATAACTTTTGGGTGTGCCCCAGGGGCTTTTTTAGGGCTAATAAAAACACTCCATTTTTGGGACTATTTTACCATATTTGTCCAAATTTTGTGTGTATGTCTATTTAGCAGTTTTGCATGGTGCTGAACTCAAATTTAAATATGTTAAATATGCTTTGGGAATTTTGGGAGCTAAATGGAGAAGGGATGAGCAAATGATGAACTTAGTCATTTCTTTTTTTGCATGGTGCAGAACTCAAATTTACATGTGTTAAGGCCGTTGTTCATTTTCACCAGGATTTAACGCCCCTGGAGACTTTTGGGGCTAAATTGGGGGAGTGTACTGAACTTGGTCATTTTTTTTATGCCTCGTTCACTGTGCACTGACGGGGGACCATGCCTGCTTCACTTGTTATATTTGAATTTCACTCAGAAATTTGAACTAATTAAAGGCTTAAAAGCACTGCACCCCCATTGCATAATTGGCCACTTACATCATTAAACAACAACAAAAAAAAATATTACTGACTACTACGATAATCAAGTTATGTTAAGAAATTAATGTGCCAATATTTTAGTAAAAAGAAATGTAATTGTTTGTCTAATATTAAAAATAGAGAGAAAAATGGTAGAAAAATAACAAACAAAAATGCCGACCGATATTTCAGAAATAATGTAACAACCAACTGAATGTGTTTGACTGTGAAGCTGCTGTGTCCGGCTTCAGGCATAAATACACCTGGCTGAGGTATTGAACATATTTTTTTCTTTTTCTTCCTCTTAAAGATGATGTATACTTTGAAAGTTTGAGAACTTAAACCATCCTGTTTCGACACATTATGCCGATAAATAAATGTTCTGTGATTGGAAATTATCTAAATCGTTCAATATTATCATTATTCTTTTTACCTTGTCTCGTACCCAATAGTGTTTTTCTAGCTTTCAACACAACACCTTTCACAAAATGATAGAAATTCGTTTTAATTAATGATTTAGGCTGATTTTTCTTTTTTAGGGTATTAGTGAAATGAAAAATGTGCCCATTTGATAACTTTTTAAAACCAGAATAATTAATTTTGTAAATAAACTAAAACGAAGCACCCTTTTTTTTTCTTAGGTTAAATACTATGTTAAAACAACAAAAAGTAATGATTGGCTAGTCAGAAGCAAATATAAATCTGGCAGTTTAGACACTATTTATGGCACAACTTTTAAAACCACACAAGATAAGTTTACAGGGTGGAATGATAAATTTGTCGCCCTAGAGAAAACAACTCTACAGCTTTATTTTTAAACTTTTATTGAAAAAATCAATTCAGGTAACTTGATTATGTAGTAGAGCTGACATCTATTTAATGTAGCCGCCTTCAGCCTCAATCACTGCATCGATATGGGTCCATAACTGAGAGCATGCCTTTTCCATAAGTGCCGGAAGGAGCTCGGTCAATACTTGGTGGATGTCGGCGATCAGGCTGGCTTTGGTGTTGTGGGAAGTCATGTTGATGATGTTCTCGATGTATGACCAAACGAAGTAGTCCAGCGGGTACAGGTCGGGCGAGGAGAGGAGCCAGTGAGAGAAGGGTACAAAGTCGTAGTACTCAGTGGCGTAGCAAAGGCAGTCCATCCCGGGCGGCACGTGCCAGTGGACGGCATTTTGAGAGGGTAAAAAAATAAAATAAAAATAAATAAAAACTAACAAAAAATCTGAAATTTTATGCCGAAAAGGTTGTAAAACATCGGGACTTTTAGAGATATCGGAATCAGAAAAATGTGTCCCTGTTTTATGAGCGGTATACGTTAGGGACGGCATTTTGAGAGGATGAAAATAGAAAATAGAAAAAATAAATAAAAGCTAATAAAAATCGGAATTTTTTTACCGAAAAATTTGTGAAAAATCGGAACATTTGGAGGTATTGGAATCAGCAAAATGTGTCCCTATTTAACGATCGGCACATGCCAGGGGCCGACATTTTAAGAGGTTAAAAATAAAAAATAGAAACAATAAATAAAAACAAATAAAAGCTAACAAAAAATTTTAAATTTTATACTGAAAGTTTGTAAAATATCGGAACTTTTGGAGGTATCGAAATCAGACAAATGTGTTCCTATTTTACGAGTGGCCCATGTCAGAGGGCGATATTTTGAGATGGTAAAAATAGAAAATTGAAAAAAAATAAATAAATTAATAAAAGTTAACAAAATATCTTAAATTTTATACCGAAAAGTTTTTAAAAAATCAGAACTTTTGGAGGTATTGGAATCGGAAAAATGTGTCCCTAATTTACGATTCCAAAACCGATCATTTTAAATTTTTATCTTAATTTTTTATTACTGATAAATGATAAATATTTATTGTTTTTAAATTATCACTAAATCTAAAATTAAAATAACATCAATATACGAAAAAATAATAAAAATTATAAAAATAGTAATTCTGTTTTTAATCTATGAAACAGTTTTAATGTATTTAGAATAGGTTTTTGGATATACACCTACATTTTAATGTTGGCAAAATGTCCATGTATTTCAGTGGAAATAAACCACTCAAAGGTTTCAAGAATTTACTAGTAGTTTCGATATTATTGTTTCTATACCCAACCAAGCTTAATTTTAGAATCAGGCCACCGATCGAGTGTGCAGAAACGAATCTTCAAAATCAACCCAAAAGCTCTATTTGTGCCATGCACTAACCATTCATTAAATCTAGCTTGTGTACATTTTTTTTTTTTTTTTTTTTTTTGTTGCATACTGGACCGGTTATTCTCGTTCTTTTCTGCATCTACACATCGCTGGGATGTCTTGATTCAGTGGACCAGTCTAAGTATCAAGCAGAATATGGAAACTAGTTGAAGTAGTCGAGCAGATGCTGTAAATGTTGTGGTAAAAAATTATTGGAAGTCGTCATTGCCCTGGAACAGCGCACAAAAGAAGGAGAAAATGCAACCACAAGATCAGATCCATCTTTAGTTCCCAACTTGGTATTGGCGTTTCTGTTTCTTTTATTTCTGAGCCTTTGGAAAACTATTCTCCCAGAAATCAATGATGCCCAGAAGTATTTTCAAGAAAAGGGGCTGGATCTACAACAAAGTCCTGTTAGGCTGACGGCATTGAGAGATTGTCTTCTTCAGAATAGAGAAAAGATGGTGGATACTACAATAGACGAGTCAAAAAACTCTGCTCTGAAATGGGGATAAGCATGGAGTATCGTATCCGAAAAAAGAAATTAATGGGTGGTGAACGATTGACTGATGCAGCACTGGGGTTTGATACTGAGTTGAGACGGGAAATACTGCCTGTCATAGAAAAGTTGACTGAAGAAATATCTTGCAGATTTCAACAAGTTCACAATCTTGCAAGTAAATACGCTTTTCTTACACTGTCAAATCTGGTTGATGATAATTATGATTGTCACCTTGGTGAAGTTGACAAAGATATAGGTAAAGATAAATTCCTTGCCGAAAGGAAGAGATTACAGTATTTGTGAAAGCTTCAGGAAAAGATAAAATCAATGGACCTCTAGATTTTTTTAACTTTATACAGAGATACCACATTGGGTATTCCACCCCTAATATTGTGATCTTACTGCGCATTTTCCTTACCCGAGCTATTAGTGTTGCCAGCTGTGAGCGCTCTTTCTCGAAACTGAAGCTCATAAAAAAACTACCTTCGATCAAAAATGATCCAGACAAGGCTTACTTGGCAATCCTCTCCATAGAGGGGAAACTTGTTGATAGAATGAATTTTGATAGAGTTATTGATAACTTTGCCAAAAAAAAAGCGCAAAAAGTATGTTTGTAAATTTTCAACCGAATTGATGCCTTGCGATAGGTCTCTCACAAAAAATAAATTAATAGCCTTATTTTCAATTCATAAATACATTTTTTTTTTAATTAAACTATTTTTAAAAGAATTTAAACATTATTAACAACAACAAATTTCTTAAATTTTGCGCTTAAATCGAGCGATTATACACACAGATTTCAAAAAGTATGGATACAAGACGTTTTTTTCTCGTCAGGAGGCTCGACCTCTTAATAATAACATTATGAAGAAAAAGATAAGAAAACTACATCGGAGTAACTTTGATAGAGGCATGTTTTTGTGTGAAAATTCGGAAATAAGAACAATAAAAAAGTAAATAAAAATGAGTTCATTATTTCTTAACCTTTTCATGTTTTCAAATGTTCTCATTTAAATTTATAAATTCAAATTTCAAATATTCTCATTTAAATTTATTTAAAAAACGTTTTCTAAAATGTGTAACTTTCCATTTCTTAAAGTTTGCACTTAAACCGAGCGATTACACACAAGGATTTCAAAAAGCATCGATACAAAACTTTTTTTTCTTAGAGGCTCAACTTTTTAATTATAATATTATGAAGAAAAAGAAAATTACATCGGACTATCCTCTCTGTTATACAGCCATGTTATTTCGCAAAAATTCGGACCTTGACAACAACAACAAAAAAGTAAATAGAAAAGATTTTATCATTTCATAACATTTTTCATAAATGTTTTCTCATTTAAATTATTTATTATATTTGTTTGTGTAGCCAATTAATTTGATTTAACATTTTTTTTTATAATTTGAATTATACGTTTTTGTTTTGAAAAACAATATTTGGTTTCTTTTGTTTCATATTAACGTTTACATAATTTCCTTCAGGTTAATGTTTACATACTTATTATTCAAATTATTGAATAGAATTTGTTAAATTAAATTAAAATAAAAAAAAGAGGGGGAATTGTGTAAACATTAGTTCAATGAAAATAAATATTTTTTGAATTTTCAAGGTTTTAACAGGTTGTCATATGCCAGCAGTGGGGGGGGGGCGGCAAAAGAGGTAATCATATGCCAGCGGGGAGGGGGCAGAAGAGGTAATCATATGCCAGCAGGAGGGAGGGGGGCAAAACAGGTAATTATATGCCAGCGGGGTGGGCGGAAAATTTTACAACCGCCCCGAGCGACAAAACTGATGCTACGCCACTGGTAGCACTCCTTCTGAAGCCAAGCCTGCGTCTTTTTGAACGTGGGCTAGCGCCGAGTCCTGCTGCCACACCCAAGGTCTGCCAGCGGTCACCTTATTGCACCAGGGGATTACCACACAGCGAGGTACACTTTGGTGTTGACTTTTAAGCCGACTTTGAAGATGTGAGGTGGTATGATGTGGGTCTCACTTGAAACCACACCAAAGACCATAACCATGGCCGGAAACTTTGTTCAGCTCTGTCCTCATGCATTGAACTGTCTGGATTGGCATTTTGAGGGTGTTGGCAATGGTTCTGTTGTCATAACTTGGACCGATAGAGAGCATAAGTTGTACAGCAGCACATCTCTGGTTTCGCTTGTTCAATTATGTAATGAAATAAATATATTTCAGTAAAATTATAGTCTCGTTAGATATTAGGGATAAACTGAGCAGTGAAAGTGAAATTCTAAAGTTGCTATCAATTAAAACAAAAAATTTTGGAACTTATCCAGAACTTGATCCAACTTCACTTCAGCATCTTTTGTCAGGTTACAGTAAGCTGTCAGAAGATATCGATGTGATTATCCAATCAAAAATCAGCCGTCAGCAAGTGACAAGTTTCATTGAAATTGCGAAATTTATTAAAACAAGAATTCTTTTCATCTCAAATGAATTACAGTATGCTGGGTGAAGTAAAAAAAAAAAAAAAAAAAAAAAAAAACAAGGACACTATTAATACTTTCCCAAATTCTTTATCTGTGCCTAAACCTAAACGTAGATTCCATGAACAAAGCTTCTTTCTTAGAACTGCACACCTGTGGAACTCTCTTCCGTTTTCCTGCTTTCCAGCTGACTACAATATGGTCATCTTAAAGTCCAACATAAACAAGCTTTTGATGAGCCGTTTCCCTTAAGTAATCCAATTTACCAAATTTACATTTCTAACGATTACTATGATATTGTCCTTTTGACCACTATACACCCTTTAACCCTTATCCTCGAGTGGCCTTTGGGCCTTGGTAAGTGGTGATTCCTTTGAAAAAACAAAAAGGACTTCCCTATAGATTTCGTAAAAATATCAATAAAAAACGTTTTGAAGTAAAAAAAAAAGAAGAAAAGCTCCCAACAACCAAAAAAAAATTAGCAGAAATTAAAAAGCAATTGTTAAAACACTTAACTTTTTTTGAAAAAGAAAAAAAAAGTAAATTTTTAAGAGTTGTTTCCACATTTGCATGGTAAAAAATATTTATTCACAAGTTTTCTCATGATAAGTAAGAAACTAAGATTATTTGAAATTTTTTTTGAAAAAAATAAACTTTTTGTATACTTTGCTTGAACAAAAAATACTTTTCTTAAAACTGAAAAAAAAACTTTTTGTTTTCATTCATAGTTGTTTCCATGTTTTCGTCGTAAAAGAAAAGATTTATATATTGTTTTTTATTGAAATCCTTTGGGATAAGTAATTTGTTTATTTGTTTATTTATTTATTTAATTATTTGTGGACTGTTATCCTTATCTTCAGAGTTGTTCTCGTTTCACCACGTTTCAGCCACTTATTTCTCTAGCCTACTTCAGGTGGTTAACCACGATGGGATAGGAATACTGAGTCACTTAACTGTATCCTCAGCAATTACTGCCTTCCAACAACTATGAAGATGAAGATAATAGCCCGCAAATAAATAAATAAATAAATAAATAAATAAATAAGAAAAGATTTGTTTGAAATTTTTTCTTGTAAAAAGAAAAAAAAACTTTTTATATACATATATAAAGCTTTTTTCTTTTTCATATGACTATTTTCTTGTTTTACAGGATTTTTTTTTTTTTTTTAGTGTTTTAACTTTATAATCTTTGTCAGTCTTTGCGCCGGCCTTTTTTGAATGCTTATGTAACCATGCCGGAACATGCCGATGCAAAGCTGAGTCAGGTTGTATATAAATTCCAATATTTCGTCATCTAATTTTCAAAGAAATCACGACGGTGACAGAAATAAAGGGATGTTGATGATCGTTGAGTAGATAAGAATGTCGACAGAGAATAATCTCAGGAGTATTTCAGAAATAAACCCTAGGAATATTCATTGTGTACACCTTGGCATTATAATTTTATTTTTCTATGATCAGAATTATTAATATGCAACACAAACACTGGGATTGATAGTTTTCCTCCTGCCAATGACAGTGGAAGCTGAGAGGTACAGGTATTATTGATGACATCAGAATATCTACTAATCGAATTACAGATTCTTTAACAGCATCATATAACTCAAAATTATAATAACCTATGTTTGCTTTTCTGAATAAATCTTTTATTTATTTTCTAGACATCAATGAGTGTTTGTTTCCGGTTGTGTTTCAATGTGGCCAGAACAAACTCTGCAACGATATGGTTGGTGGCTACGAATGCAATAAGTGTAAATATGGTTACACCGGTCCCAAGTGCGATGAATCAATCGATGAATGCAAATTAGGCGTATGCCTCAATCGAGCGCAGTGTAAAGATGGACCAGATCCTTATGACTACACTTGTTTCTGTACTGCAAACTTCACTGGTAAATATAATGCTTTTATTCTTGTAGCTAATCTCTCTCTGTCTCTGCTTCTGTCTGTCTGTCTGTCTGTCTGTCTGTCTGTCTCTCTCTCTCTCTCTCTCTCTCTCTCTCTCTCTCTCTCTCTCTCTCTCATATATATATATATATATTATTTGTTTTTACATTAGCATTAACATGTTGGCACATATTCATGAGTATGTTCCGGTCAGATAGTTACTAGCTGTAACATGCTCATTAATGTGTAATGACATATTAATGCTTGCATAAAAACAAATCAAAAGTATATCTTGCCCTTCTTTGGTAAAGCACTCTTGTATAAACCCCGTTAAAACGTCATTGAGTAATTTACCTCTAGAAAATATTTACCTGGAATTTTATATATATATATATATATATATATATATATATATATATATATATATATATATATATATATACTAGCAGGAAGACCCGACGTTGCCTACGATTGAATGATGACCAACAAATATTTTACACTCCTATATTTTTATTGTCATCGAAATCCGTGAAATCCCCCAGGAGGAAGCTTCACATGCCTTCATACAGTAACTTAGTTCAAAATATATGTTATTCTACATTGCACTCTAGAGAACCTACTGTTTCTTTTATAAAATCATTTTATATAAACTTTTTTCCAGTTAACGAAAAAAAAAAAGCATTAAGAAATTTATGTGCAGGATTTGAACCTACAGACCACGTCATGCAAAAAAAAAAAAAAAAAAAAAAAAAAAAAAAACACGTAAATTTTCAAGTCTTATAAAAATTATTTGCAGTTAATGAAAAAAAAAAAGTAAGAAATTTACGTATTGAGTTTGAAACTACAGACCACGTCATGCAAAAAAACTTCATCTTACTCACAGTAAAAATTTCACGGCCTGTTGTTCTATCATTCTTACTAAGCGAAGACATGGAAAAATGGCTTTACCGATGATAGATAAATCTTCGATTATCGACTATCGGTAAACATCGGGAGTATTCTGTAAGTTTCAAAGAAAATCTGTTCAGCCGTTTCGGAGTCTATAAGGAACGATCTTTCACACACACACACACACACACACACACACAGTGTCAAAGTTGCATTTATATATATATATATATATATATATATATATATATATATATATGCGTTTTATTTTTTATTACCGTATCTTTCTGTTAAGTTACATTATAGCCGAAACAATAATGTAACTTAACAACGGTAATAAAAAATAAAACGCATATTTGCTCTACAACAGTATTGAGCACTTTCTTCAGTTTTTATTAATTATCATCTCCACTATATATATATATATATATATATATATATATATATATATATATATATATATATATCAGAGAGGCGGTAGCACTCTCTATATAGGGATGGCCCGTACACGCCTATATACGCCTACAAAACAAAACTATCAAAATCTCAACTAAAATCAACTTATAAGTTTCAAAAAGCACATATTCTTACAAAGAAGCGTCTTACGAATCCAGCGAGTGTCAGAACGTCGGTTAAAATGTCAAAAGAGAGCAAAAAAAAAGGGTACAAAAATGGCCAATTGTTCTTCTTTCTTCTTTCTTCTTCTTCTTTCTTCTTTCTTTTGAGAAGATGTATCTCGGTGTACGAACGGTCTCTGACAACAGTTCAAGCATCAATCGACTGCTCTTTACACGGAGAAGTGCAGTGACCCATCGCTTTTTAGCTAACTCCATAATTAAATAAGATTACGTGTAATAACAAGTTTTAAACACTATATACCCAATGTAGACAGACCACTTCGAACACGGAACTTCTCTCAAAAGGGACAGCTCCAAATAATACACCGGATGCTCACAGACGTTCCAGTTTGCCAGTGGCCTATATTTCTTGGACGCTGAATATTTGAGGTGAATGTTAAGGCTTTTTCTTTAAACAGTAACCCACCAGCGTTAATGAAACCACAAAATCTTTATCTCAGTTGATCAAAATTGTTATAAGAGTAACCTATCAGCAAGTATGACGTCAAAAAACAATGTTATAAAAACAAATAATTCTTCAGATTTTGGACTGTAAAATATGTACAAAATGTCAATGCTGTGACCAGGATTCGAACCTAGGTTAGCACGGCCACAACGTGGGGTCCTAACCTCTAGACGATCACGGGTAACACTGACGTCTGTCGCTCTTGGCAGAAAGATACATGACTACTGTCAAACTATTGAAAAATAAGGAGGAAACTTGAAATTCTCACGCATGCGCAAAAATACGCTATAGCAACCATTGTTGCTGAATCTCTTTGCTCGCTAAGCTGAATCTCTTTGCTCGCTAAGAAAAGTAGATCAGACCAGTTCTTCTAAGAACTCACCAAACGCCAAAGGAAATAAGTTAAATTAACTGCAAAAGAAACTGCAAGAAAATCATCTTCTAAGAACTCACTGGAAGCTGACCAAAAAGAATCAAAATCCAAGCCCTAGCCACAAAAATAACTAGATATTGTGGCTACTATACACAATCTACTAATAAAAACAAGTAAGTTTTCTAAAATAAACTACAATAAATTAACCAAGTAACCTCACACTGTCACTGATTAGGACTTCATATAAAGATAACAACTACACTATTGGTGTATATACCGTTCCACACTTTAACTATTGGTGACGGGGCAGTATCTCAATTCTACGAGAGTTGTCTAGCTATAAGATAAGTAATATTATAGTAAGATACACATAAGTGTTATATGTTTACATTTAATAAAAAATGCCAAAGTCAGCACGTAGTAAAAAAGCTCAGAGAAATATAGGCTATGAAAAAAACAAAGTCAAGGTATTATCTGAGCAAAAAGAATACTATCAGAAAAATGCTGAAATAATAAAAATTAAGTATCATGCAAATCCTGAGGCAAAGAAGGCTGCCTCACGTGCTGACTCAAAAGCACGGTATAACAGGGATTGCGAGGGGGAAAAAAACTGCCTCACGTGCTTTTATAACAAAGAACCAGAAAAAAGAAGGCTGCCTCACGTGCTGACTCAAAAGCACGGTATAACAGGGATTCTGAGGAGAAAAAAGCTGCCTCACGTGCTCTTTATAACAAAGAACCAGAAAAAAGAAGGCTGCCTCACGTGCTCTTTATAACAAAGAACCAGAAAAAAAAGAAGGCTGCCTCACGTACTGACTCAAAAGCACGGTATAACAGGGATTCCGAGGGAAAAAAAGCTGTCTCACATGCTCTTTATAACAAAGAACCAGAAAAAAAGATAGCTGCCTCACGTGCTGACTCAAAAGCACGGTATAACAGCGATTCCGAGGGGAAAAAGCTGCCTCACGTGCTCTTTATAACAAAGAACCAGAAAAAAAAGAAGGCTGCCTCACGTGCTGACTCAAAAGCACGGTATAACAGGGATCCCAAAGGGAAAAAAGCTGCCTCATGCACAAACTATTATAAATATAAATATCAAAAACTGACAAATCTTTGCCAAAACGCCAAAGAATGAACCAAGAAAAATTTAATAGTGAAGGTATGAACATTTTAGAACTTTATAATACTCTAACTGTTTTATCAGAGAGGCGGTAGCACTCTCTATGTAATATAGAACCGATGGAGGACCAAGAGGCAACTCCTAAGGCCCAAAACTCAAAGACCTAAAACCCAGCAGGAAGCGACCTGCTACTAATGGAGGCGGCAATGAGCCGCCTCCTAAAAAAGACAATAATATCATGAATGTAAGTTTAAAAATAAGACTGTAAGTAAAAATACTAATTAACAAGAATAAAAAAGCATTGGAAATGCAAAAGGATATAGGGATGGTATGCCAAAAAGTATACAAACAAGATAGCTATGAATGGCTAGGCACATGGAAATAGAATTGCATCCAAAGTAGAGCCCTATAGCTTTTTACAACCGTAATGATGGCACGGAATGAAGATTGGAGATAAGCTATAGGGCTATACTTTGGATGCAATTCTATTTCCATGTGCCTAGCCATTCATAGCTATCTTGTTTGTATACTTTTTGGCATACCATCCCTATATCCTTTTGCATTTCCAATTCTTTTTTATTCTTGTATATATATATATATATATATATATATATATATATATATATATATAGAGAGAGAGAGAGAGAGAGAGAGAGAGAGAAAATAAAAAGGAACAAACCGTACTATGTGTTCATCAACGTTTCGTCTTTATTTCGAGACTTCCGAAATAAAGACGAAACGTTGATGAACACATAATACGGTTTGTTCCTTTTTATTTTCTCTATTTTGTCGGAATATTATTTCCATTATTTTCATCATATATATATATATTTCATGATTCTTTGAGGGGTACAAAATTTATATAATGTAATCATGAAAGGAAGACGAAAATTCATGATTAAAACGTTTAAAATAAAGTCAACGTTTAAAATAATTTATCGGGGTGAAGAAAATAAAAAACGAAAGAAAAAAAATGGGGGAGTCAGCTGACCGGTTTCACCCTGGCTTTATCAAAGCTGTATCGAGGGATTTGATAATAATAATAATAAAATTGTGGGGTCTGCATTCGCGCCTGGCCTCCATAGAATGGAAATAGGCGCAAACTTTAATAAAGACTTTTCATATCTATTTGCGTAAGTATACCTGGATAATTATGTTTCAGTTTGAACAAATATGGTATAATAAAATTATGGCGTGTTCGTTCGCACCTGATCTCCATAGAATGGAAATATGTCACAAAGTTTAACAAGGTTTTTTTTAATATAGATCCACAGAATATTGTGATAAGTGTTTCAGTGTGAACAGGTATGGTATAATAAATTAGGGAGTTTATCTATTTTATTTTTGCTTTCATCATATTTTGCTTTGGTTTTGATACCCCCAAATTTGAAGCTATCTTTTTACAAGCTTTCCTTTTCATAACCTATCATACTTTCATAAATCAGAGTCCATTTTCTGTAGGCTGTTTTTGAACCCAGTCAACGACGGATACTTTTGCTAGTATATATATATATTTCTGTAGAAATATATTTTCTTATAATATATATCAAATATCAATCCTTATCTAAGAAGCTCAATGTAATTACAGATCAATATAGAGAATAAATGGCAAAAAATTATATTCGAAAATTTATGATGTTGACCATCTTATAATTTATTCCTTTAATTCAGTTGACTTAAACAATTCTTGACAGTATCTGTTTCATAGCGCAAAATCAATCACTTAATTATTATATCAATCAGTGAATCTATTAACTCATTAGAAGAAATAGCAACAATCAATCCGTCAAAAGGAATTGAAGTGTGATTTGACATGATTGAAATCCGAAAATTGGAAGAGAGACTGCAAATACCTTTTTATTTTTCCATTACGCCATATTGAATTTTTATCAAACAAAGAAAATCAAACAAAGGAAAATAGATTAATATATATATATATATATATATATATATATATATATATATATATATATATATATATATGCATATATGTAACTACCTTAATAGCATAATTTTATGTATTTTCCATATGTAGATAAATATTTTATATAAATATAATTAGCTAATGAAAATAAACAAAATAAATAAAACTTTATAACCTTGTTATATAGGCCTAAAGAATTTAAATAATGATAGCATATAGGATGGCAAAATATATCTATTGAACAATAAAAGGGCTGTGGAGTTCAGGCATCCAATTAAAGTGGTGCTACTGGAATAGAAATTAATGTTGTTTTTATGTTCCAGATTGGTTAAAGATGCTCATATTGAAGATAATATCTAACTCATATTCAATCTTCTCTTGTGATGTTAACCTAAGGCCATATAAGTGATTTCGTAATTCTTAATATAAGTGATAATCCGAGGGAGTTAGATTCGGATAATATGCAGGATATGGCAAAATTTCCCAATCAAATTCTTCTAAGAGATCTTTACTCAGTAGTATTGTGTAAGAAAGAGCATTATCATGATAGAAGATGATTCTTTCTGTTAAATAAAGAAGCTCGTTTTCGGGTCAACATAAGTTAGAATATTGCAGAAAAATAATAATGATGCTTTAATAATCTAGAAGAAAAAGTTATAAACTAATCATGGTGATATGTTTAAGTAATAACAATATTCATAAAATGAATAAATGAAAAGGGAAAATAATTTAAACTTTTTGAGGGGAGTGGAAGGGAGATATAAATACAAAATCAAATGATATTAATATACCTAACGATTTAATAAACAAACGATACCGTAAATGTTGAATTAAACTTGAAAGTACTATCTAAAAAAAATAGCACACTTCGTATTCTGCAGAAGTACAGAAAAAGAAATAATTACTTATCCTATCACTAACCCTGAGTTCAAGTGGGAACTCCTCCCCTCCCCTAAAAATCTTTTCCTTAATCCTAGCACTAATCCGAGTGGAAAACCCCAATAAAAAAATGGCTTTAACCCTACCACTAATGCAATGCTTTAAAATGCCTTTTTTACACACCGGCAACACCTTTTACACTGACTTGATATTTTTGTTGGAAAATCTGTAGATAGAAAAGACGCAATTTAAAGTCCGTTCTTGTTTTTCTAGGTCTAAATTGTGCTGACAAGCTGGATCCTTGTCCTGTCCCTGACCCATGTTACCCCTACAGCAGCTGCGTGCCCTCTAAGAATGGTCACTTTTGCAAAAATAGAGGCGGTTCCACAGATCCAGGATCTTTAACTATTAATTGCAAGGCAATGGATCCTTGTGAAAATGGAGGCAAGTGCGTGTCCAGACGAGGTAAACCAGACAAATGCGTGTGTCCTCCGATGTGGAAAGGAGAACTTTGTGATATCTCCTACAAACCTAATTGTGACCTTTCACCTTGCCTAAATAATGGTAAGTTAAAGATCTTTTTTCTTTACTACAACATGTTCACCTGAATTTTGTATGTCTTTGATTTTTCATGTATTACATCTACATAGTTTTTCTTCAAAGTTATTCTTAGCGATGATGCTCATATTTTCACTACGTTTCAACCAATATGTCCTCCAGCTTTGTTTTTAGCTTTCTCCTTCATTAATATCAATCATTTCTTCATATTAAGATATGATAATTGTTGATTACTTGCGTACTTATAGGGCTGATGCTGATCTCCTTGTTGGCTCTCAAAAGTTATCAAGAGACACAACACACTGAAGAAACAACAGTGACACAAAAGATTGTATCATTTATTAAATGGAAATATTGATAACAGCAAGCACAACAAAACAGAAGTGAATAAACAAGATAATGACTAGGAAAATGGATAATGTTCAGGTTTGGGGAAATACGGCTTCTGGGAACAACGTAAATTCAAATGTAAAAAAAAAAATGGGGTTCAAAAGAGATAGTTTTAGTTTTGAGGCAAATGTGGGTTAGGGGAACAATGCGAATTCAAACTGCTATGAGATGCTTATAAAGGGTGACAATATTTTGAAGCGGATTAAATAGTCTCTGCATATGAAAAGCAACTCAAGGGAGTACTTATCTTTTAGAGAATGCAGATGCTGATTGGTTGATAAATTACTATTTCTTCAATAAAGAAGTTGAGATGTTTACTTATGTGGTTGAAATGATTGCTGGATGATTGAAATCAGTTTTTATATATCAGAGGAATGAGATCTCTGGAGAGGTTGAATATGTTTTCCTTAGTGAAAATCGGATTTCTTTGATGAGTTCCAATGTGATTCTTTGCCATTTTTCTCGAAAGTGGTTTCACCTTGAAGTTTTAAATGACTTACAGCCTTTTTAGGTTAACGTCTTTAATAGGGGTGTAGAGCAATTGGGGGGTTTTCAAAGTAAAAATCTTGCAGAAACTCTTTATTTCTTTTCTAAGCTGTGAATATATGGGAAAAGTTGGTCATTGTTTCTGTTGATTTTATCAGTGATGATCACAGTATTGATATAGAGACACTGTATTGGCGGTTTCTGAACAGAATTAGGATTTAATAAGAAAAGACAGGATGGGCGTTCTTTGAAGAAGTAGTTTCGGTCATGCAGACCTGTGTTTTTTTTTTTTAAGTTTTAGATACTGCAACTAAGGCTAATGCTCGTCATGTTCTTTAGTGTTGACGAGGTACTTACTTACTCGTCGGTTCTTCTTTTCCTTTCTTCCTCGTGTCCGATGGATGAAAATTCTGCCATGTCAACCAGGTCCAATGTTCTTTCACCGCCATTCTCAATCCATTGCTTGTTCAGCTTTGATTCCGGCGCTCATTGATGTAGTCGGTTAAAAAAAAACGACCAAACAAATACCCACAAAGTTTGTATTTTCCCGATTGGCATTGTCTTGGATGAATAAAATTTTTTAAAGAAAACAAACTATTCATTCTTTGGCCCTAAGCTGACAAAGATTTCGTCGTGAGGAGGGGGTTCCAAACAAATTATGTACTAACTAAGAGGAAGTAAATAATTTTTTAATCAAGGAATTAATTCCCTGATGCTTAGTCATTCCTTAAGGAATCTATAAAAATGAGTTATCTATGTGTGTGTGTGTGTGTGTGTGTGTGTGTGTATGTGTGTGTGTGTGTGTGTGTGTGCAGAGAGAGAGAGAGAGAGAGAGAGAGGAATGGATGGATGAGGCAAAGAAGAAGAAGGTGAGGCAAACCAGAGGAGAAGGAAACTTGTAATTGAAATATGTTATGTTTTTCTCCCGAATATAACCGGGTAGCCCAGCTGGTATCATTATAAATTAAACAATACTTATGAAGATGGTTAAAGGATACCTTGGACAGAACGTAATCAAATGCGAATATCGATGTCGATAAAAAAAAAAAAAAAAAAAAAAAAAAACAAGAGCAACAGAAAAAGCGAACTTTCGTCAAACTTTGGGCAAAAAATTTTTTTTTTTTTTTTTGCTTCTTTTCAGCAATTTCAAAAGAATTTTTTTCGCTGAACTTTTAACCATTTGTTTCTTTTATTCCTATTCTAGGGACATGCATACAGAAACCAGGCAGCGTTCTTGGCTACAGGTGCGAATGTCCCAACGACTATTATGGCACACCAGTTCAGTATGATTCCAACTGTGCTTTGAAAAATCCATGTGACTCAAATTCGTGTCAAAATGGTGGCTTCTGTTTGCAAAATACTAATGGCAAATACACTTGTTCTTGCTCTGCCCCTTACTATGGTGACTTTTGTGAGAAGGGTGGCTCCTCCTCCGCCAGTAGTGGTTAGTATTTGTGGCTTTAGAAAAAAGCCGTTTGTTTAAAAACATCAACATGGTTATCCGTAGTCGTTTTATGCATTCTAGAGCTTCACTAAAGAGGATATTCTTTTGTTTATTCCATTGAAGCTTTTGATGTTTCTTCTTTTTTTAAATTTAATTATTTTTTAAAGGGAGGGCATTTTTACAAAGAAATGTTTTGCATGACATATTAAACGTAGATTTATCTTTTGGTAAGAAGTTTCTTTTTGTCTTCTAATCAAGTGTGCTGCTCATGGTCAACTGTAAAGAGCTCTACCGGAAATGTACATGCATAGAGAATTACTTTAATATTACTCATTTAATAAAAGCAAATATTCTACACAGTTCCATGTTTTTCAATTTTTCCAAAGAGTTCGAGTCGGGGCAAGTGGAGACAAGCAAAACATGTACGAAAATTTTGCCATAGTTTTCAGAAAATCAAAACAAATACATTAATACAAGAGGAAGCAATGATTACCGGAACTTTTATTGAATTAACTGATTTTTTTTAAAGAATAGTTTTTTAAAGTAAAATCAAACCAAATACATTAACAACAGATTTATTGAATTAAATGATTTCGTTTTTTTTTTTTAACAAACTTTCTTTTTTTTTTTTTGAAAACAAAAAGTTTTCGTAATAAATTAAACTTTTGAAATAAATTAAAGCAGATAGTTTTCCGATAAAATAAGATTCATAAAAACAGTCAATGAAATTAATGAATTAAGATTCATAGAAGTAGTCAATGAAAATGAGTGAATTTTGTCTTTTTTGGTTTTGGCTAAAATTTCCATCTATTTCTCGTTGTCTCCCTTTAACTCGATTCGAACTCCCTCCCCAAAAACTGAAAACCATGGAAATCTAAAGTGCAGAAGTCCTAATGTTTCTAACTTATGAAGATTGGTACCGAAATAGTAAGAATCAAATAAAACTATCTCATCAATTACTTGTGACGCTCATCTCACTGACCATTCTTGAGGTACTTGAATTGAATCACAATTGATTACCATTAAGTGTGTCATCTCTTGCAATAAGTGCTCAAGTCTACATATTTTATTGTACTGTAAGGTGCATTAAAACGAGAATTTCATAACAGATTATAAGTAGGAAAATCCATTTAGATAAAATAGATACAAAAAAAATTTTAAATACAGGGTGATCCCTTCCCCCCCCCCCAGCTCAAGAAAATACTACTCATAAAATCTTTAATAAGATGTATATATATACACAGTATATTGCAGGGTAAGAGGGTACAAGAAAAGTTATAAGAAAGAAAAAAAAGAAAAAAAAAAAACAAGAACAGATTAATATAAAAGGAGAAAGAAAGGAAAATAAAGAAAATGTATTTCTTAACTACAAATTCCCTCATCGTCTATGTGTATATTATCCTGATTAATTATAAACTTAGCTAAGAGAAAATATATAGTAAAAGTTCCTTCTCTGTTTAACGATACTTTTGGATACATGATCTCTGGGGGGGGACTAGTTAAATTAGTGTGGCGTTATTGAAGTTAAAGGAATAGTTTGTGTTAAGCATATGAAGGTTTTTAATGTCAATTTTAATCGCTCTGTAATGCTCATAAAATCCTTTTATCTAAATTACATTGAATTTCCCAAATGTAGTCTTTGTTGCAGATTTTGCAAGAAATAGAGTATATACCAGTTTAAGATATGGGTGTAGTGTTGAATTTCGTCGTTTTGTGAATGATATCTGATATCCTACTGACACTTCTGAATGGCTAATTTGTTTAATTTACTGTAAATTTGTTTGTTGTTGATATTTATAGGTAAGACTAAATGTCATTTACACACACACACACACACACACACACACACACACGCACACACATATATATATATTAGGAATTTAAAATTTGTGATTTGAAAAAGTTAAATTTTAAATATAGAAATTTTATTGTATGCAAGACAAAGAATCATATATATTTCCTTAACCCATAATCACTGGATTTGCACACCAGTAGATTTATTGTATTTCATTATTCTGAATATATATATATATATATATATATATATATATATATATATATATATATATATATATATATATATATATATATATTATAATTCCACAGCCATATATAACAACATGAGTTTTATTATATGATGTATCACTTTGGCATTACAACTGCTTTTTAACCATTCAGACAAGCTTCAACGGTATCTTGTTAAAAGATGTTCCAAAATGGCTAATTTTCAGGCACAAAATATAAATAATACATATATAAAAGCGCGCACCATTTGTTATTTACAAGCAGCGAGACTTACCTCTCCGTCCTTCATTTTTACTGTTTTCATCGAATTAAGTATTCATCTTATTTCCGTATTTCGATAATCGTTGAGCTTAATTAACTGTGTCCATTAATATTGATTCTGGTTTAATTAGTATATGAACAACACCGGAATTTAATAAGTAAATTCTTGGTTATATATATATATATATATATATATATATATATATATATATATATATATATATATATATATATATATATATATATATATATATATATATATATATATATATCTGTGTGTGTTTTCGATTTCCATAGATATGTACTAATAATGAAAACAATAAGAAACGCCTTACTCACATAAATGTTATACTTATTTTTTGATAAAATTATACAAATAAATGTGTGCTACATATAAACCAACATATATATAAAATATGTAGAATGAGAAACTATAACTGATGCGTTAAAACAATCACAAATATTTTTATATTTGCTTAAAAGGCGAAGCATATTTACAAATGTATGTTCTCTATAAATTAGCCACTTTGTAAGAATTTCATTGCGAAGACAAGTCAATCTGCTATGGCTTATTTATTCTATAATTATAGTTTATTGTTGTAAGCGATAAAGAATGAATGTATTTTTATATACGTATATATTCACCTTTGTTAACAGTTTTATTTTTGGATAGTTCCTTCTTTAAAAAGAAATCCGACTTCCTATTCAACCGGATACTCATCAAATCATTCTGTATCTGTTTTTATTATATAATGTTTTTTTTTTCAAACCTGTTTATTTTTTCTCCAATAAAAACCTTTAAACCTATTCTGCTTTTCTGTACTATTGAATCTAGTCAGTCTGCATGTCCTGGACAAATCTTCAGATGAAGATTCTGACCAAAGTAGAAGTAGAATTACAGGATGACTGCAGAGAAACGCTTTAGTAGCTCTCTAGTTTCCTTAGCAGTTCTTTGCAGTCGTTCAATCATTTTAGTTTTAATTTAGTCAAAATCTCCAGATAAAGATTTTCACCAAAATAGAAATAAAACGATCGAATGACTGCAAAGAACTGCTAAAAAACAAACAAACTAGAGGGCTACTAAAGCAGTTCTCTAGTTTTCTTAGCAGTTCTATGCAGTCATTCGATCGTTTTATTTATATTTTGGTCAAAATCTTTATCTTTTTATTTTGACCAAAATATAACTAAAATGACTGAATGACTGCAAAGAATTGCAAGGGAAACTAGAGACCAACTAAAGTAGTTCTTTAGCCCCATAGCAGTTCTTTGCAGTAATTCTGTCGTCTTACTTCTACTTTCGTTAAAGTCCTCATCTGAAGATTCTGACCAAAGTAGAAATAGAATGACTGCAAATAACTTCTTTAATTGCTCTCTAGTTTCCTTAGCAATAGTCACAGTAGCTTTTAGATCCTGTTTACTAACCATTCCAATTTTCTTCTTTGGTTATCTGCTAGGATTAAAAAAGAGAAAAAGAGAGAGTGTCCTTATGACTTGCCTATTTGAGTAGGGGCATTAAAAGTGGGCTTAGAGGTTTGTGAATGCCAACATTTATAAAGTAAAATAATCAGAGGAATGATTTTCTTCATTTTCTTACTCTTTCTTCTTTCGTCTCAAGAATTATTTGAAAATGGATCCATTACTTAAATGAAACTGGGCAATGGTCATCTAAAAAAGAAACCTTTTCTGTACAAAAAAAAAGTCATTTATAAGCCTTCAATATTGTAGATATGGTTATTCTAACATGATCTACTATGAATAAGAGACATGTCTTTTGGGTTTTTTGAGTTGACAATATAAAACGTTGTTAAAGGCTGTCAACCTTAATAGAATGTCATCTTTATCAAAATTAAATTTTACTTGCCAAAAAATTAAATTATAAAACAATGTCTTGACTTTTAGTGTTGAAAACTGACATATGGAAGTAATCTCAATAAAATTATATGCATATTCTGAATATATTAAAAGTTCTTAATAAATAAGTATACAACATTATTATTTGGCAAAGATTTTCGATTTGTATGGTACATATCCACGAAAATAATTGTAATATGTTTATTTATATAAACATTATTGGCTATATATATATATATATATATATATATATATATATATATATATATATATATATATATATATATATACACACACGTTTCAATAGTACTTCTATTTAGAGGGACCACCTTATCAGGCCAACAAATCAATTCTAATCATAGTGAAAATAATTGTATAAACATTTTAAAATGGCATTGAAATCAAATAATTAGCCTTAGCTAATTATTAATTTAACTGATTGCAAGTCATATAGTTTATTCAAGAATATTGAATAGAATAATCAGAAAATTGCTTACTTGTTCAAGCAAAAAGATTTCAATGCCTGACTTTTTACATTTTGGTAATAAATATTTTACATCAGAGAGAAATCTCCATAAATGAAAAGTAAAACTGGCGTTGATGGCTTTAAAAGAAAACTTTTTATAGGACATCATATTTTGAAGGAAAAAAAAAAGATTAAAAAATGCAATCGTCCTAATTCTAAAACATGTGTATACTGATATGAAAAATATACAAAAAAAGTAATAAAATTAATTAATATAGATTAAAAATAAATCTGTTCTTTTCACAACAGAGACACATGAGGAAATTAATATCCTCCTTTGGTTTGGTAGCACAAAATAACCATAATACTTGGCTCTTGCTTTAAAACTTCAAGATATAAATTACTGCATATTTGACAATTTAAAGACTTTCAAATTTCAAAATGTCAGTCATTATTTTCAATCTATAAATTTATAAATGTTAAAAAATAGCTGACGTGTTTTCTATTGAGACACGTTTTTATTTGAAAGTAAATTTCAACGTTTAAATTTCTGGTTTGAAGTTTAAAAACAACAGTCAAGTTATTATGCTTCTTTTATACTCTTAAACAACAACAAAAGAAAACAACATTATTTTCTTTCATTTTTCACTCTAGCGTAAAAAATCTACCCAATAATCACTATGGGATGAACATCCTATCTCCATGTTTCCAGTTTAATGATGATAGACTATGTTTGCTTATAAATATTCCTGTCTGTACTGACCTCTTCAGATATGCTAAATAAAGCCTAAATATGGCCCCCCTTCTCCATATCTTATTCATACCAATTTACCAAACATATATGAAGACATCATTTCCTCGGCACTAAAGCCAACAGAGTCAAGACCATTGGTGAGATGATTTATTCCCTGTTGACAGAGGTATTGCTATGGTCCTGTGCAGTTTTAGGAGGTCCACGGTCACAGGGTTTGCCATCAACCTTTGAAAAGGAGTCAGTTTATTACTGATCATCCGAGGCAACCCTACCGGGGAATGCCTCTGCTTTTTTTTTTTTTTTAAATTTTTTTTTGCAGACCAGAATGTCTTTACTCTAGGGCGTTGGCTCTTCAAATCCCACTTTCCGATTTTTGTGACATCTTCCTACCGTGGGAGGGAGATAGATATCAAAACGTCAGTATAAACAGGAATATTGCAAAACAGGAGCAGTTCATTATTACACCGAAGGGTGTAGGATGTTATAGCACGCTATGTATTAACTACTTTCTTTTTTTTTTTTTATTTAATTACAATAGTTATGATTTTTGACAGTTATATACTATTTTTGTTACATTTACCGGTATTATTCCGAAAAGATTGTCTACTAAAATATGAGGTTTTGTGAGAGACTAATGCAATGTTAGACTATGCAGGGTGATAGTAATGGATCCATTATCAAGTAATGTTCTTGAGAGCAGAGCTAACACTTATTTATTTTTGGAAAATAACACAATCGTGTAAGAGAAACACAAAAGAAACAATGGCCATCCTGCAGAGCTGAACAGAAAATCTCAGACAAGACAAAAATGGTAAATGTCAAGGAACTAATAATCTTGCCTTTGAAATATAGTCTTTAGAATTTTTTTTCTCTTTAGGCTATTTTATATTGATACAATAGCAGTTTTGTTTTTGTTTTTTTTTTGTTTTTTTATTAGGCTTCTAAATATATAATCTCACCTATAAAGTTATAGATATCATATCTGTGAATTTTGCTATCATTTTTTTCAACACACACACACACACACACACACACACACACACACACACACACACACACACACATGCGTGCATGCACACATATTGGTAGGCCGTCACCCAGGATAAAAAGGGCTCTTCAACCTGTTTATACATCAGGCTGGAAGAGGTAAACAATTATGTAAACCTTCTTATTTCTAGAAATAGCACCTAATCATGGCAGAACTCAACCAAGGTCCGCCATCAGGCCTTGACGAAAATGTCCTGATCCCCTATCTCTATTTTTTATAGCAATAAAAAAAAAAAAAAAACAGAAAAACAGAAAAATAGGAGGCTTAAAAGCCCAGCCATAGTCTGTTGCACAAAAGAAAGTGTTACTGCTTTGCTATCACTACTCAAAGTTTGAAAAGTGGAGCAAGACATCACTGAAATCCTGTCCAAGATAAAAGGAACTAACCTCCCCGAAAAGAAAAAAACACAGCAATTGCCCACCTACGATCACTTGTTTCCCAGATGGGAACACACACACACATGCGCGCACGCACACACACACACACACACACACACACACACACACACACACACACACACACACATATATATCAGAATATAAGAACATTCATAAAAAAAATGCAGCCCTGACTGCTTCTCAAAGGATGATGGCAAAGACTGTGAGCGTGAACCTCCTATAATTGCACAGGACCAGCAAGCAGAAAAAAATCTACTTTCCTTTCAAGGAAGAAGAAGCAAAACAGGAACAAGAGTCTAGATTTATGGAAAAGAGAATTTCAAAACTACTTGCCAAAGGGACGTTAGAATCTTAAAAAGATATTTCGTTTGGAATGTCTGAAATAGCGGACGAATGTCTGTCATCCAACAGGATGCCTCATCCCCAGCAAAAACAAAATAGTAAGAAAATTAAAAAAAAAAAGGGAACATATATCATCATGAAACGTTTTCTCTGCATAGTGAAGAGTACATCCAGTCCTTATTTTTGGCTTTGTAGAATTAAGCAGAGCAAATGGCCTGAACCATTCCCATGACAGGATGCTAGTCTACCTCAAGTCTGTAACCATTTATACTCCTAGGCAGTCTGTTTTAGATACAGCATTTGGTCTCCACAAGTTGTCCACCCATTTCATTATTGACCAGGTTCAATGCCACTTAACATAATGAATTCATACATATGCACATACATATACATGCATTAATAACTTTGCACGCTCTTTGTTTGTAAATAAAAAGACAAGCGGCTTGAACACTATAAAAGTGGTGGACGAATGTTTGTTTGAAATAGACATTTGTTGAGGTCATTTGCAGGCGCCGCCCCGTGAGTCGATGGGTAGAACTGCCGACTATCAACGCGATGGTTCTAGGTTCAATCCTTGGCTAGAGAAAGGTGCTAGTCTAGCCGCACTGATGAGTTGTGATACAACAAAACAGTAATGTATGTGGATGACTATATATATATATATCTTTGCTAGTTGGAAATTCGAGGATCAATGGGAAGGTTGTCTTTGGCTGCATGCCCTTTGGTGACTGTGCAGACAAATCCTTAACGTGCGCACTCTGTGACACCCAGGGCATGGGAATCCCTGGGAGAAGGAACCCTGGACAGAAGACGCTTTTCTCCTTCTACATTTGTCCTCTGCAGCCTTTCCTCTGTTGGTCTCAAAAGCTACGGTGCATCAGATTGACAAAGCCCTCCAACTATCCCAAGACAATAAAAGTATTTATAGCTCTAGTCATCCAGTGTCGAGCTCTCGAAATGGTCTTTATGTTATTAATATTTATATTTGAATACAAAATTGGAAAATTTTATTTTAATATATATATATATATATATATATATTATTTTGCAACCTCAAGATATTAACTTAGTCCATTACAGTTGTTCCCACAGACAGAAGAATCCCCTGTCTGTTTCGTCAGATGGTGAAAGTTAAAACCAAAGATAATATCTTGAGGTTGTAAAATATAAAAACATATTCAGCTCTACTAACGTATTGAGCACTTTTTATTTCACTTTTTACCACTTATACCTCCAAAACGCGCACACACACATGCATATATATATATATATATATATATATATATATATATATATATATATATATATACACACACATATATATGTATACATACATATATATTTATATATATATGTATACATATATATAATGAGTACATATATATATATATATATATATATATATATATATATATATATATATATATATATATATATGAGGCTAATTAATGTCCTTTTTGAATAGTCATTGAATTTACATGACTACAGTGTTCTTTACATTCCCTTTATAAAATGAGTTTGTAATGTTGGATAACCTAAAATATACTCAACACTTACACTACCATATTAAGTCCATTTTAAGTTTTACATATATTTATAACTGCCATGCTACTTAAACAACTAATAGGGAAATACTATAAATAAAATACCACATAAATTACATTCATCACGCTTATCACAGCAAGTTTAATTCAAAACGAAGTCAATATCTTATCATTACTATTAGTTTTCTGTTGACAGTAATCTCTCTCTTTTTTTTTTATTTACTTTAAAGTTAATTTTAACGATTAACTATGCGAAGTTGTTTCTCTTTTCTTTTTTTTTCTTTTTTTTTTTTTGGATAGCCTTTTACATGTGCTCTTTTGATAAGGTTGACCTTTGCCCTTTATAGATAACTTTTTGTGCAGTGACTCTGATGATAAGTCTTGTGTGTGCCCTTTTGAAAGTTTACAGCTGCCAACTTCAACCCTCTCTCTCTCTCTCTCTCTCTCTCTCTCTCTCTCTCTCTCTCTCTCTCTCTCTCTCTCTCTCTCTCTCTCTGGTCAACAGAGTAGTTAGTTGCCTTAAAACGAAATTGCTATAGATTTATTTAATGTTTCCTAGCTTTTATTTATTTATTGAATACTTTCTCTTTCTAAACTCCCCTCGGGTGGGGACGGGGATTTATTTGACCTTGAGATATTTTGGCCTGCTTCATATGCGCACATATATAGGACAAACATATACACAACCTTCATGGGAGATAACAAACTTATATTGTAGAATTTAATAGAAACATATGCACACATATCTGCGCATTAAATAAAGTATAATATTAAAACAGACATACACACAAACATAGACATATATATATATATATATTAGTGCTGGGACGATTCCAATATTTTCCCCGATTCTGACACAATTACCGATTCAGATTCTTCATAAATCTCTAACCATAAAGTTGTTATTTTTTCACGATTGCCGTAAAATTACATGCTAAATGTGCAGATGCAGAAACTTAAAAACAAACTATAGATTTTTAGCTTTACTGGTTGTTTAAAACCAATAAATATTTAAGAGGCAAAGGTAGTTTGCTTGAAGCATTGCTGGTAAATAAATGAGGAAGAGTATAAAAAAGCTATAGCAATGCAGGGAACCGGGTGTTAAAATAATGTAATGTATGGACAAAATGGACGAACGAAAGACGGCCTTGTAGAGCTTGTTTTTATATCTTCATATAACCATTTATTTTCCAGATCAATCATAGATACAAAACAGTAAAATAGTCTTACTGTTTAAAATCACTAGGATTGTAGAAGTATTTGATATTTCGAGAATATAATCTCTTTTTCAGAAAGAAACGGACCAAAAAAATGTTTAAAAACAAAAAAGTAAATGGAAAATATTGTAAAACCAGAACCGAACTTGAGATGTTATGCAGAAATTGGGCTTATTTTTACAAATTAGTTCGATATTCCAATAATTGTGTTATTTGTTCATACTGATGCCATAAATATTTAGTTAGTGGAAGATTTCATTTTAAACGAATTCAAATTAAAAAAAATTAAAAGAATCGTTTTTGACATTGGAATATAGGCACAACTTTTTATGATTCCTATACCAATTCAGATACCCCCAAAAGTTTCGATTTTCCTGATTCCCAATTCTGATTAATCGTCCACACACACACACACACACACACACACACACACACATACACACACACACACACACACACATATATATATATATATATATATATATATATATAAAGAAGCTGTGTTTGAATGCTATGACAATGCAGTTTGTTAGGAAAAACACAATTGCGTACGAGACAAAGTAAACAGAGTAAAATGACGATATTGAAAGATTTCAATGATTTTCGATCAATTACTTATTTACCAACATGATGTGTCGAACCAGGATAGTACTGATATTGTTATATTCTTTGAATTTTCGAGGTAAACCACATCGTCAAAAAGATGTTTAAGTGTGAGCTGGTTATAAATATTTTTTCATTTCTGACGATTAGATTTTATCTCTAAAATTCAAACAATGTCACTACCATCCTGGTTTGACACATTACGTTGGTAAATAAGTAGTTGATCAATTAGCTTCAATATTCTCATTAATTTTGTTTAGCTTGTTCATATTCAATGATGTCTTTCTACCAAGCTGCATTGTCATAATCATCAAAAACAACTTCTTGCACACTATGCACAATGCTTCAATCAAACTATAAGAATCATAGGACTTACAAAGATAATATAATTATTCTAATTCATTTTAATTCGAATACTATTTATTAATGTGACTGTTGGGGGATACTTATCTTTCGTCTATCTGTTCATTCTGAATTAAAGAGAGAATCTTGCCCATTCTTATTCACTTATTCATGAAGGATTCATTAGTTCCGTTTGGATCAAATAGCCTAAAAAATTTTATCCAAATAAATCTTTCTGGGATAAGAACAGGCGTGACTTTCTCTTAAATCCAGGATGACCAGATAAACGAAATTCAGTTACTATAATAAATCAGAAAACACAGTAATATATATATATATATATATATATATATATATAT
This sequence comes from Euprymna scolopes, assembly GCF_053919585.1. Taxonomy (NCBI): domain Eukaryota; kingdom Metazoa; phylum Mollusca; class Cephalopoda; order Sepiida; family Sepiolidae; genus Euprymna; species Euprymna scolopes. The sequence continues at coordinate 94,535,262 of NC_136482.1, read as the reverse complement.
ATATATATATATATATATATATATATATATGATGAAAATGATGGAAATAGTATTCCGACAAAATAGAGAAAATAAAAAGGAACAAACCGTATTATGTGTTCATCAACGTTTCGTCTTTATTTCGAGACTTCCTGTGTGTGTGTATATATATATATATATATATATATATATATATATATATATATATATATACATATATATATATATATATATAATAAAAAGGAACAAACCGTATTATCTGTTCACCAACGTTTCGTCTTTATTTCGAGACTTCCTTTTTATTATATATATATATATATATATATATATATATAATCTTTATTTCAACAAATGCTACAGATAAGTTCGATCTTTCATCGATATCTTTGGTTTTACAGAAACACGTGGAACTCATTCTGTTCTGTTGTGATAATATAACCTACATCATCGAAATGTCGATTAAAGAAAAGTTATATTGGCAGCTTTAGCACTGCCGGATGACTTTCCAGTTTTTGTGTGAAACCAAAGATATCAATAAAAGATCGAACTAATTAATCTACAGTGTTTGTTGAAGTTTAAGTGCTTTGATCTGATTGAGATTACTTTACTTGTAAATATTAACTCTTTAATAATTATAATATATTTTAAGTTTACCATTTTGATTACCTTGGTAAACTTATTGTAATTTATATATATATATATATATATATATATATATATATATATATATATATATATATATATATATATATATATATATATATACATATATTGTAATTTAGTTATCAATGCCTTATTGCCACGGATTCGATGATGCACCTTTGCTTCTGATACATGTCCATTACAAGGTTTGCTTTCTTAGAGTCTCACACCGTCAATATTTGCAACAGAGAGATGAAACTTAAAGGTTATGAATGCATAAGTTCAGTCATCATAACAATGCAATTTGCAATGCCCTAGAGTCCATTCAGGCGAAATCAAAAAATAAGAGGCATTACTTTTGAAACACTTCTAGTATATAGTATATAAATATAAATGAATATTTATTATCCGAGACATATATCTTTCACGTCCAATAATAATTATCAGTGTAAATTACGTAACTATTCCTGTCGATCAAATGATTTGAACCCTGAACGCGAGTAACTCCAATCCTACATTTTTAGCCATTAGCTTACCCTAACAGTACACGCATTATTATATGTGAGAAAAACGAATATGGTAATTCTCAGAAAATGTTCGATCTGTTAAGAGAGAGAACCCACAATATTGCTTAATTGTAAATCTTATATTTTTCTCAAAGTATTGTGTGTGTGTGTGTGTGTGTGTGTGTGTGTGTTCGCGCGCGCGCAAAACAGAGATTGAGAAGATTGTGTATCACTCTTCTTCCGAGTAGGAGGACTCAACATTTTTATTCATCGCACTTACTGGATAATGATGGTGGGAATATATATATATATATATATATATATATATATATATATATATATATATATATATATATATATATATATATATATATATTGAAATTTTGAAATGCTTTCCGATTACATTGTGGAATACTGTAGTAAACCTAAAGTTCATATAAATATTAGTATCAATATTTATAAGACAATCCCAACCAGATAAATAAAGTTCAATATATGAGATAGAGCAATAATATAAATGAAAATAATATAAATGTATATGTATATATCAATTTCAATTGCTTTTTTAAATATTATTTTATATTTTTGATAACATACTCAAAGCTTCTTTTAGACTATATATACATATATATATATATATATATATATATATATATATATATAGTCTAAGGAAGAGTTAAGTATTCCATATATATATATATATATATATATATATATATATATATATATATATATATATATATATATATATATATTAGAAGAATGTCCATTCTTGGGCAGATAAATTTAATTTAATTTCCTTAAACAGAACAGTTTTTAAGATCAATACATAATATCAAATTCAAATCTGTTATTTTTGAGTTTTCAAATGAGAGGTTCCTTTAAAATACTCCAAAGAAAATGAAGTTTGAGGAATATTTATTGATGTCTAACAACTATCGTTAAAATTTCACAAAAATCAGACGTATATGAATTTTTCCGAAGGCTTTCCACACCCTTTTAGTTAAACTAAATATAACCCACATTTGGTTCTCTTACGCCTAGCAGCGGTATTTCAAAATTTATAATGATTGGTTAATTAGTTCAAAAGAAAATCCTGTACATACAAACATATAAGCATATGCAACTTTATATATATATATATATATATATATATATATATATATATATATATATATATATATATATAACATCACATCAAAACATGGCCTTTTTTCTCCGTTCTACAGCACATGTTATAGATGGCCACCATTTAGCTTTTGTTTTTGGGGGGTCACCCTATATACATATACTAGCAATCGGTGCTCGGCGTTGCCCAGGTGTTTTGAGGTGTATGCTGAGAAAAAAAAAAAAAAAAAACGGTCAATTTTTTTTAACTTTGACCCCTATTATGACCTCTTTACATTTGTTGTTTAGGGATCAAGTAAAGTTAATAAGTTAGATCCATGTCCAAGGAATCTATATCTAAAATATCACGTGTTTAGACCCAAAATTGTAGGAGGAGTTTGGTAAAGTTCTCAAAGGTCCAATCGTTGAATATTGGCCACTTAATCGACAAATTTCTGTCGAAAACCTATCACATCGATTTTCCCAAATCTCAGTACCCTGTATATCAAATTTCGAATCTGTACGCTTAAAATTGAGTTTTAGCGTAGGGAAATGCACACAGACGCACAGACACACACAGACACTATAACTTATATATATATATATATAAACATAAACATCATATATATAAGGATAATAGTACGCCATATATATAACAAAAGACCATTATTTACTGAAGTGAAAGGAAAACCCGGGGGAACTTTACCCAAAAATAAATCTATATTTTTTTGTGTGTATTGATAGTCTTATCAACCCCCTTTTTTCTATTTATTTAAAAAGAAAATACAACTTTGTTATTTATGAGTCGTGGAATTGCATTCATCTACAAAAGATCTAGCTAATGTGCATATTTTTTATCGTTTTTAATTAATTCCCTATTAGTGTTTGTTTTCGGTTCTCTTATACGATGATCATCTTTATTTAACTATTACGTGTAATTATATTCATACAGATATTCTATATGATTTATATTTGTGTAATATTTGCGTAGAAATGAAGAAAATCAAATTTTGTGTTTATCGTGTTGCCATAACAACGTGACGTAGCCAAGGACGGTAGTGGATGTGAGTGTGTGTGCGTGTGTGCGCATGTGCTGGAAATTATAGTAGTACAAATAGCGTTTGATTTCTTGTTGTGTGTACATGTGTGCGGCTAACGCCAGTGTGTGTGTGTGTGCGCGCGTGCGTGCGCATGTGCTGAGAATGGATGAAAACGTTTGTTTTCGTGCTGTGTTTATATTATGCATATTGTTTCGTATCTTATCAACTTTTTCGAATCTATGTGTACAGTAATACAAACCCGTTTTTCGAGCTGAATAAATATGTTACATTGAATAAAAACACGAAAAATATATCCAGTTTGGTAGAAAAGTAACTTATCTTTCCTTTGATAACATTTATTTGTTATATATTTGTTTTTTGACAACTTTTTCGAATCAGTAATACAAACCCGAAATGAAAAGACCACGAGTGAACGCGCGTTTTTTTTTTTTTTAGTTTAGTTTCATATATATATATATATATATATATATATATATATATATATATATATATATATATATATATATATATATATATAAATAAGTATTTTTAAATTTTATCTTTCTAGCTTTAAAAAAAAGTTTTAAAATTTTATCAGCCGGCATAATTTATTTTTAAATATTGAAAAATTTCAGGAAAATTAATTTTTGCTAGATTTTCAAAACATTGTTTTGGTGTTGTGTGTACGTGTGTGCGGCTAGCACCAGAATGGCGGATGTCGGAGGTTGGATTGTAAGATTGTGTAAGTTTCGTATTTTTGTAATTTTTAAATAACAAGTTAGGAAAAAATTAAACCCTTCCAAGATGGACAATAAATGGTAAAGTTAAGAGCGTACGAACCATAGTTTTTTAGGAGATGTGATTATTGGATTAACCAATCAGAAATCGTCTGTGGCACACACATCTCTGTTTTTATAGATATATATATATATATATATATATATATATATATATATATATATATATATACAAACGCAGCATAATGACGTTGACGTTCTTGTTAGATCACCGAAGTTAAGCAACGAGGAGCTTAGCAAGTACCAAATGGGAAATTGGTAATCACCTGGGAATATTAGGCGCTGTATGTATTGCGCCAGAGTATATAAATTTCCACCTTAGTATCGGGAAAGGGACATTTAAAATCACTGCGAGAGATACACCTTTCAGTCTTTGTTAAGACATGCCTTTAGGACAACTCTGATTAAAAATCTAAGGTCTGCTGTCTGCTTTGTCTGTAACAATCATTTGAGTTTATCAGTGATTCCAAAAAAATATGGATGGTTCTACACAAAACCTTCACCACTATAAACAAATCATTTGTATGAATTTTGGACGGCTTAGTTGTCTAAACAACATACATCGGGATTTGATGGGAGAGTATATATATATATATATATATATATATATATATATATATATATATATATATATATATATGTTCATTTTTATTTTCACCTAATGCGTTGGTCAGGCTTCACTTCTTACTACTTAGCTCTACTCATGTATTGAGCACTGTTGAAGTAAATACTGAATATTGATCCACAAAATATATCTCCTCATAACATTTTATGTAGAGACATGAAGCTATATATATATATATATATATATATATATATATATATATATATATATATATATATATATATATATATATAAAATAAAAATTACAATTGAATTTACCAAAATGATCCAAGATGGTAAAATTAAAGTAAATTATAAATATTAAAGAATTAATATTTATAAAATTATCTCAGCCAGATATAAAAGCTCGATAATACCAAATAGGAAATAGAGCTTATAATATGAGCAAACAGTTAATGAAATATGTTAAAAAACACTTTGAAATGAGTTAAAAACATATTTAATCTGAAAAGGAAACACTAGATAAATGGATAGTCCTTAATCCACGGAGTTTCGAAGAAATACTCTCCTTCTCATCAGAGGGTAGGAATTAGCAAAATGCGGGATCGGATTTTGCATGCAGAAGTATTTGATGAAATAACAAATAAGTCAAAGATCTTACCTTTTCAGATTAAATATGTTTTTAACTCATTTCAAAGTGTTTTTTAACATATTTCATTAACTGTTTGCTCATATATATATATATATATATATATATATATATATATATATATATATATATATAATATAAAGCTGAACGTGTGTGTGTGTGTGTGTGTGTGTGTGGTCACGAATAGGCTCCTATATGGTTGATTATTATAGAAAACTTATTACATATAATGATAGAAGATGTATCGAGACACAGGAATGGGTATGTTTGACCAGGCAGAACGGTGGTTCATTAAAATTGTGGGGTCTGTGTTCGCGCCTGGTTCACAAAGTATCGAAATAAAAAATTAAAAAATTAAAAAAAAAACGTTTACAAGTGTTTTTGATATAGATGTACATAAGAATACTTTGATAAGTATGTTTCAACTTAAATAGGGATGGTATAATAAAATTGTGGGGTCTGCGTTCGCTCCTGGCCTCCATAGAATGGATATAGGCACAAACTTTAATAAAGACTTTTCATATCTATCTGCGTAAGTATACTTTGATAATTATGTTTCAGTTTGAAGAAATATGGTATAATAAAATTATGGGGTGTTCGTTCGCGCCTGACCAACATAGAATGGAAATATGTCACAAAGTTTAACAAGGTGTTTTAATATAGATCCACAGAATATTGTGATAAGTGTTTCAGTGTGAACAAGTATGGTATAATAAATTATGGAGTTTATCTATTTTATTTTTACTTTCATCATATTTTGCTTTGGTTTTGATACCCCCAAATTCGAAGCTATCTCATTACAACCCTTCCTTTTCATAACCTATCATACTTTCATAAATCAGAGTCCATTTTCTGTAGGCTGTTTTTGAACCCAGTCAACGACGGGTACTTTTGCTAGTATATACATATATATGTAAACAATCAGTAAAGATTAAGTTTATAAGCCAAAAGCTTCTTTAAACTTAAAGCAAATATAAATATTAATATTTATATAATAATCACAACCAAATAAAAAAGATCAATGCTTTGCTATAATATACATTTTTTGATATCTTTCCTCTGATGAGAACACATTTCTTTGAAACTCTATGAATTAAGGAAATTTCCATATATCTTATTTCAGTACTCTGTCGAACAATCAATTCATGTAAAATATGATTTACAGTCTTCAATTTGTATTCTCATATCTGTTTGTTTGTGTGTGTGTGTGTGTGTGTGTGTGTGTGTGTGTGTGTGTGTGTGTGTGTGTGTGTGTGTGTGTGTGTGTGTGTGTGTGTGTACTGGTCATTGTAATTTCACCTACCTACTTAGCAACAGCCAAATTAGTGTAACAGCTAGAACACCTACTGTCACCTAGCTGGTCAAGTTTCGATCCTGGCTTGATCACAACTCATCAGTGCGGCTAGACTAGCACCTTTCCTTAGTTGGGGATTGTACCTACAACCATCGCGTTGATAGCCGACAGTTCTAACCTCCGGCCCATATATATATATATATATATATATATATATATATATATATATATATATATATATATATATATATATACTAGCAGGGTGCCTGGTATTGTCTGGTCATAAAATACACTTGAATACGATATTTTGATTAATGCAGATTTCGTATTTATTATTATATTATATTGGACCCAATACATAGTAACTAGCGGGGGTATGCGGCATTGCCCGGATGTGGTGAGGTGTGGGGGGTAAATCAAAACAAAATAGAAAATAAAGAATAAGTTAACGTAATAACCATGTTTAAATATTATAACTTTTTTTAATCAGAAAAACAAAAACAAAAACAGTGAATGTGGTGCAAATAAGGAATAAGCGAACGAAAAAGAAAGGGCATACATAACCATGTTTAAATGTTAAAAACTTCTTAAAAAAAACGGAAAAACAAAAACAAAAAAAAGACAGCGAACGTGATGAAAAAAAACGAACATAAAAATGGCATAAATAATCCTGTTTCAACATTAAAACTTTAAAAATCGAAAAAAATATATATATATCTGATATCTCAGCTTGAACGTGCAATCTTAAGATAACGACGCTGCCACTATAATGACTGGTCTATGATCGCGTGAGTTCTTTTTACATTTAAACTAATTCAAGAAAGAACGTTTTTTGCGCATTCATTTTTGGCTAAGTTGTCATGAAGGAACGATTTTTTGCTACCCCTCCCTGTAAAAAAGCACCCAGTTGAGGGTCAAGGAATTAATGTTTTTGGCCAATTGTTCGATATTTGCTGTCTGAAGGGTCGAGCTTCAAAACGATACCGATATTGTGTTGAAAGTTTTAGGCAGATATACAAATATACATACATATATTTAAACAGATTTTTGCCATTTATATTATAGACTAGCCTGGGTGCCCGGCATTGCCCGGGTGTTTAGAGGTGTGTGTTGAGTAAAAAAAAAAAAAAAAAAAACTGGTAGTAGGCAGGCTCGAACCTGTGACATGAAGGCGAAAAAGAAAGTGGAGGTGTGTGTAAGGGTGTTGGTTGAGCAAAAAAAAAAAACAAAAAGGAAAATTGAGAGTATATATAAAAAAAAAAAAAAAATAGAAATAGTAACCAGGCTCGAATCCATAATGCGCCAGAGGAAAAAGAGGTGAAAAAAAAAAAAACAATGTGCCTACCGTCGTTGTGACGCCAGAGGCGGTCGAAATAACGCCTTTTAAGAGACGTCGTGAACGCAAGGGTTTAATGACTTGCAAAAAATGTTAGCAAAAAAATCGACCCTTCCTGTAGAAAAGTGCCCAGTTGAGGGCGAAAGAATGTTTTTGGACAATTTTTTTATATTTGTCGTCTGAATGGTCGAACTTCAAATTGATACAGATTTCATAAAAATCCTTCGCCTCTGTTGAATGTTTTTGCGAAACATACAAACAAACATACATACATTTAAACAGATTTTTTCTCTTTATATTATTGACTAGGGTGGGTGCCCGGTGTTGCCTGGGTGTTTGGAGGTGTGTGTTGAGCCAAAAAAAAAGTTGTAGTAGGCAGGCAGGCTCGAAGGAAAAGAATGTGAAAAAAAATGTGACGTCTTTGCTGTTGCGCCCATCGCAAAACCAGAAGTGACGAATGTTTAAATTAAGACTAATAAATCGAAAAGAGGGGATGACTTTTGAAAATATCGGCGAAAAAAGGGACCCCTCCCTGTAAATAGTGCCCAGCTGAGGGTGATGGAATTAATGTTTTCAACCAATTTTTTAAATATTTGTCGTCTGAAGGTTCGAGCTTCAAAACGATACCAATCTCGTGAAAATCCGTTGCCTCTGTTGAAAGTAAGGTAGACATAGAAACATACATAAACAGACAGGTGAGATTTATATTATAGATGATTTAAAGTTAAAAAGAAATGGCTTGTGCACCAACCACCACCGAGAATCAAAACCAAAACGTTTAGTTTGCGATTTATTATTTCCTCTGCTGTTAATGACTGAGCTATGAAGGCGTTTGCTTCAAGACTAAAAATTAAAACATGAACCAATAGCTACTACGCTGTACATGCATATTCATAATACCGTTGGTCGACCTTCACCTGACAAATTTCATTTTTTTTTTTTAATTTTCACACTTTTGTACCGTTTTTCCTGAGTTAAAATATAGTTTCACATAGATTCAAATACCTTACATATGAAGTTTTATGATTGTAGACCAAAAACTGTAGGAGGAGTTTGGTTGGCAAAATTTTTTATACAAAAATATATTTGTGTTTACTATAACTTTTTTCCGCAAATATTACACAAGTATAAATCCTGTAGAATATCTGCATGAATATAATTACACGTAATAGTTAATTAAAGATGATCATCCCATAAGAAAACCGAAAAAACTAATAATGAATTAATTAAAATGAATGTTTAAAAGAATATGCAAATTAGCTAGATCTTTTGCTAGTGAATGCAATTTCACGACCCATATATAACAAAGTTGTATTTTCTTTTTAAATAAATAGAAAAAAGGTCCGCCTTTTTTCTGGTTTTGGACTTCAACCAAAGACCATTGCCCTTGTGGCAATCAGTTTTTGGTCCATGTAGGGGCAACCCTATATACCAAAAGGCTCTCACTACCAGCTCCCCTTCCCCTCCTCTCAGGGGAGTTGTTCCCCCTTCCATTCCCCCTCTTCACACTAAAAAACGGCCTCATGCCTAATTTGCTTTTGTGGAGAAGCAAATTAATACCATAAATAGAAAAATTAGTTTTTAATATGAATATCAATAGACACAAAAAAAAAACACAGATTTATAAGAGTATAGAAGAAGATATATATTGTGAGTGCTCATGTATAATAAAACAAATATTAAATGTAAGAAAACAAAATTGATAAGCAAAAAAAAAAAAAAAGACAGTAAATGTATCTTCCTGATGTTTTCCCTATCAAAATTCTATATAAAATAAATGAAGTCATGTAGAGGTCCTTAGCACTTAGGGAATTATAGTGATACATACAAAGTCTTCATATTTTTCTTTTCTTTTATCTTGCTTAAACCAGATTTGAATAAAAGGGATTACTTACTTGACAATTTCAATTTTGAAACGTTTTGTTACGTATAGATTAATTTTATTATGATTCGAAAATGTTTTCTCCAACTGTTTAAAAGATTTCTCAGTTGGAATCTTTGAAACAGCAGGTGAATGGCTGGCATCGGGTAGCATGCCTCATCCCCAGCAAAACCAAAACGATAAGAAAATAGAAAGAAGCTGAAATAATGCACCCATCCAAACTTCTTGTCTCAGTGGTGCACCCGTCTTTCATTAATGCACCAGGCAAGGCTTATTTGGACGCAATTCTAAATGATATCAAGACTATTTGTTCCATTTGTTTCATGAAGTTGGGTTGCATTTAAACAATGTGACTAGCCTCCAAACTTTATAAACTCTCCATTCTTCTACCAAGACATTTCTCAAAGTAGCATCATCTTATAAAAACCGTCTTTTTATTCTAGATTTCAGTTTACTGACAACAAAAGAACTTATCATTTTTAACACCTTACATTCTTCCAAGTTATAGCAGGCTCTACAATAATGCATTTTTGTCACAACTTGGCATGATCACAGTGTTCCTCTTAATGAAGGCCAGTTTTATAGAGATCATTATGCAGAGCGTCTGCCCATCTTATCATCGGCCCTCTTCTTGATTGCTTTTCAATAACTTATAATTTAAAAGCAAGTTTTGTCGTCAGCCCTCAGCACAAATCCAAACCATCTGAGCTGCCATTTCCTCATTTTGCACTCGATTGGCGTATTTTGTTTTCCATAATAGCCAACATTGCATTGCCTTCCTTACTGTTGGCAAGAACTCGGAGCTGTACATATCTTATATTACATAGAAAAATGTGAGCATGAAAAGTAATATGGTTAAGATCAAGCTTAGAAAAGTAAAAGGACTAGTTGTTAAAACTGGAAAAGAAAAAGACAAGATATTCTAGTAAAAAATATAATAAATTTATAACTTAAAATATTGCACCATTAAGATTTATATTTTTAAATTCAATTTAACATTATATATAAATTCTTATGCTTTCTTTATTAAAACTTTAACAGCAAAATCATAGGATAATAATTAAGTTTTTAGATAATTTATTTTTTAATTTGATTTTTAAAAAAGTGCAATGATTAATTTTATGTATTACTCGCAGTTAGACCCGACGTTGCCCGGGATTGAATGAAGATAACTATGCACTTTTTCACTATGCTCATAATACCATATTACTTTCTTTGTCTTTACTGTACCCTCTCTTTCCATTTCGCCATCTAATATAGTTGGAAGAAGTTGAAATGTCAGGAAAGCTTTCTGAATTAGTGTTTCGTATACATAGTTTGAATTTCATTAAAATCGGATCTACCTATTTGAAGTTTTAAGGGTGTCCTATCTCGATGAGTTACTTAGAGGTAGGTGGCCATATATATTTGCCACATAGAGGATAAAGTACAGATTCATGGATGATGGAACAAGATCATGCTACCCCCGTGGATTAAATAAAGGGACTACTTATGTTATTTTTCACAGAGAATTTTGTACGTATGATATCAATTTCATTAAAAAAAATTTTTTTTTAAATTCAATTTTCACCCCAAACAAGGCACAGTGCCACTTTGAAGTAGGGGGCTACTATTGGAGACATAAGTTGCAGGGATATTATGAATGGAGATGAGTAGCAAGACGTCTGTTCACATTACACTTGAACTTCTGCATGTCAGTACAGTTGGGGAAGCAGAATATCGGAAGGGAGTTTCAAAGTCTAGCAGTTCTGGGGAAGAAACTATTGTAGTAGAAGGCTTCCTCACATCTAGGGATTTCTACTGTGTAGGAGTGGAATTTAGCTGCTTGTCGAGTTTGTCAGGGGTATTTACGTCGAGGGGGTACTAGGGCTTGTAGCTCATCAGAGCATTTATCGTTAAAATATTCATAGAACGTTTTAAAGGAGATTCGGTACCTATAACTCATTTACGTAAGGAAGGCACTTGTAGATTCAGGACCACTTCCATTGTTTCCTCCCACACCGCACCCCCAAAAAATAGATTATATTTTAAGTTTCAAGCGGATAATACCTTTCTAGGCCTCTTAGGAAAATTACTTACAATGGTTGTACCTATTTACTATGCCTCCCCACGGGACAGAGTTAGACACCAGGGTCGTTTTTTAACGTGGAGAAAAGGTACAAAAATAAAAATTGTCTCCTCCACCGAAAGAGAACAAGAAATAGAAGTGCAGCATCTGAAGAACAGATACTACACTTTGATCTTAACTAGACAAGTTTTTGATATGAATGTTTCACAGAAAAGAATCAGAAATTGGAGCTCAGTCGAGCATCTATCATGAAATTATAATAGTGTAGAGAAAGACTGCAAAAGTCATTCGATTTCTGTCAAATAAAATTGTGTCCTACTCAGAATTATTTTACACTGGTGAAATATTTCAATAATGGCCGGCAAAACAATAGAAACAGCAGCGCCATTATTACATTTATTAAGACATGTTTATCATGTAAGAAAATTGCTGTATGTAGTTCATACGGTAGACAATCAAACTGAATATCTTTAGGTTCTGTTTTTGATCTCAGCTCTCATTATCCACCTTTTCTATTTTCTCCTTTTCTATGTTTTGGACAATCCATTAATATCTAGGAGGTGACAGTGGTTAGTGATTTAGACTGACGACCTGAATATTCCGAGTTCAAATCCAGTTCGTTCCACAAAAATTCCCTTTCACTTAGGATGTTGGCAACCTTCACGTTGTCTCTCTCATAAGTAATTGATGTCTTTCAAGAAAGAATTCTGACGAGAAAAATATCGGGGAAATCAATGTCAACAATAGAATCATCTGATTCATACGATATAAATGAATACATGATTCAATCCCGGGAAATACCGGGTAGCAACAGCTACTAGTAACTAATAAGAATTTAGATAAAAGTCAATAAATTAATTTGCAAATATCTTTAAAAAAATGTAAGAATCCATTTTTTGTTTGTACTATCGGTCTCATGGCTTGATATTTTGATGAAATATGGCTTGACATGAAATCTTATGCCGCCAGAAAAAGCTTGTCAACTTCGTTTAGATTAGACAGTTTATTATTACTTTTTTTTTTCAAGATTTGACAATATTTTGGAGCTAAGGTCATTCTTTTTTTAATAGAATTACCTCTTATCTAGGCGTACAGGATAAGACTAGACTAACATGGATTTTAAAATTCTGTAATTAGAAATTAATAAGGAGAGTAGAAAGTTGACCTTGAGTTTACTTTCGGCAAGCTCATGACTCTCACTTCTCTTATTTTGTCCTTTAGTCCTCACATTCCATAAGCGATATTCCGACAAAGAGGGAAGAATTGCTGTTTTCTGGGTCAGAATGTATTCACTTATTGTTGGCAAGATTTTGACCTTGAAGTAGCATTTTCTTTAAGCTCTTTACATCAAGTGTCTTCATGCCTTTTCGGGAACGATTTCCATTGAAAAAAAAAAACAAAAAAAGTTGGTGGCCAGACATAATAATCAAATATTGATTTGGCAGATGCAATACTATTTCGATCTGATAGCCTTTTTGGTAACCTTTTGTACGATTTTTTGATTATTTTGTAATATTTTGATGTTCGTCTGTGATTAAATAAAAATTATTTTGTGACTGAGATTTTCTTGATTGATTTAGATTAGTTTTGCACAAAGACATGGTTTTATAACACCATAAATATATAATTATTATAATGACCTATCACCCCCCCCTCTCTCTCTCTCTCTCTATATATATATATATATATATATATATATATATATATATAAATATATATATATATATATATATATATATATATATATATATATATATATATATACCCTTTCTTTGCTACCTATATTATATATATATACCCTTTCTTTGCTACCTATATTCGGCAACAATTTAGTGCCTCGTATTTGTTTATTCCCCAGAACCATTATTCTGTGACGACAGCATGAAGTGTCATAACTCTGGAACATGCGAACGGACCCAAAATGGTTATTGGTGCCAATGTCCGCTCAGTTACTCTGGATATTATTGTGAAACTGAACTTAAGCAAGGTAAGTGCTGGTTATTTCATATATATAATATTTTGCTTGTTCCTTGCTCAGTTAGTTTGTGTGTCATTGTTGACTATTAGGAAAGAGTCTACTAAGCATGTGTGTGCAGGTGTAATGATGTATGGAAGTGAAAACTGGCTAGTGAAGGTTGTGAAAAATCGATCAGGACTAAATATTAAAATCGAAGGAAGCGAGTTAAACTAACATTTTGTTTTGTAACAATCTATATAATATTCTGCTTGCTCCTTTCTTAGTTAGTCGGTACGTTACGATTTGAAAAATTCTAAATACAATTTTTAAAGGCTAAACTGCTTCCAAAAAGAGCAAATTAATTAAATTTTGCTTTAAAAGGGATAATATAGCAACCCTGAACAAGAATATGAGAGTGATCCTCCTTTGATGTAGCCTTGTTTTTAAATATCATTGCAATAATATATAATCATTGTTATAATGGTGTGAGAAAAGAGATCATAGTAGTTTAGACGTACAAAGAAAGAAGTCAGCAGAGCATTATGTAAATATTGGGAACATTCGAAAGAAACGGGGTAAAAAAAGAAGAACATTGTCTACCAAGAGATACTGGACTGAAGGGGTAAATTAAAAATTGTCTCTTACAATGTGATGTTATTATTTATATTAAACTATGTAGCACAATATTACTTTCTGAGTATTTTATATACTTATTAATTTATCTCATTTTGGTCAGTCCTATATTTAAAATACAATGGACACTATTTTCATAGAAAAACTCATACTTGCCGTGTGTTACTGTTTTTTCTGTCCCCCCAAAAATCTAATTCTTTGCTCTATCCAGAAAAATATCAGCTTTATCAAAACATATTCGTCGATTAAAAATATTTCTCAATCCGTGGAATTTCCACGGGTCCTGCTAGTTATTATTGTTTTCTTTAGTTCACACATTAAATAGAAAATTTTATGTTGCTTTCATTTCATAATTAAATTTGTGTAAGAAATATATACTTGGATCGGGTTTATTTGGTTTATGATATACTAGCTGTATTTATCCGGCATTAGGAAGACATATTGTTGAATAAAGAAAGAAAAGGGAGCGAAGAGGGTAAAAATCAACATGATTTTAAGTTTTTTTTTTTGTTTTTGTTTTTTTTTCATTCAAGGAAAAAGGTTTATTTCATTGTCAATCGAAAAATATTTGAAAAGACCATTAAGAATGTTCGAATTGGTTGTTTTGTTTTATGACATATAAACACTTTCCATGTTATTTAATGTCGCATCGCATCAAGTTATTTTGAAAAAAAACAATTATGGTTCAAGTTCTTTATGCTTTCAAATATTTATTCATAATGTTTGGTTTGGTAGTTTTGTGAAGGAAAATTGTTTTTGTTTTTGACTTCGAAGGACATGACTGAGTTGTGTAAAGAGAAAGGGGGGAAAAACAACAACATTAATGTTTGGTGCATTTTAAATTAGGAAGCCAGTATCTTCAGACAACCTGATCTGCTAGCACCAGAGAGAATGTTTGAAAATGCTGCCAAAAAAGTCGGTTGCATTGGGATCAGTTTATTTTTACCTTTCTAATATATTGATGCCGTCACATCTTATTTCAGGATATGTATCATTCCTACTTCTAAACTCTGTTACCACCTTCCAGTATGTGGATCAAGGCTTAGGTTTTGGGAGGCATAAACACTGTATCAGTTTAAGTTATTGAAGACTCCGAATTCTGTTCATGTAGATAGTGTGGGAATCATCACTTACGACTTTCCCTCGTGGACTTCCATTTTTTTTTAAACACTTTTATTCACCCCAATCAAGGAATATTGCCACTGAAGCATAAAAGGCTACTGTGATAAAGGAAGATTTATAGAGATTAACTTGGATAAGGGGTTGAGTATCAAGATGTTTGATTTGTTCATTTTGGATAAAAACGAGACTTTTCTGGTTGTCTACGCTTTGAGCGTTCAAAATTCCCCTTTCAAACTTGTCATTTTAAGATTATTCTAAAGTACACTGCAATTCAATATGTAATAAGAAAACAAAGACTATTCATAAAGATTTAATTTAAGAGAACGTAGTATTTTGTCCTGCAGATTTTAATATTAGGAATATAAGTAACGTGATAATGGGAGAGAAAAAAACCCTGCATGAACTCATGATGTAGTAGATAAAGTAGTTGATAAAATTCAGTTGTATGTTGTAGTGCAGGTAACACCCAAAATACCATTGCGAATTACTTAGGTCTGACGGTACGAAAGCATATTATCCCTGTGAATTAAATAAAGAGTTCCGTTCAAAATTCCGTGCAGATTCCCAAGTTCGAGAAAAAGATTCCCGAGTTTTACAAGATGCATCTGAACAAGGTCGTAGGTTACATCGATTGAAACGTTGTGAAAATAATACGATGAGAGCAGCAGTCCGAAACATCCAAATTATATGAAGTGGTGACTTGTTCGTATATTTAAAAATAAAAAAATCTAACAATCATATTGAATGATCGTTTTTGTTTTATTTTTTTGTCTTTGTTTTGTTTTGAAAAAGGGAATTTGTGACGATGAAAATGTACACAAACGAAAATGTTTTGAAAAAATGTCAAACAGCAAAAAATTAAACAAAAATGTTTTGAGTCTTCAGAGAACTTCTGCAAAAAAAATAATAAATAAATAAATAAAAAAGATGAAATCATTGGCAAATGTGTAGTTTAGCGATGTAAATTATTTGATAGACAAAAATTATAAAAACTATTTATTTTTATATAAAATACACTATTAGACCCAAAGGCTGAAATAAAACCAGAAAAAATTTCATTTTTATTATTTTTTCATGGTTTTTTTATTAGACTAAATGTACAATAATCGAGGCCACCATATTGTTTTTAAAATTTGCCCTTTCTAAGGTTTGACAGATTGGCCTTTTAAGACCAAATTTGGTCTTTTTTACGCTCGTTCATGAACTATGTTTTTTGCCGCCATATTTTTTGTAATCATGAGCGTAAAAAAGCCAAATTTGGCCTTAAAAAGGCCAATTTGTCAAACCTTAGAAAGGACAAATTTTAAAAGCGGTCTCAAATGTCCTACATTTAGTCTAATAAAAAATGATGAAAAAAATAATAAAAATGAATTTTTTTTCTGGTTTTATTTCGGTCTTTGGGTTTAATAATGTTTTATATAAAAATAAATAGGTTTTATAAATTGTTTGTCAAATAGTTTACGCCGCTAAACTACACATTTACCGAATCATTTCAGTTTTTATACTTTTTAATCTTAAAAGTACATAAAGGATCACGTCAAAGCTCTTGGATACAAAATGTTCATGCTGTAAACTCATAGAATCTCATAGTGAATCTCTATCCCATTTTAGAACTCTGGATAAGATGCAGAAACGTAGCTGCAATTTAATTGGCCCTACTCTCTCTCTCTCTCTCTCTCTCTCTCTCTCTCTCTCTCTCTCTCTCTCTCTCTCTCTCTCTGGCGTGATGGTGTTAGTCCCAGTCTTTTCTATAAATATTATTATGGTATGCGTTCTGCAGAATAGTCTGATCTATTTCCCACTTCGTTCCGGATCGTTTGACTTGTTGTTCTAGTAATCTCCATCAATTCGCTATTTTTATACCTCAATGTTAATGTAGCTTTCTATTCCAGTAGCTTCTTTTCAAGAACTGCAAGTCTGTGGAACGCTCTTCCTGCCGACTGTTTCGCCCCTACTTTTAATCTTGTCTTTGTTATAAACATCTTTCGTTCTTGTTAGCTTCTTACATTAAGTGACTTCACGCCTTGTCCGGAGCGATTTTAACTTAAAAAAAAAAAAAAGAAAAAAAGAAATGTGTTATTGAAGGTGAATATGCCGTAAATATATCGGCCATTTTCTGGATTATGCAATAATGTATTTTCGGAATCATCTTAGACAAAACGCTGTGATTTGTTAATGCTGTAAGCAAAGCATCTTCCCTCCTCTTGCATAATTCAGTAAAAGACCAGATTTCATCTGAGATCGCTGTTACATCAGTACATTTGCACTGTAGAACATGGTTAACAAGATTAAACACGAAACTCAAATTAGAAGATGACATATTTGATGTCGAAGATTAAGCGGAATTCTGTTCTATTTCTACATATTTGTTTACCTCGTTCTGTGTAATCTTTCTCTCTTGACTATTAATCTACAAACTTTTCCATCTTTTATGTGATTGTCCCATTTCTCCCTTTAACTTTGTGAACCATGTTTCTTCTTTATTCTAAGAATTTTACTTAAATATATTTCCTCTATTTTCTTTTCTTTGTTATTCAACTACTCCTCATTTTTATTATTTTCTTCGCTACTCCTCATTTTTATTATTTTCTTCGCTACTCCTCATTTTTATTATTTTCTTCGCTACTCCTCATTTTTATTATTTTCTTCGCTACTCCTCATTTTTATTATTTTCTTCGCTACTCCTCATTTTTATTATTTTCTTCGCTACTCCTCATTTTTATTATTTTCTTCGCTACTCCTCATTTTTATTATTTTCTTCGCTACTCCTCATTTTTATTATTTTCTTCGCTACTCCTCATTTTTATTATTTTCTTCGCTACTCCTCATTTTTATTATTTATATTTTTTACTTATTTCAGACTATTGTCCTCATCTTGACCATTGTCATTTTCACGTAATAGTCATTGCACTCTTCGGCCTTCTTTGGTTGCCTTTGGTTGTAAGCAGAAATCTTACCCGAATTTTGAACCAACCCTTTTATGCTTTTGACTTTATGAGATAAGAATGGATTATTTGGATTATTGTTGTTTTGTTGAGTTTCTTTTTCTAAATGGATGACTTACTTGTGTGGCTTATTATAGAAATGTCCTTATAAGATATCGAATATCAGTTATTTCATTAGATTGAACTCATGCACTCTCATAGGATCACTTTAGAATACTTCTTAACCATATATATATATATATATATATATATATATATATATATATATATGTATATATATGTATACATATATATATATATATATATATATATATATATATATATATATATATATATATATAATGAAAATTACAATTGAATTTACCAAAATGATCAACGATGGTAAAATTAAAGTAAATTATAAATATTAAAGAATTAATATTTATAAAATTATCTCAGCCAGACATAAAAGCTCGATAAAACCAAATAGGAAATAGAGCTTATAATATGAGCAAACGGTTAATAAAATATGTTAAAAAACACTTTGAAATGAGTTAAAAACATATTTAATCTGAAAAGGAAACACTAGATAAATGGATAGTCCTTAATCCGCGGAGTTTCGAAGAAATACTCTCCTTCTCATCCAAGGGTAGGAATTAGCAAAATGCGGGATCGGATTTTGCATGCAGAAGTATTTGATGAAACAACAAGTTAGTCAAAGATCTTACTTGAAAACAAAATAAGTTAAGCAGAGGGAATATGGTAAAGAAAAAGGTGATTGCACATGAATGGATAGTCTGGTGGAAGATAAAAAATCCAGTTATGGTAAAATCCAAATGTAAAACTTCAATAAAGTTAAAAGAATTTCCATTTGTACAAGTAAAATCCAAAGACATCCCGTAATCGGAAGAAGATGGTCCATAATAATCCAAAGGCAGAAATCCATGGAATAATTCACAAACATGTGTACAAGGAAAAAAAAATAATATTAATAAAAGAAAAATAAGATGTGCTTTTCACTCTACTTCCGAAACATAACTATAAATAAAAAAGATCTAGGAAGAAAAAGGAGAGAGAGAAAAAAAAGGAGAGAGAAAAAAAAATGATAAAGTTAAATATAAAATAAAGGGAAACGAAAGTCAAAACGACCCAGACAGGAAATGTTAAAGGCGCGAAAATATATATAGGGCAAAATAATATAGGTCAACTGAAATGTATAGGTTATCACTTAAAAAAAATGTCAGCAAGAGTTATTAAACGACACTAAAAGGAAAATAAAAATAAATAATAAATAAATAATAAAAAATAAAAAAGGAAAATAAAAATAAATAAATAAATAAATATATAATAAATAAATAGAAAATAAAGAATGAATAAATAAATGTGTGTGTGTGTGTGTGTGTGTGTGTGTGTGTGTGTGTGTGTGTGTGTGTGTGTGTGTGTGTGTGTGCGTGCGTGCGTGCGTGCGTGCGTGCGTGCGTGCGTGCGTGCGTGCGTGCGTGTGTGTGTGTGTGTGTGTGTGTGTGTGTGTGTGTGTGTGTGTGTGTCCGTCCCCAGCTAAAACTTACCTCAAATGAATACTATCAAATTTAGAAAAATAAAAATATTCATTATTTGACTGGGGGAAGAGAGGAGGGTCAGTTTTTCTGCTATTTGATGTAATAACTAAAAGCAACTATTTTTTTTTTCAATTAATTATTTCCCTTACACCGATTCATTCCTCGAGTAATTTATAAGAGCGTGTGTGTGTGTGTGCGTGCGCGCGCACACGTGTCCAGAGAGGAGAATCGGTTGGGTAGGGACAGAGAGGGGTAAAATGAGGTAGAAAGTTATAGAAGTTTTTAATAGAAATATATTACACTTTTGTCTCGGTAACGCCGGATAGCCCTGCTAGTTATAATATATAGCTAAGAGCTAACGTGATGAGGGCTTGCTTCTGGACAATTTAAACTGGATAATCTGGCAGAAAGTGTCGGCTGTTAAGAAACCCCTGAGACTTCATGATACCAGGTGTCATCACCGAAATATGTTAATGCAAATGAGTATCCTTCCATCTTATTATTATTTCGCGTGTTTCTCTTTCAATATACTCTTGCTCTCTCTTTTTTTCTTCTATCCTTCCCTAACTATCAATCTTCTTTACTTCTTCCAATACGTTCATAATTTGATTATTTTAAAGGACTGCTCAACAAGAACTTGTTTATATTGGACTTGAAAACGACCATGTTAGAGTCAGCTTAGAAGCATATTAGAAGGATATTATTTTAATACCGCGAGGCTGCTTCTAGGCTTACTAGAACATGGTCTTTTTAAGTCCAATGTAAACAAGTTCTTGTTGAGTAGTCCTTTTAAGTAATCAAATTCTACCCAATCACCATCATCATTAGCAATCATCATGGTATTGTTTCACCAACCACCTGACACTCACTTAATCTTTATCCTTGAGTGGCCCTTGGGTCTTGATAAACGGTGACTTCCTAATAAAAAAAAATTACAAAATTCTATTTTTTTCTATCCAACTCATAATCTATCCAACTTAAAAACTATCCAACTTATAATATATCCAACTTATAATCTATCCAACTTATAACCTATCCAACATATAATCTATCCAACTTATAATCTATCCAACTTATAATCTATCCAACATATAATCTATTCAACTTATGAACTATCCAACTTATAATATATCCAACTTATAATCTATCCAACTTATAACCTATCCAACATATAATCTATCCAACTTATAATTTATCCAACTTATAACCTACCCAACTTATAATCTATCCAACATATAATCTATTCAGCTTATAATCTATCCAACTTATAACCTATCCAACTTATAATCTATCCAACTGATAATCTACCCAACTTATAATCTATTCAGCTTATAATCTATCCAACTTAAAACCTATCCAACTTATAATCTATCCAACTTATAACCTATCCAACTTATAACCTATCCAACTTATAACCTATCCAACTTATAATCTCTTCAGCTTATAATCTATTCAGCTTATAATCTATCCAACTTATAACCTATCCAACTTATAACCTATCCAACTTATAACCTATTCAACTTATAACCTATCCAACATATAATCTATTCAACATATAATATATCCAACATATAACCTATCCAACTTATAATCTATCCAACTTATAACCTATCCAACTTATAACCTAGCCAACTTATAACCTATCCAACTTATAATCTATCCAACTTATAACCTATCCAACATATAATCTATCCAACTTATAATCTATCCAACTTATAACCTATCCAACATATAATCTATCCAACTTATAATCTATCCAACATATAATCTATTCAACTTATGAACTATCCAACTTATAATATATCCAACTTATAATCTATCCAACTTATAACCTATCCAACATATAATCTATCCAACTTATAACCTATCCAACTTATAATCTATCCAACATATAATCTATCTAACTTATAAACTATCCAACTTATAATATATCCAACTTATAATCTATCCACCTTATAACCTATCCAACATATAATCTATCCAACTTATAATTTATCCAACTTATAACCTATCCAACATATAATCTATCCAACATATAATCTATTCAGCTTATAATCTATCCAACTTATAACCTATCCAACTTATAATCTATCCAACTGATAATCTATCCAACTTATAATCTATTCAGCTTATAATCTATCCAACTTATAACCTATCCAACTTATAACCTATCCAACTTATAATCCATCCAACTTATAATCTATCCAACTTATAATCTATTCAGCTTATAATCTATCCAACTGATAACCTATCCAACTTATAATCTATCCAACTTATAATCTATTCAGCTTATAATCTATCCAACTATAACCTATCCAACTTATAATCTATTCAGCTTATAATCTATCCAACTTATAACCTATCCAACTTATAATCTATCCACCTTATAACCTATCCAACTTATAACCTATTCAACTTATAACCTATCCAACATATAATCTATCCAACATATAACCTATCCAACTTATAATCTATCCAACTTATAACCTATCCAACTTATAACCTATCCAACTTATAATCTATTCAACTTATAACCTATCCAACTTATAACCTATCCAACTTATAACCTATTTAACATAACCTATTCAACTTATAACCTATCCAACATATAATCTATTCAACATATAACCTATCCAACTTATAATCTATCCAACTTATAACCTATCCAACTTATAACCTATCCAACTTATAACCTATTCAACTTATAACCTATTCAACTTATAACCTATCCAACATATAACCTATCCAACATATAACCTATCCAACTTATAATCTATCCAACATATAACCTATCCAACTTATAACCTATCCAACTTATAATCTATTCAACTTATAACCTATCCAACTTATAACCTATCCAACTTATAACCTATTTAACATAACCTATTCAACTTATAACCTATCCAACATATAATCTATTCAACATATAACCTATCCAACTTATAATCTATCGAACTTATAATCTATCCAACATATAATCTATCCAACTTATAACCTATCCAACTTATAACCAATCCAACTTATAATCTATCCAACTTATAACCTATCCAACTTATAACCTATCCAACTGATAACCTATTTAACTTATAACCTATTCAACTTATAACCTATCCAACATATAAGCTATTCAACATATAACCTATCCAACTTATAATCTATCCAACTTATAATCTATCCAACATATAATCTATCCAACTTATAACCTATCCAACTTATAACCTATCCAACTTATAATCTATCCAACTTATAACCTATCCAACATATAATCTATCCAACATATAATCTATCCAACATATAATCTATCCAACTTAGAATCGTTTTTTTATCATCTTCCCTTCTTTTATTCATCTTCCTCCATTTGTTCTTTGATATCTTCTTCCAAATTTTGTCACTCGAGTATATGTTGATTTCAAATCTTTTTTTATTTTTAATAGTAATCGTTCACTATTTATCAAGGCCAAAATCCACTCGAGGATATGGTTAATGAAATTATCAGTTGGATGATGGAACAGAACTATGAAACGATTGAGAACGATGTTTGATTAATTCATAGGATTACTTGACAGATATTTGTTCATATTTGACTTAAAACCGACGATGTTTTGGTCTGTAGGGAGACAATCCATCGGTAACGTGTTCCACGGGTGGGGGAGTTTTTGGAAAGAAATTCTTGCTTGTGGAAGTTTTTATTGATTTTAAGTACACATGAGAAGAAAAAAAAGTTAATTGTAGTGTTGGTAGAAAAAACAAGTTCTCTCTTGTTTATGGGAGGGGCAAAGACTGAAGCTCAGTCGAACACCTAGATAGAAATATCAACAAAATAGAGACAAAATAGCGACGTCTGTTGTGTAATAAAATAACCGGAGGAAAAAGAAAAATTAATCTCCCACTAGATTGCAAAGTCGATTTTGCAATTTCATTCGCTTACACACTAACACTCTTGAAAAGTTATGAACCCACAAGCTCTCTCGTCAGCTATGGGGAAATAACATCACGCTCACTTAATTATATGTAATGAATCGTTTGCCATGAGTATTGGTAGCATTAAATGTGCATATAAGCATAAAACGCAGAAGAAAAATCTTTTTTTTTTCTGCCCTTATCATTTTTATTTTATTTTTTATTTTGCTCTAATTCACCTTCTTCTTTCCCCTTAAATTCCTTGATATCTTTATATTTAGACTTTTATTCTTTTATTGCTCCATTTATTCTTATCTGCTCGTTTCTTTTTTTCTCTTTTTTCCATTTTCTTTTTTATTTTTATTCTCTTCTTTTCTCTCCATTCTTTTACTTTTCTTAATCTTAAATGTCTTCCTGCCTTGATCTTTTATTCTCAGCCAATTCTAACGTCTTCGGAATCAAATGACATTTATCTCACACCAATTACTTTCAGTGCTTTTAACCGGCTCATTTGATAGATACAAAGATAAGGTTTTTTTTTTTTTAATAAAATGTATTATGTAACCCACATGTCTAACCCTAACTCCTGCCCTTCGAGGATTTCTTTTTCTTTGTCTTCTCTTTGCCTAAATCTTTAACTTTAAACAGGCCTTGTTTCATGTAGTCAACCTAACAATAAAACCAAGGCGAAATCTATAATAAGCCTGGCAGCCATGCAACTACGGTCTATAAGTGATAGAAGGCACGTTTAAACTTACATTTTTACTAAATAACAATTACTGATAATATTTTTTAGCAAGGGAATTCTAAGTAATATCCAGTAATTAGTTAACGAGCAACTGTACCTATTATTAAGAATTACTATACACAATAAGAATTATTGACTTATTTATATGAATGTAAATCTACAAAGAAAGAACATAACAAACATGGCCAAATGAAAAGAAATGTGAGTGGAAGATGGTGTTAAGGAACTCTGTGAAATTACAGGCTTTTTCTGCCTTAAGAATAAGTACAGGGTGGGGCAGAGCAACTTGCTTATTTAAATTAAGCATGTTGCTCTGCCCCACTCTGTATTTTAAATATTATCATATTTGTTTTGACTCGAATATTGATAACTGGTGTCAGTGTAAAATATGCCAACACCTCAGCTATCAAGTAAGCAGGTTCTTTTCTTACTCTTTTCTCCACTCTCCTCAAGGCTTAATAGGTACTGCCACTGACTGTGAAGTTAGCCATGCTGAGTTCAAATCCAACTAGATTTATCGTGGTAACTTATGCACTAATACTGTCGAGAAAGCTATGAACTCCCAAGCTATAAATGAAATAGAAAATTGCATTCAATAAATTAATCTAACTTGTAAAGTTATCTTGTCGGATTCTCGTTATCAGACCAAAATAGTATTGCATCTGTCAAATCGACATTTGATTATGTCTGGCCAATGAATTATAAAATTTTAAAATCCATGATAGTCATATAATAAAACAGAAATTCCCATCTATTTCATCAACTGCATATTTTATCCGATCTTTCAGTGCCATAAACTGTTGGAAATTCACTGTTTGTTTTCATTGGAAAAGTGTTTGTGTTTCATCTTTTCTTTCTCATTGCATTGTCATTTGTTTCTTTGTCAGATTCGTATCATGGTTCCTTGTTTCTTGGCGTTGTGTCGTGGCTGCTTCAAATCTTATTAACAACTTCTCCTCACTGTTGTGTCATCTCTGGTTAGGCTTGTTTGCGACCTTCAATATAGAATCTCAAGGAAGATATAATGTTCTTTACGTTTTGGTATCACTTTTGTTTTTAATTACCCGTTCAAAACAAGGCATCTTAATTATCAATTTTATATTCGATTAAGTGCATTTGAGAATATGTTTATAAAGTTATCGATTTTTTTTAAAAGTTATATGGGTTTGAAATTTATCCTATTGTTAGTATCAAGAATATTCTCGATATAGGCATCACACACGCGTGTGCGCGAGTTTGTTTACAGAATTGAAGGAAAAAATGAAAGAAAAGTGTAAGTTTTTTTTTTTTTTGTAATTATGCAAAAAAATTGTTTCATTTACATTTCTTGGAGAGCTAGTTTTGTAAAATGAAATTTATTTTCAAGTGAAATCATTTTCATTTCATTAGAAAAAAGAAAATCTTTTTCTCAGTATCCATTTCAATTTGGAATTTTGAAGGCAATACAGAAATAAACTAGTAAAAATAAAATTTTCGTTCATATTTTGAAAATAGTAACTAAACCACAACACAATTGCTTAAAAAAAGAAACATAAAATACAGAGAGACTTATAGACTGTACAAAGAACTAAAAGATCTAAAAATTCACAGAAAACGAGAAATCACCGTTGGAGAAAATGTAAATTTAGTGATAGACCGTGCAAATACTTTTTGATTAGAATTACAATACAATCTTTTTTTCTTTTCAGTGAAAAAAATGTACAAAGTCTCGGTAGAAGTTGAACATCGCTTTTCAAAAACCAATGACAAAAGCTTTAAAGCTCGATTTAAGAATCAGGTAAGTTTGCATTAAAGCACTTCTAATTTCTGTTCAGGTAAGCTATCTCTTTTCAATTTTTTTTTTATCATTTTGTCTTTGCTGGGGATGGGGTATGCTACTGGATGCCAGGTATACACCTACTATTTAAAACACTGCAATCGAGAGATCTTTTTTAATATTCTAACTGTTCATTTAAGTGAAAATGTTTGTATTTCTCTTGCACTTGATTCACCGGATATACTCGTTAGGTAGTTTTTCAAATTCTTTTCATGAGTCTGGTTGCTCCTATTATTACTGAAATGATGGAAATCCTCCTAAGATTCCAGTTTCTTTTCATGTCGAATATAAGACCTTGGTATTTCGTTATCTTTTCTCTCTCAACTTTGTTAAAGCCTTAAGCCAGCATCGTTAGGGACACTGACTTTTACTAAGGTTCTATTTTTCTGTCCCATATCATTATCTCAGGTTTAATATCTCTGTTTTCAAGGTACGTAGCTTTAGAAATTGCATAGTCATAGTGGATGGTGTACGACTTATTTCCAACTGTTCTTTCCAGTAAACATATTCCCAGGACTTGCTGCTACATTCGATATTCAACTTTTTACAGATGGTCCAGTAAAGATATTACACACTCCATTGTATCGCATTACATAGTAGTCATTCACCAGCAGAAGCTTACAAGTGGATGTTAGGTGGCTCACACTCTCTACCTCTGTGTGGCAGAACGTGCATTTGTTTTCATTGTTGAGACCACTCATCTTTTTAAAAGCATTGGTCATCATGCCTTCATCTTGAGCAGTCATTATCAGTTAACTATCATTAGATTATTTTACTTCTGTTGATGTTCTAAGAAATCAAGGGGCCCACTACCTGGGTTTAACACTTGAACTCTATATGAGATACATAGATATTCGAATGTTCCATTAAAGTTCTTTATCTCTCGAACACAGAGTTAGAAAAGAAATTGAGAACATTTTTCCTCTCCCCAATTAACCATTTTCATATGTTGTAGGATATCTTTTGTTTTGGTATCTTGGTATTACTGGATTCCAGGACAAGAATTTATCGAGTCTGGTGGAGTATCCAGCTTTGTGCTATTACTTGAGGTAACATCACTTGGAGAAGGTGCACCATTCCTTGTAAGACCTAATGTGAGTAAGCCATAGTGAGCAGATCTTATTTGGGCAGCGAATACGAAATGTGATTTTGAATATTTAGTCAGGGTTTACTTTTAGGGAAAAGTATCCTCATGCCAGGTTGTCCTGGCAAAGCCGTGTACAGAGAGACCTTAGACACTCAAGGAAAACGTCTAGTAGGCATTCAAGTTCTCTCCTATTAGATTAGTATGCAGTTATATGTAAGATGCAAAATATTTTTTTCATTCTCTCTTGAGTAATGGATGAAGATCAGAAATACTTTTCATCCACTATCAACTGCTCTGAATCATATCTATACAGGATGCTCCTCACATTAAACTGACTTTGAGTCACGTCTAACCATGATGAGGAGGCAGCTAATAAATAGGAAAAACATCTATTGAGAAGAAGCGTATTTGAGTCTTAATATCAAATCTGTTGCTAAGGTTACTGCAAAAACGGTTAGCTCATTCCACAACTCCAGAAAATACGTGATTCCTGATTCAATTTTCTACCAATATAAGAGTCAGATACATCCTAAATTCGAGTACTGCTGCCACATCTGAGAAGGTGCTTCTTAAAGTATTCTTCTTTTTTTTTTTACGTTGGCAAAAATCGACTCTGCAATCTAATGGAGAATTATCTCTTCTGTTATTCACAGCGACTTTCTAATCATAGAAACATTGCTAGTCTTTCTCTACTCTACTGTTATTTCCATGAAAGATGCTCGATTTAGCTTCAACTTCTTGTTCTGCCTTGTAAGATATTCACAGCACAAAGGAATCTGTAGGTCTTAAGGTGTGCCGATCATGAAGTCCAATCACGCCTACTGATGAGATGATCACCAAAGTGCCCCCTTCATATCAGTGAATGGCATTAAAACAAAGACTGTTAGACATTCATGACAGAAACTATGTGAACAAATCAGACATAGAGCAAAGTTTATTTGTATCAAATATGGTTTTGCAGAAAGGATCGTGAATTTTATCAACGATTCCATGAGTGGTATTGGGGGGGGGGTAACACAGTATGCATTTTGCACTGTATTTGAATTTCTATTCTGTGTGCCATACTTGAATTTTAATTTTAATTTATATTTTTGCTGCATAAGTTTGTTGATTTTTTGCTTCTTTTGATGGCATTTAAGTTTTTTGTGTTGGTCTTCCCTTTTGTCTTTCATAAAATTTATGTTTTATAGAATTTGGCTGTTAAATCGATGTTTGCTTTCTATTTTTAATGAAGAAAAATTCTTTGGTTGATTTCCCTACAAAAATGTATTCATAACAGCAATCAGACTTTATAGTTATGGAAGCCTCTAATAACCTTGTATGTTTCTCCAGTTCTCATGAACATTAGCCCAATCTAATTATTAGGGCTATGACAAGAGAATATTCTTTTCATTATTTTGACTTTCGAGTATATATCAGTTAATATCTTATATGTTTTTAGATAATATGATGTGGTTCTCGATTGTCTAACTGTGTCAGATATATACTCGAGAGTCAAAACAATGATAAGAATATTCAGTTGTCATAGCCCTACAAATTATGCAAAGTCAGCAGTAATGACAATGCAGCATACATATACTCTTAACATCTAGTCTTTTTCACTTGTTCCCTTTTGTAAACTGCATACATAGAGATTATACGAAAAAGAATAATTGTCACACATTTTATGTAAAATTCATACGTATTATCGAATGAAATAATTTGTACTGTAAAGCAAGTAAGTATGAAAGCAATCAAGTTTCTATATTCAAGTTCAGATTGATATTTATATTTTTATTTTTTTTTTTAGTAATTATAGCAATTTTCAGTGTCAAGAGATTATTTGCAAGAACTAGTATTTAGTATTATGGCTCATAAAAATGAACTAACAATGAATGAAAAGAATTTAGAAAAGGAAAGTCCTTGCTACAAACACTCTTTATCTGTGCCTAAACCTAAATGTAGATTCCATGAACAAAGATTCTTTCTTAGAACTGCACGCCTGTGGAACTCTCTTCCGATTCCCTGCTTTCCAGCTGACTGCCATCTGATTATCTTCAAGTCCAACGTAAACAAGTTTTTTTGTTTTGCTTTTTTTACATAGGTATCACCACTTATCAAGGCAGAGGCCACTCGAGGATAAGGGTTAAGAGTATACAGTAGTCAGTTGGACAATATAGTAATCATTAGTTATGGAAATTCGGTAAATTTGTTAACTTAAGTGGAACAGCTCATCAAGAACTTGTTTACGTTGGACTTGAAGACAATCAGATTGTAGTCAGATGGAAAGCAGGAAAACAGAACACAGTTCCACAGGTGTGTAGTTCTAAGAAAGAAGCCTTGTTCATGGAATCTACGTTTAGGTTTAGGCACAGATAAAGAGTGGGGGGGAATAATTGATAGTGTTTTCAACTAGTGTTTTTTGATGAACCGTCCCCCTAAGTAATCTAATTTACAAAATTCCCACCACTTACGTTTACTATGCTATAATCACATTGATTAATGTATACTCATTAACCCTTATCCTCGAGTGGCCTTCGGACCTTGATAAATGGTGATTCCTATGTGAAAAAAAAAGATCATCGAACAATCAAGAAAATATGTCAAATGAGAATTCAACCAAAGAAAAAAGTCTCATGTTGAATTCAGAAATGTAACAAAGTGACATCAATTATTATATATATCTAAAGAGAATTAATAGGAAGCCCAAATGTGTCAAGTGTGTTTATATTTGAGGCCGCTGGAGTTTGTTGTCAAGGTAAACAAGGTGTAAAGCATTACGGGAGTTTGCTGGTGTAAAAAATAAATAAACCCATTTTAATGAGAAAAACATTTGGAAATAAGATTGCAGTGGGCAAAAAATACATGAAAATTAATTTCAGTAAAGTGATTTTTACAGATGAATCAAGGATCACCCTCAATAAGACCGATGAATGGGCTTGTAGATAGGTTTTCAAGCTACATGACTCAAGACAATTTTTTAACACCAACAAGGGACGGTGGAATCATGATATAAACTGGGGTTATTAATAATTAGTTCGTAGGTCCATTTGAAGTGACAGGCGAGGTTTAAATGAATTCCAAGTGTTACTCTGATTTTCTAGAGCAACATTTCTTTGAATGGCTTGATAACCAGTCTTTATCTAAGTGTTGATCTATGGTCTTTATGCAAGACAACGCACCAAGTCATGCATCAAAGTTTACTAAATCCTGGTTGAAACAAAAAGGATTTGTTGAAGATTCTCTTATGGACTGGTCTTCAAATAGCTGTGACTTGAATCCCATTGAGAACCTGTGGAGCATCCTGAAAAGAGATGTTCATTCTTATGGAACAGCATGTATAACGTCTAAGAGTCAATTAAAGTTGCTGCAAACAACTAACCAGCAATTAAAATTGAAAATCTAACATCAGATGTTAACAATAGACTGCTAAGATTTATTGAAAAGAAAAAAGCATTTGTCCAATAAATTTTTGGAGGTTCTTATTATTTTCTGTATAAAATCAACAATAGATTCTTTGATAAAATAGGGGCGCGTTTGAAATTAATGTTTCTGTTTAGAGCACAATTGAATCATGATACTTTACTTTTGTATTTTAAACGTTAATTCAAGCCATTATATAAAAATAAATTTATAAAATCAACAGTAGGTACTTTACAGTGCAATATAGACTACAATGTATTGTGGACTTAAGTCACTGTGGGGAGGCACCTGAAGCTTCCGCCCGATACACCATGGTGTGTTCCCGACTAGAGCAGGCAATCAATCGAGTTGATTGAAAAAAGAGTGATTTTACTGATTTTGATGATAATAAAAGTACTGGAAGTTCGTTGATTTTCATTCAATCCCGGGAAACGTCGGGTTTCCTTGCTTGTGAATCTATAAGTATGTCTTCTTTTTTAATTAGATTAATATAAATAGCAGTGGAGGATGAAGGAAGACTTGATCCTGCCATATAACAAAACAATAACAGGAATAAAAATCTACCTTTGGATGAGTTTTTCATCCCTGTGTCAATTGATGGTCTTTACAGAAAACAGTAGAATCAGTTAGATATAAAGTGAGGGCGATTATGCAAATGTTGGCATTGTTGGAAGATCTAAAAGAAGACAAAATTTTTACTTGAGATATTTTTTGTTTTTGAACAGCACGTCGTTCACCTGTCTTTTGTTATAGGTGGAATACAAAGAAGGATCCCCGCTGCTTATGCAAAGAGCAAACGTCTTCGTTGTAAGTGAAGAGAACAAAATAATCTAACTCAAGTGTGTGTTCTTTTAATCTGAAATAAATTACGTGATTGAAATAGGAATTACCTAAGTACATTTTTCAGTCACGTAAATTATAAATACATGTGTATCTTTCAATAACGTTCTCTCAGCATCAAATTGTTCATCCAAATAGAATGCATGTGTTCCAATCTTGTTATTATTTATTTTTAAGCATTGTTTTTAAAAAAGCAGATTGTTGATGTTCAAAGTAATCATGCCTATTCATTAAAAGCTTACATGACTGATGTAAAACTATTAATTAATTGTCTATTAATAAGCAAACGTTTCCATATTCCTAATGTTGCATTTTGTTTTAAATTCCAGATAAATTCGCTTTATCACCAAACACTGAAAAACAGTCAGTTGCAAGTTAATATAAACAAATTAAGGTAAGATAATTTTAATATCGATCTAAAATAAGGTTATGTTTTTTTTTAATAAAAGAAAAAAAAATTAAATAAGGATGTATTATAAAAATATAGAAAAACTATCTGTTCCTATCTGGCGTTGCCCTGCATTGTTTTCTTTGACCATAAAATTTTGTTTTAAATCGTCTGTTTACATTCAGCTCTGTGGTTTTCACATTGAGCACTTTAATTATCACACAACCGACGATGTAGTATTTCATCTTTTTGTGATTCTGGAATAAAAAAAAATGTCACAGATAGTAATTCATAGAGAATACATTGTGCAGCAGGGTATGAAACAATGCAAAGTGCAAGAGTAAAATATAGGCACCGCCAAAACTGGGGGGGGGGGGGGGGCAGGTCAGTACTTTTTAAAAATCTACCAAAAATCAGGTAATTATCCAATCAATACGAAATTTTCAGCGATTATTAAGAGAAGAATGAACTTTATAATAGTGTACTTATTTTTCATAAACGATATTTATATATATATATTTTTTGCTTACAAAACCCCCCTTGTTTTGAAGTGGGAACAAATATGCTTAAAATAATCATCTGAACCTGAACACAACATATTGTGTTGTTGTAAGGGACAGAATTATAGATTAAAAAAAAAAAAAAATGTTTGCATACCTTATTTTGACGTCTGAATATCAGAACTTCGATTATGTTTAATTATCCCGCTTTTGAGTTTTGAAGTGTGAAATTCGGTGAATATGTTAAGTAAAATAATTAATTTAAGTTAAGCAAAACAAAAAAAAAAATTTAATATTTATACGAAAAAAGCCATTTTAAAATCTTTGATAAATAAATTAGCAATTTTTTTTAGCGAGCCGAATAATGCATGACCATTATTAAACAGGGCATGCTTTGAAGAATCGATACAAAAAAAATCGATAAATATTGTGCCCTTTGTGTTAAAAATAGCATCATTTTTTTTCGATCCCGTTTGAAAACGTTTGCCGCCTTTCGACTACGGTGGACCAAATGCGCTGAAATAATTTTTTTTTATTCTGCTTTAAATTGCCCCCCCCCCCCCGTTTTGGGGAGCCTGGCCCCCACACACATACACATTAAAAACCAAACTCATACAAATGGTCACCCATGTGATACTGGCCAGCCTCAGCTTAATAATACATTGAAATTTTCGTCACTGAAAAATAAGTTTTTTTGGCCTGTTTGGTCTTCTATAGTTTGCTTCTTATCAAACGCAAGCGTAAACAGTGTCGATCTAGACTCTAGATGGACGCGAGATAACTGGTTACCTATATGAATAAGTGGAATTATTTGAAATCCAGGTACTTATATTATAATATTTTTGCATATTCTCTTAGAAAATCATCCTAAATCTTAGTTAGACAATAAATAAATAAATAAATTATTTCAAAAACCTTCTTTTTTTTTTAAATATTTATGTACGTTTTCTGTGCAAAACAAAAAATGTCAATTGTTAACTTTTGGGGAAAATTTAACATTTAAAATTTAATTAAAAATAGTAGAAAAAGTTTTACATTATTCTGTTTTCTATATGATAAAATTCAGGGTTTTATCTTTCTGGAAAAAAAAAGTTACTCAGAAATAATGGATTTTAATAAATGTAATTTCGTTTTAAAAAACAACAACAACTTGATTTTGCGGCCATTTTTGGCGGTGCCTAGTAAAATAAAATAGAATCGCTTAGTGACAAAGGTAATAGATGTTGTTAAAATGGTGTTTTTATGAAGTATGAGGAACAATCGAATCTGATGATGGATGAGAGAAAGCATATAGAAACACATTAACTTTATATATAAGTATAAATGTTATACATAGTGCAACATTTATACTTGATTTCAGTTCATATGGGCAATATGGGCTTTCGTAGGTTGAATAAGGCAACATGGCCGACGAATGCTGACGGCACGTGGAAACTTAAAATTGCGAAATGCGGATATAGGGACGAAATGCGTTTTAATAGTACGATACTTGAAATAAAGTATATGAAATGTAATTCAAAATAATTAAAATAAATAAAATTAAAATAAAATTTAAATGAACGAATCTTTTTTGAAATATTTAGGCAATAAATTGTCGGAAAAAGAGGGGAAAAGAAGATTTAGGTAATAAATTGTCCGAAAAATGAACGAACTATTTTCAAAATATTTCGGTAAAAAAAATGTTTGAAAAAGAGAAGACGCAAAAAAAGTCGGTATTGTTTATTTATTTTTTTTTATTTATTTATGTTTTGCGTGAAAATTTATTAAAACGCATTTCGTTCCTATATCCGCATTTCGCCATTTTAAGCTTCCAAGTGACGTCAGCATCGGTTGGCCACGTTGTCTATTCAACCTACGAAAACCAATATTGGCATATTCGGGAATAAGCAAAGATACGTTTCTTTTAAAGTTGTTCCTGGTCTTCAGGAGTAATGGTATGAATTCTATGCAGAAGAAAATTATTCTTACTTCCTCTGAGAATCATTAAGTAAAATAAAAATATTGATCCGGATAAATTATGTAAACAAAAAAAAACAATGTATTGGAAATACGTTTTTTTTTTCGGATATACACAAAAAAAGGAAATCATGTTTATATCGAAACAGATTTAAATATTTACCTTGTATTACAGAAGCTATTAATAAAGAAACGATGAATCAGCTGGCTTTATTTTATATATAAGATAAACCATTTCATTTGTATTAGTTTATTAAACAGATAGAAGGCTTCTTTTTTTTTAACAAAAACGCAGCTAAATATATGTTGAATGAAAACTGTTTAAACGTTGTCTTAAGGAAAATTGCTTCCCATCACCCTGGAAAATCTCATCAGTATGCTCTGTATCTAAGAATTCAGGTGATCGTTCATCCCCCTCTCAGTACAGGCCAATAAGTCTCCTGTGCGTCATGAGTAAGTTGCTGAAATCTGTGTTAAATAGAGAAGTAATCAACCATCTCAGCAAAAATAACCTTCTTAGTGACACACAATATGGTTTCCGTTCTGCTAGATCTACAGCAGATGTGCTTACAGTTATCTACAGCAGATGTGCTTACAGTTATATCTCATAGGATTAGCGAATTTCTCGACAGAGGCACCCTTTCTAGGGCAATTGCTCTTGACATATCAAAGGCCTTTGATAGGATATGGCATAAAGATTTACTTCCATCTATGTTATAGCTGGAAATGTCTTCTCAATTATTAAATCATTTCTCTCTGATAGGTTCATAAGAGTAGTAGTTGAGGGGCAAAAATCAGAAGCTCACAGTATAAATGCTGGAGTCCCCCAGGGGTCCATCCTGGGCCTAACTCTTTTCCTGATCTATATTAATGATCTTCCAAATCACATCCTTACATCATTCGTAGACATTTTTGCTGACGACACTACCATCTATGGTAGTACATCTAAGACAGTAAACGACCAAGTTCTCTCCGATTCTCTCTCCTCTGATCTTGATCACGTTGTACAATGGGGAAAGGAGTGGCTGGTTACTTTTAATGCATCTAAAACCAAGCTTCTATCTTTACATCATCAACGTTCTGATCCCCATCTGGCATCAATTAAAATGAATGGCTCTCGTCTTGGGGAGGCCTCAAGTTTTGACAGGCTTCTAGGCTTGACCTTTACTCCTGATCTTAAATGGAATACGTACATCAAATCTGTTGCCAAGGCCACTGGAAAAATGGTGGGATCCTTCTATCGATCCAGTAGATATCTCACTGCTGATGCAATTCTCTATCTATATAAGAGCCAGATACGTCCAAGGATGGAATACTGTTGCCACATCTGGGCAGGAGCTGCTAGAAAAGCCTTTTCCTGCCTTGATAGAGTTCAAAATAGACTTTGTGGCCTGGTGGGAGATGTCCTTTTCTCTTCGCTGCAACCTCTATCTCACAGAAGAGATGTTGCGAGTTTATCTCTGCTTTATCGTTATTTTCATGGAAAGTGTTCGACTGAGCTTCAATCTATGGTCCCCCCTCGCAAAACTTTCACAAGAAACACTAGACTAGCTGAAAACATTATCAATAATTTTCCCCACTCTTTATCTGTGCCTAAACCTAAACATAGATTCCATGATCAAAGCTTCTTTCTTAGAACTGCACGCCTGTGGAATTGTCTTCCGTTTTCCTGCTTTCCAGCCGTCTATAATATGGTTGTCTTCAAGTCCAACGTGAACAAGTTTCTGATGAGCCGTTCCACTTAAGTTAACAAATTTACAAAATTTTCATTACTAATGATTACTATATTGTCCTTTTGACTACTCTACACTCTTTAACCCTTATCCTTGAGTGACCGATCGGCCTTGATAAGTGGTGACGCCTATGTAAAAAAAAAAAAAAAAGGGAAAGGGGTAACGACCGACGTCCAAATTCGCGACGGTGACGAGAGCATAGTCCAGAATTCCTTTTCCTCAAGAAAAAAAAAAGAAACCTCAGGAAATAGCAACAACTCGGAAACAAATTCTGAAACTCCAAATAATAAATTTTATTTAACCAAAAGTACTTTATTTTTATATATGGAAGATGTGTAATTTGTATTCAATCCTGTATGTTCGTGATCTCCCATAAGTATGAAATTAATAAGATTAAAGTCTATGAATAAAGCGGGGAAACATGCATTTTTATAAGAGTTCAGAATTTATAATCCAAGTGAAAAAAATAATATTTGTGTCATTGGAAGGGTATTAGCTGGAAATCTTTCATGACTGAGGAAATTATTATTGTCGACATATTTTATGAAGAAATACCGTGAATGAATGTATAGCAGAGAGGTGACAGGGAGGTAAAAGAAAAAATATTCGTTCTTTGTTGTTTGCGTGAATTTCATTCGTAAAGGATTGAGTAATTTTATCTGATGCAGTTTAAGCCTGGTATTCTTAACGATGCAGTTTTATGTCTTTTAGCGTGGCCTTCGTTATAAAGATGGCCGGCCAGCTGAAAAAATGACGTCATCGCCGAGGTCCCAACAAGCAAGATATGTGGAACTCTTAGACTGTCAATAATGAACAGTAATTTTTACAGACAGCGTTACAAAACTTCAAAATTGGATTAAAATAAAGAAATAAAGAAAGAACACGATTTATACTGAAACTCATCTAATATTAATAATAAAAAAATAATTAAAAAAAACACAAGTTATTTGTTTAAGTATATTATAAGCAATTGAATATTTCGTTGTATTATAGATTTTAAAGATTAGAATGCGTTCTTTAATTACTTATAAATTACATTTTAAAAAAGTGAAGGAACACGATTTGATTTGAAATAAACTTGAAGTTTATTTAATATAATTAAATAAAAATTATGCATGTAAGATTATGAATATTTGAAGCAGAACACAAGCAAAACATTTGATATGAGTTAAGACAATAAACAAATATTAAAATTAAACTTTTTTTTAAAGCAAAATGAATATTTTTTTAAATCAAAATGAATATTTTTTAATCAAAATGAATATTTTTTAATCAAAATGAACCACAATATTTTTTTCAAAATCAAAAACAATATTTTTAATAAATTCATGAAATATTGCACAGTAAAAAAATTAACCTAAAGAAAAAATCATGTTTCTTATTTAAGATTATTTCACCACATAACAAAAATAACATGCAAAATCATTTTTTTATATCCATATTTTCAGTTTGTTAAAATACGTGGGTTTGTATTACTGTACACATAGATTCGAAAAAGTTGTCAAAAAACAAATATATAACAAATAAATGTTATCAAAGGCAAGATAAGTTACTTTTCTACCAAACTGGATATATTTTTCGTGTTTTTATTCAATGTAACATGTTTATTCAGCTCGAAAAACATAGTGTTTACCGATGTATTCGAAAATTCCAGATGGCGTCTGATTCTCTCTTTAACACGGTAAGTTTGGGAAAAGGTGTTATAAATACAAAACCGCATAAAATACTGTTAAAAACTCGCTCAATATATGTTACCGTGACATAGGTTGACATATATTCGGCGGGTTTTTAATAGTATGTTGTATAGTTTTTTATTTATAACACCTTATCCCAAACTTACCGTGTTAAAGAGAGAATCAGACGCCATCTTGAATTTTCGAATACATCGGTAAACACTATGTTTTTCGAGCTGAATAAACATGTTACATTGAATAAAAACACGAAAAATATTTGGTAGAAAAGTAACTTATCTTGCCTTTGATAACATTTATTTGTTATATATTTGTTTTTGACAACTTTTTCGAATCTATGTGTACAGTAATACAAACCCAATTACGTTAATGAAATGAATTGTACTTATTTACTATGCCTCCCCACGGGACAGAGTTAGACACCAGGGTCGTTTTTTAACGTGGAGAAAAGGTACAAAAATAAAAATTGTCTCAGTCGTGAAGGATTTCTCCTCCACCGAAAGAGAACAAGAAATAGAATGCAGCATCTGGAGAACAGATACTACACTTTGATCTGGTCCCGAAGGCCAAGACTGTTTAAGACCACGAGTGAACGCGCGTTTTTTTTTTTTTAGTTTAGTTTCATATATATATATATATATATATATATATATATATATATATATATATATATATATATATATATATATATATATATATATAATAAGTATTTTTAAATTTTATCTTTCTAGCTTTAAAAAAAAGTTTTAAAATTTTATCAGCCGGCATAATTTATTTTTAAATATTGAAAAATTTCAGGAAAATTAATTTTTGTTAGATTTTTAAACGTGTGTCAACAGCTTAAAAAAATCGTGTTTTAAAGAGTCGATGTTGTCTCGCATTTTCATTAGTTTTGTATGCTGTAAAAATTTTTTTTTTAATATTAGCAATTTATTTGAAGCTTCTTCTTTTGAATGGTAGAACATTTAGGATGATAATATTGAATTAAATTATAGTTACATCGTGTTAAATACAGGGGGGAGCACGTTAAAACTTACTTTGCTGAATGGAGATGGTGTAAAATCTTTTTTTTTTTTTTACTGCATTATAATTCTTTATCTTTCGGAAATGAAAATACTGTCACTTTTTGGTCCTTTACGATAATTTCCTCAGCAAGTTGGAACGATGCACCGTGAAGGCATTTTAATAAAAAAAGAAATATTACACTGACTTCAAGACGTTACGAATGCCTACCGGTGACTACCGGTGTCACCGGTATGGACTATCCGTGATGACGTCAGCAGATTAAATTATTTTTGCTCACCGGCCATCTTGTCTTTTAAGACGGTCTTGCTTTTAGACGGAGTCAAACACGTGTGATTAATACGGGCAGCGTCGAAGCAACATGGGGAAATGCTGTCTAGAATTAATTTGTTTTGGGC
This sequence comes from Euprymna scolopes, assembly GCF_053919585.1. Taxonomy (NCBI): domain Eukaryota; kingdom Metazoa; phylum Mollusca; class Cephalopoda; order Sepiida; family Sepiolidae; genus Euprymna; species Euprymna scolopes. The sequence goes on along the minus strand of NC_136482.1, from coordinate 94,495,720 downwards.
GTGTCAAGCTTTTTATATTGATTTTCTAAAATGTTCTTGCCTGTTCACTGTCTACATGCGCGAATAGACAAAAATATAGTCCCATGGATTTGTGTGTAAAAAGGTCGTGTTATAACCACGATTCTACACGCTGATAGAATTGCGTGAGCGAACGGTTACAAAACCAAATTGTTCCTGAAATGAATAAATTCCAGCTGAATACATTCCTTTAATTACGTGACGAGCGATTTGATTTAGTTGGTCACTACGAATCAATCAAAATACTAGAAATATGAATATATTGGTGAATCAGTAAAGACATGTCTCTTAGTAAATTTTTGTCACGGTCTTCATGGGCGATGGTATTAATTCTATACACATGAAAACTTATTCCCACAAAGAAACGGGGAATCGACTGGCTTTACTTTATATATGATAAACTGTTTCCTTTGTATCAATTTATTTATTTATGTGACAGAGGAGGGGGTTAAAAACTCAAATCCAAACCCTTAGTTGTGCCAGAATGCATATTTAGTTAGGTGAATGTCATTGCTTTATTCAAAAAGTATTATAAGAGATTAATCTCTCAACTAGTTTTGGTTTGTCTCTCGCTTTATTTCAGACCCGGTTACACTTTCAATGAAACCCTAGTGGAATTCACCCTTACATTTATTGAGTACTTGCATCCGGATTCCGACAAGACATACACGGACAGCTACACAGTAAAGCGGGTTATTGAGGATTCTTTACACAACCACAAGTTGGGAAACTTTAAAGCCTCACATCGACATTTCAGTTTTGAAGAAAAAGGTAAGGAAAAAGCAATTAAATCATTTTGAAACGAAGATCGTTTGGATTCATTGGACTGTTGTTCTCATGCTACATGTTATTCCCACAACGTTTCGCTTGCTTTAACCGATGGTCACTTTCAGGTGCATCTTGTTAAACTTGAGAATCTATAGGAAATTTTAGATTGAACACCTTTATTTAATTGCAAGGCGGTAGATTATTTTTTTCATTTTGTCATCCATGACCGGGTAGAATTTTTAAGTTAATATTTTTTATTTTATCTTTAGTTAATATCGACTGCGCATGTGGGCTTAAGTGACTAACTTTATATATATATATATATATATATATATATATATATATATATATATATATATATATATATATATATATACTAGCATTTCAGCAAGGATTGAACCTTCAGGCCCCAAAAGAGAATCACTTAGAACTGATTATTACTTAACACCTTTATTACACCACATGTTCAATTTACTATATACAGCATATCTGCATTGACGCACCTGTTTCCATTAGATCACCGAAGTTAAGCAACGTTAATCCCGATCAGTACTAAAATGGGTGACCATTTGGGAATTCCAAGTGCTGTATGTGCTCTCCGCTTATCTCGGCATTGTTTCCAGTCATTCTGAACTTCTCCTTGCCACTGGAGTCAAGCACTGCCGATTCAAGAGCGGTGCAGTTGAAGATTGCGCAACTCTTGCCTTATAATTACGCATGCATCTACCATCACAGGGGGTATCCATTGTCTTTCGAGACTGAACGGAAGCGATGATGATGATCTAATCTACTCTTATAAATAAAATAAAGGTTCAGTTTAAAATTCCCAAGTTCAACACGATGCGTCTGAAGAAGGTTGAAGATTGCATCAGTCGAAACATTGTGAGAATAACATCCAAGATGACAACAAAGAAAATGTACAAGCACTGTTAAGCGATGGGTAAATGCTTATTTAATAAGCACTTGATGAATCATTTGTCAGCACCGGTCCATAGATCTGTGGTTAGAGCTGCTCACTGTCAATGCGATGGTTGTAGGTTCGATCCACAGCTAGGGGCTAGTCAAGCTGCACTAACGAATTGTGATACAACGAAACAGTACTGCATATGGATGACTATATATATATATATATATATATATATATATATATATATATATATATATATTACTATAATTATTTTTATTACCTATAAACACTAGTGATTCATCATTTCAGGAATCATCAGCGTAGGGAGCCATGATTACCACTGGTCAGGAAATTCAAACCCGGCCACAAAGCCATCTCTAACTCCATTAGCAAAGAACAAACCACGGTCAGAATATCATTGAAATTAACATTTGCATAAATCGTAAATGTCATTCAAGAAAGCCGAGAGTAATCATATGATTTTAACATCAAGATGTGCGCATGTGGGTTTAAGTGACTAACTTTATATATATATATATATATATATATATATATATATATATATATATATATATATATATATATACTTGTTTATTGTTATATAAACATGCTCACATCCTGCTGCTACAAATAGCCACTTGTTTCAATCAAACAACAGATATCATCAGGCAGCGACTTGACTATTCAAAAGTTCAATGAATACTTCATTGAACTTTTGAATAGTCAAGTCGCTGCCTGATGATATCTGTTGTTTGATTGAAACAAGTGGCTATTTGTAGCAGCAGGATGTGAGCATGTTTATATAACAATAAACAAGTATTATCAGCTCTTTTTATTGAGCACTATCTAACAACCTCGTTGAATTCATTAGTCCATTACTTTTGAATAAAAAACCCCGAGTATATATATATATATATATATATATATATATATATATATATATATATATATATATATATATATAATACCCCCTCCCTTTTTATCTTATAAGAAATTTCCCCCTGTATTTAGACACGATGTCTGCGATTGTTTCGGGTTTTTTGTTTTGTTTTGTTTTTTCTTAAAATAAATCTTTCTCTAAATTAAGCATCGAAAACCTCAGGCTTTTTTTTTTTATCAAAAAGTCAATCCAGAAGAAACCGGTGTAGACTCGAATTTGTCTCTTTCATATTGGATTTTTCTGGGGTCTTTGAATCCTATTTAGTTTCTAAAAAATTTTTACACTGTAACCAGAACTATTTTCAGTAATATTTTTTGAAACGAAAACTATCCTGTATTGTATTTAAATGGTCACTTTCTAACTTTTCCTCAGTGTAACAAGGAACCTATCATTATGAATTTTGAAACACGACTGCTAGGCGTAAGGGTGGCTAATATAAGCAATATTTAGTTTAATTTAGTTTTCTGCAGAGGAGGCAAAAAGGGCGTGGCAGTCCTTGTAAATATTCATATAACTCTGATGTTTTTTAAATTTTAACAATAGGTATTAGACATCAATTAATAAATATTCCCAGAATTTCAGTTTCTTTGGAAAATTTTAAAGGGATTTAAGAGTACATAATGTAGACACAACGTCAATCGAAAATTCAAATATTTCAGATTTGTATTAATTTCAATACAAAGTCATTAAACTCCAATTAAGCAAGAATCCTTGAATCTCAATTTCTTATAAGGATCCTGATGTAAATTAGAATAATGGTTTGTTTTTTTTTTAAACTGTATTTATGAATCCTATAAAATTTATGAATCCTATAGAATTTATGAATATATATATATGAAACAAACCGAGTTGTGTGTTCATCAACGTTTTGTCTTTATTTCGAGAGTTCCTCTGGATGAATGAAATTAAGAAAACAAAACCCCAGTACAAATATTTGAAAATATATTTTTGATGAAATGTATAACCCTATTCCATTTCAGAAACGTAAAAGTCGTTGGAAATTTTTTAAAAAAAGGGGGAGAGGGTCATAGCGTTGTTAAAGAGAATAATTTTTTGGTCTGTTTTTTTTATAACGTCATATAGCCGTTAATATATTTTAAAAGATATAATATATATATATATATATATATATATTGAATTATAACGGACATATTTGTTCCATAAAGAATATGAATTGCATTATATCTTTTTAAATATATTAACGGCTATATGACGTTATAAAAAACAGACAAAAAAATTATATATATATATATATATATGTTTTATTTATTACCGTTTTATCTGTTTGGCTACATATGTTTCCGATCTTGGACCATGTTTTTGTTTTTTTGTTTTTTTTACATGGATGTCACCACTTATCAAGGCCCAGAGGCCACTCAAGGATAAGGGTTAATAGGTATACATTAGTCATTGTGATTTTAGCATAGTAAACAGTGGGAATTTTGTAACTTGGATTACTTAGGGGGACGATTCAATTAGAACTTGTTCACATTGGACTTTTTCTTTTTCTTTTTTTTTTCATAGGTATCAACACATTATCAAGGCCAAGAGGCCACTCAAGGATAATGGTTAAAGAGTGTACAGTAGAAATTGGACAATATAATAATCATTAGTAATGAAAATTTGTTAAATTTGATAACTTATATGGAACGGTTCATCAAGAACTTATTTACGTTAGACTTGAACACAACCATATTGTAGTCAGCCGGAAAGCAGGAAAACGGAAGACAATTCCACAGGCGTGCAGTTCTAAGAAAAAAGCTTTGTTCATGTAATCTACGTTTAGGTTTAGGCACAGATAAAGAGTGGGGGGAATTATTGATAGTGTTTACAGCTAGACGAGTGTTTCTTGTGAAAGTTTTGCGAGGGGGGACCATAGATTGAAGCTCAGTCGAACACTTTCCATGAAAATAACGATACATCAGAGACAAACTCGCAACATCTCTTCTGTGAGATAGAGGTTGCAAGGAAGAGAAAAGGACATCTCCTACGAGGCTACGAAGTCTATTTTGAACTCTATCAAGGCAGGACAAGTCCTTTCTAGCAGCTCCTGCCCAGATGTGGCAACAGTATTCCATCCTTGGACGTACCTGGCTCTTATATAGATAGAGAATTGCATCAGCAGTGAGATATCTACTGGATCGATAGAAAGAACCCACCATTTTTCCAGCGGCCTTGGCAACAGATTCGATGTACGTGTTCCATTTAAGATCAGGACTAATGGTCAAGCCCAGAAGCTTGTCAAAACTTGAGGCCTCCCCAAGACGAGAGCCATTCATTTTAATTGATGCCAGATGGGGATCAGAATGTTGATGATGTAAAGAGAGAAGCTTGGTTTTAGATGCATTAAAAGTAACCAGCCACTCCTTTCCCCATTGTACTACATGCTCAAGATCAGAGGAGAAAGAATTGGAGAGAACTTGGTCGTTTACTGTCTTAGATGTGCTACCATAAATGGTAGTGTCGTCAGCATAAATGTCTACAAATGATGTAAGGATGTGATTTGGAAGATCATTAATGTAGATCAGGAAAAGAGTTGGGCCCAGGATGGACCCTTGAGGGACACCGGCATTAATACTGTGGGTTTCTGATTTTTGCCCCTCAACTACTACTCTTATGAACCTATCAGAAAGAAATGATTTAATAATTGAGAAGACATTTCCAGCTATACCATAGCTAGAGATCTTATGAAGTAAACCTTTATGCCATACCCTATTTCCGATGTTGGACCATGTTTACGATCCAACAGCTTCGTAAGGGCTCGCAGAAGTGGTTGTTAGTCATTGGAAAAAAGGTGTTTTTAAGAAAAAAAGAAGGAAAAAAGAAAAAGGGAAGAGGCGGGTGTTGACAATATTCCAGTTTTGAAGGTTAAAGATACATTCGATTGCATTGTGTGTGTGGGGGGTAGCAGATTCAGGTAGACGTGGGTGGAGATATATAGATATAGTGAGGGGGGGGGGGAGTGGAGTCCAATGACTAACAACCACTTCTGCGAGGCCTGACGAAACTGTTAGATCGTAAACATGGTCCAACATCGGAAACATATGTAGCCAAACAGATAAAACGGTAATAAAAAAATAAAACATATATTTGCTCTGCAATAGTATTGAGCACTCTCTTAAAGTTTTTACTAATTACCAGTTTTACTATATATATATATATATATATGAAGCTGAACGTCTGTGTGTGTGTCTGGTCATGAATAGGCTCCTATATGGTTGACTATTATAGAAAACTGATCATATATAATGGTAGAAGATGTATCGAGACACAGATATGGGTATGTTTAATCTGGCATAATGATGATTCATTAAAATTGTGGGTTCTGCATACGCGCCTGGTCCACAAAGTATGGAAATAAAAAATTTAAAAATAAAAAAAATAGGTATACAAGTGTTTTGGATATAAATGTACATAATAATACTTTGATAAGTATGTTTTAACTTAAATAGGGATGGTATAATAAAATTGTGGGGTCTGCTTTCGCGCCTGGCCTCCATAGAATGAAAATAGGCACAAACTTTAATAAAGACTTTCATATCTATCTGCGTAAGTATATTTTGATAATTATGTTTCAGTTTGAAGAAATATGGTATAATAAAATTATGGTGTGTTCGTTCACGCCTGATCTCCATAGAATGGAAATATGTCACAAAGTTTAACAAGATTTTTTAATACAGATCCACAGAATATTGTGATAAGTGTTTCAGTGTGAACAAGTATGGTATAATAAATTATAAGGTTTATCTATTTTATTTTTACTTTCATCATATTTTGCTTTGGTTTTGATACTAGAAAGGACTTGTCCTGCCTTGATAGAGTTCAAAATAGACTTCGTAGCTTCGTAGGAGATGTCCTTTCTCTTCCTTGCAACCTCTATCTCACAGAAGAGATGTTGCGAGTTTGTCTCTGATGTATCGTTATTTTCATGGAAATTGTTCGACTGAGCATCAATCTATGGTCCCCCCCTCGCCAAACTTTCACAAGAAACACTCGTCTAGCTGTAAACACTATCAATAATTCCCCCCACTCTTTATCTGTGCCTAAACCTAAACGTAGATTCCATGAACAAAGCTTCTTTCTTAGAACTGCACGCCTGTGGAATTGTCTTCCGTTTTCCTGCTTTCCGGCTGACTACAATATGGTTGTGTTCAAGTCTAATGTAAATAAGTTCTTGATGAGCCGTTCCATATAAGTTATCAAATTTACCAAATTTTCATTACTAATGATTATTATATTGTCCAATTTCTACTGTACACTCTTTAACCCTTATCCTTGAGTGGCCTCTTGGCCTCGATAATGTGGTGATGCCTATGTAAAAAAAAAAAGAAAAAAAAATACCCCCAAATTCGAAGCTATCTCTTTACAACCCTTCCTTTTCATAACCTATCATACTTTCATAAATCAGAGTCCATTTTCTGTAGGCTGTTTTTGAACCCAGTCAACGACAGGTACTTTTGCTAGTATGTATATATGTATGTATGTATGTATAATAACTTCATTGTGATATATAATATCAACATTTCTTATGTGTACTTATTTATATTTGCAGAAGTCGTCATCTCTCTATCTGCAGTCAGCATCTTTTTTTATGTGCTCATCTCCATTTTGGTTGTGGCTCTTATTGTCGTTGCTATTTGGATTTACCTGAAGAAATTCCACCCAAGAAAAGAGAAGTAAGTATTGCTCACCAGTCCTAATTCTGATACCAAGGAGGTTATGTGACTGATATCATCTTCTTGGTTATCTTCAGATTTATACTTAGAACGTCTAGACATTTACTATTATTTGTCTTAATGCGCAGCATAGTTTGCCTTACCAATGAGTAACAATAATAAAGTAGCAATAAAAATCAAATCAAAACGGTTCCAGTTTAAGAACAGTAAAAAGAAAATCAAGAACACTAAAAGAATAAAGTAATACATTAATAGAAAAGAACACATAATGGATTCAGCTTATTCACTTTCATTGACATTGTTACACATTGAAAAGGTCTGTATAATACCATCATTTTCACAACATAAAATGATGCAATCTGATAAGAGAGGACTTCAAGACACCACTCTCGGTTATCTCCGATCTCTCTATAGAGGGATTTGTCAGGTACATTGACAGAAGGGTAATTCCTATTTGAAGTAAACACTGAACAGATATAAAAAAAAAAATGGTGTGCTTTCTCATCAAGCCATCCAGCACATCCCCCAGGTTGAGCACGAGGGCACCCACTCTATTAATAGAGGCCAGCTTTTAAAAGTAAATAAGAAGCTGTTGACAATGAGGAACTGATAAAAACCAAAAAAATGATGAATAACAACTATACTGGTGCACTGGCACCAAGATTAAAAAGGATCCCTCAACACATTTATACACCAAGCAGAAAGAGGCAAACAACGGTGTAAGCCTTTCTGTCTCTGGAAATGGCACTCTAGCCATGGCAGAAGGTCAGCCAGCAAGCTTTGATTAAAAAGTCTTGGCCCCTATCTCCAGCATATGCAGCAACTAAAAACAAAATTAAGAGGATTAAAAGACCAGCCGTGGTCAGCTGCCCAAAAAAAAGGTGCCACTGCTTTGCTGCCACTACTCAAAGTTTGAAAAGTGGAGCAAGACATCAAAAGAAATTTTGGCTGAAAAATTTAAAGAATCTGATCTCCCTGAAGAAAAAATATTTTACAAAACTGTGCTTATTTATTTTTGGTAAAGTTAACACAACTTCCTGGCCAACCTGTAGGTGTTATCTATCGAAGCTTTCTACTAGGATATAGGATTATTGGGTAGATAGAGAATGGAATAATAGTTGTTGATTTTTATATTTTAATAGTTTGTCTTATTCATTATATGCTATATCAGCTATTTACTGCAGAAATAATATTTTTGTAAATGATTAATGGAACACAACCTACTATTTTACCTATAATTAGGAAGAAATCGTGAGTCTATATCTTCTTCAATAGTATCAGTAAATAAATTCTTCATGGAATCCGTTTGAATTGCTTAAATCTCTATACGCTGATTTTTTTTTTGGGGGGGGGAATGATTTTTTACATCTACTTTTAAAATGACTCTTTGAGCTTAGCCTATCATTGCATGCAAAAACAATGCATATAACATTAATAGCATATAATTAGGACTATCAAAATAAATTGTAAAGTTTAACTAATTTGCATACTGTAATGGCGGCCATTTTGAATTTATCATAAGGTTGACCATCTGCTCATGGAAAATTGTCATTTTCTTATGCACATATTAGTCAATTTGTGCCATTGCTCTACTCATAGCCCTTCCTTTAGTACAAACTTCCTTTCCTTGCCTCTTCTCCCTAACCCCCTTATTAAAGGTGGTAGACTTGTCATAATTTTGCAAGTTTTTTGTAAATACTTAGGTTTTTCTTCGTACAAAATCTTACTGTCTGTTTGCATTCTAAATTTATAGACGACAAAGAATTTGGTATGCTATTTAAAAGGGGTAGATGTAATTGAAGTGTGTACCGCGACCTTCGCTGATAGTGATTCTGTTACTAGTTTAGATTGACATGACTTGGAATTTTTTCCTTATTAGCCTTTTGAAAATTCCAGCATGGTATTTAATAGTCTAGATTTAGTTCAAATCCTTCCAGAATGATTGGGAAATGGCTACTTATATATCAGCCATTAGAGAACTTCCAGAAACAGTTAAAATAAATAGGGAAACCACTATAGCAAAATATGTGGGCCACTGAATAGAGATATGTACAGTCTTTATCATTTTAAAGGCATAAATGTTATTGTTTAATTGGAGACATTGCCAAGCCTGCTGCAAAGAAGGTGGAATACTTCTACTCTGCTAGAAAACTACTCACACCTGAAAGTATCCTGTATCTTTTCACAGTCATCATTCGCTCATGCATGGAGTATTGTTGCCACAAGTGGACTGATGCATCTACCACTAGTCTCTTCCTCTTTGAGAGGGTAAAAAAAAAAAAAAGAAGAGTCATATAGAATTGAAAATTATTATAGTCATACGACCAGTCGTTTTGATATTTAATTCTATATTTTATATTGTTTTACGTTTATTGTATTACTAGTCTGGATGCCCGGCGTTGCTCGGGTGTTTAGAGGTGTGTATTGAGCAAAAAAAAGTGGTAGTAGGCAGGCAGGAGGAAAAGAATGTGAAAAAAAAGAGGCGTCTTTACTGTTGCGCCCATCTCCAAACCGGAAGGACATATGTTTAAATTAAGACTAGTCAACTGAAAAAAGGGGATGACTTTTGAAAATATCGGCAAAAAAGCGACCCCTCCCTGTAGAAAAGTGTCCAGTTGAGGGTGAAGGAATTAATGTTTTTAGCCAAGTTTTCGATATTTGTCATCCAAACAATTGAGCTTCAAAACGTTACCAATCTCATGAAAATCCGTCTCCTCTGTCGAAAGTTTTAGGCAGACATAGATACATACATAGATACATACATACAACAGTTTCTTGTATACAAATAATTGCTGGATACAATTTCATGATAAGCAATAATTCTATTGGTTGATATTGTTAGACATGGTTCCGATTTATTTTGTAAAGATTTCTGTTTGAATGTTCCATTTGTTGGCTTGTTAAGATTTTCTACTTGTCATATTTGCTTTGGCTCAGAGGAAACTTATTTGCATTTTCCGTTGTAGTACATGACTTTCAATGTGATTGATCCTTCAGCCACCACTTTCTGGGGAACACGTAATATGTATTTTTTATGTGATTGTAGAACAATATTATATTAAAGCATTTTGTAAATTTGAATTAGGGCATGATATGACCGGTTGATCTAATCAAGCCCCTCTGATTGCTTGTCTAGCCTAAGAGAGGTCCAAAGTGGAGTGTTACCTGTAACATGTCCACTTGAGACATGGATCGTTGAACCATGAGGACTTAATTCTCAGGCATTATATGACCAACATCCTTTTGGGGAGGTCTTACTTACCCCCACCCCCACCCATCACATGATATGCAATCAAAGGAAACTTCTCAAATTACATTAAATGTGCGTTTGTATTGCTTATAAAAAAATCTACATAAACAAAGCAGTCGATGTATGTATGTGTGTGTGTGTCTATGTGTAAATATTTAACCGATAAACTCTTAAACTACTGGTCACATAACACTGAAATTAACAGGAAATAGTAATCATACACCAAGGATGCTTTATAACAAATGATGAATAACACAAATGGATGAATACACATACAAAAATATGTTGGCACGATGAAATGCAAAATGTTCATTTCAACTTGCTGACATATTTCTATTATTTCTGCGCATGCACAAATTCATTCATAGCTTGAAGTTGTTTAATTTTAAATCTTTCGTATCTATCTGTCAGTAGTCCAAACAGTAGGGAACAAGACTAAAGCACTAAATGTTTTAGTTTCGATTCTAGCTAAGTCACTTTTTAAACTTTTGAAATTAGTAGTATATATTAGACAAAATACAATATTCAATAAAGAATTTTATCTGTAATAACACAACGTAGGCATGTCACAAAGGTCATATTTGGTGTCGGACTTCATATACTAAAGATTCTGTAACAGACTGAGGCCATCCTTGTCAGTCAAGGAAGTAGGAAACAGGGAGAGAATTTCAAACTCTATCAGTTCGAGGGAAGAAACTATTAGAGTAGACGGCTTTCCGGCATCTAGGGACCTCAACAGTGAAAGGGTGGGATTTTGCTGTCTATCAGGTTAGTTGGGTGTATGTACATCAAAGTTGCACATGCTATGAGTTAATCATACCACATTCCATTAAAGTACTTAAAATCCTTGTATCCTTACATCATCAATGCTCTGATCCCCATCTGGCATCAATTGGGATGGATGGCTCTCGTCTGGGAGAGGTCCCGAGTTTTGACAAGCTTCTGGGTTTGAGCTTTACTTCTGATCTGAAATGGAACACGTACATCAAGTCTGTTGCCAAGGTCGCTGGAAAGATGGTGGGATCCTTCTACCGCTCCAGAACATATCTCACTACTGATGCAATTCTGTATCTATATAAAAGCCAAGTACATCCAAGGATGGAATACTGCTGCCATATCTGGGCAGAAGCTGCTAAAAACAGCCTATCCTGCCTTGACAGAGTACAAAATAGACTTTGTGGCTTAGTGGGGGATGCCCTTTTCTCTACCTTGCAACCTCTCTCCCACAGAAGAGATGTTGCGAGCCTTTCCTTGTTTTATCGTTATTTTCATGGCAGGTGCTCATCTGAACTCCAATCTCTGGTCCCCCCTCGCCAATCTTTCATGAAGAACATCCGTCTAGCCAAATCCACTGTGAAAAATTTCCCCCACTCTTTATCTGTGCCTAAATCAAAACGTGGATTCCATGAACAAAGCTTCTTTCTTAGAACTGCACGCCTGTGGAACTCTGTTCCGTCTGCCTGCTTCCCACCTGACTACAACTTGGATGTGTTCAAGTCCAACGTTAACAAATTCCTAATGAACCGTCCCCTTAAGTAAACACTTCATCAAATCTCCACACTAACGTAATGTACTTGCAATAACCCTTATCCAAGAGTGGCTTCTGGGCCTTGATAAGTGGTGACCACTGTGTAAAATAAAAAACAACAAAAAAAAAAAACAGGCACAAGGATGTGATATTGCAGTGATGGGACAGAGGTTGGAGCTTAACCGACAGTGTGGGGCTTATATGCAGACATTAGTGCATAAATTACCACAATAGATCTGATGAGATTTGAACTTGGAATAGTTGATCCTAGAGTCTGTGAGAATATCTATTAGACCAATCAGGTTTGGTTACAAATTAACCTTTTTGGAATAACTGTATGTTGAAACATAACATCTATCATAATCTTCATTGCATGTGATTAGCTGAAAATAATTTGCCCCAGTGTTATCAGATTGCGATGTCTGAATATACCAACTTCCTGACTTAAACACACCAAACATTGATGTTGTTTTTTCTTTCTCTTTGCAAAACTCAATCATGTTCTGCAAAGTTAAAAACAAAAACAAAAACTTTCCTCTACAAAATCAACAAACAAAACACCATGATTAAATATTTGAAGATATAAAATACTTGAAGCATAAAACCTTTTTTTTTTTTAAATGAACTGGATTCGATATTAAATAACCCAAAAAGGATTAATATGCTATAAAGCAAACTAACCAAACCAAACTCCATGAATAAATATTTAAAGATATAAAATGTTTGAAGCATAAAGAAATTGACCAAAATTACTCCAATCAGCATTAAATAAAACGAAAGGGGTTGATGTTCCATAAAACAAAACAACAAAGCCAAATTCCATATATAAATATCTGAAAATATTAAATATATGAAACATAAATAGGTTTATCAAATTTAGTGGACATGGCATTAAATAAAATTTTAAAAAAAGAAAAAAAAGGGGGGTTGTTATGCTGTAAAACAAAACATCAAAAACCAATCCAAACATAATTTTCAATTTTACCCATAGCTGGAGAGAAATCGTTGGTTCTTATCTTTCACAACAGATTTAACGGAATTTGCAATTGATATTTTTTATTCCATAGCTTATTCATTAGGCCAATAACAACCCCTTACTCCACTTGGATTAAATTTAACTTATGTGAACATTAAAGAATATTTATCACAAAGTGGTTAAGAAATTCTAAAAAAGAATAAATACACATACAGGAAATTGTGAATTTTTTTGTTAACATTTCAGTTAACAAAAAAATAAAAGAAACCTTGTTGAAAGGGAGATTTCTTTAGTAACTCGCAAAAAAAAAGTTGAATTTTGAAGTTTTTGCCTAAAATGAGTGTCAGATAAGAATCTTTCTCTTATAATTTCCTGTTTTGTCAGAAAGTTGAGGGTGAAAGGTCAGATCCCCACCCCCCTCCCGCCTCTTATAGACACGATTTGATTTTGGGTTCATGTTTTCTAAACCAAGGGAAAAGGATGTTTGGAGTGTGTTTATAAAGAAATCAAATGGAAGGACTGGCCTGATAAAATTGTTAGTTTATGCCGACTTCTTTAAAAGTTGGCAGTTATTTATGTGGACAGCTACATATTAATATATGAATGGGATCAGAAATATGTGAACGTTGCAATGCTCGAAATTTTAACTTTGGTTAAGATCACAGATGTCACACAGATGGTATCAAAAAATTTGTGCAAATGTATACTCGATACTCAAAATATGAAAACTCACAAATGCACACACAAATATTTGCCTATATATATATATATATATATATATATATATATATATATATACGAGCAAACAGTTAATAAAGCATGTTAAAAAACACTTTGAAATGAGTTAAAAACATATTTAATCTGAAAAGGAAACACTAGATAAGTGGATAGTCCTTAATCCGCAGAGTTTCGAAAATATACTTTCCTTCTCATCAGAGGGTAGGAATTAGCAAAATGCGGGATCGGATTTTGCATGCAAAAGTATTTGATGAAACAACAAATAAGTCAAAGATCTTAACAAAGAACAAAAAAGTGAAGCAGAGGGAATATGGTGAAAAAAAAGGTGATTACACATTAATGGATAGTCTGGTGGAAGATAAATAATCCAGTGACAGTAAAATCCAAATATATAACTTCAAGAAATGTATATATATATATATATATATATATATATATATGTGTGTGTGTGTGTGTGTGTATATATATATATATATATATATATATATATATATATATATAGTATAAATTTCTTTGTGTATATGAACATTTTTAGCTACATATAAGCGTACATGTTTCAGCTGTTATTTCTTTCGAAATCCAATTTCCTCAGGCCACCAATATCAACTATTACATAGGCGGATGTCTTTTGAAAGAAACCACAACTGAAAGATGTATGCACATATGTAGCCAATAATGTTTGTATAAATCAAGAAATTTATGCTATAATACAGCTCTACTTCTAATTAAGCAATGTAAATTTGGGAATCCTAGTGATGGCATGGAAGTGTCGAACCGTTGATTCATTCTTATTCTTGTTTTTATTATTACTATTATTTTTTCTTATTTTTTCTTCTCATTTATTATTATTATTATTATTATTATTATTATTATTATTATTATTTCTTATATTTTTTTATTATTATTATTTTTCGTCTATTTTATAATTCGCATGCATCTGATAATAATAATAATAAATATCATACACAAACACATTTCAAACACTGGAAAAAAACTCTAAAATTAGATTGATTATTTATTACAAAAAATTAAAAACAAGTCAATCATTAACAATAATCCTACATCCGAGCACACGACACCCCCGCCAAAACTGAATTTAGGAAGATACAAATTAAAAACACCGCCATTTTAGCCGTCTCACACTGTGGTCAACGCCTCAAAATTATTGAAGCCCTACTAATTCATATGAGAAACAACCAACACGAAGGGGAAGGCACGCTCAAGTGATTTTAAGTATTTTAAACGATTTTAATCGTCTTTTCATGAAACTCACTAACGCAATTTTTTATTTTTTCATCACTTGCCTGACGACGACTTATGGAAATCGAAAACGTTTACAAATACAGCAAATTTCTTTTCACACTCGAACAGAATGTTCGAACACTAGCCTGCCAAAAAGAAAAAAAAAAAAACGGATTGCAAGAGAAACAAGCAGGCGTTGTCCCTGCTCTTCATGAAACATGCATATACATATATATATATATATATATATATATATATATATATATATATATATATATATATATATATATATATATATATATATGCTATTCTGCAACTAATGTCCAAACGGTGTTTTGAGAAAAGAAATGCTTTCCACTCCTTTCGGAAGGGTGGTATCCCTACCACTCAATATAATATGGTGGTTTATCGTTTGAATGGTCAGTGCAGGACTGACTACATGGGGTATACCATTCAGTGCTTGGAGGTGAAAATTTTCCAATATGTCCCCCTTTGACACATAGGCAAAAAAAATGGACAACATCCAGGCGTGTACAAGCTCATTAGTCGGCTATGGGTGAATATTTATTGCAGTGCCAGATCTGCACTGGAGGGTACTCGGATAAAACTTTCTTTCTTTTACACAAAGCATGCTCAAAAATCAACTTAAAAATTCTCCAGGCGGTGTCTATTAATTTGCGTCAGCTGTCTCTGTGTAAGCAGAAGGAACATAGCCATAATTTAGAACTTATGGGTGTTCAATGAGATTGCTTCCTTTTCTACCCATACTATTTTTTAATCTTTGTCTACCCTTGGTAGTAATTTATGGTCTTTTGACCACGTTTTTAAACGATGGTGCCCCCTTCCTGTTGCGGACGTTTATTTTGAAAAGTTTTGATTGAAAGACGTCTTAACAGATTTTTTCTCTACTCCCACCCCTTATTTACCCCCCCCCCCCACTACCTTTTGTCTAATTTGTGCGTGTGTTTTTTTTAATATTGAATTAGAGTTAAGGAGAAAAATATTTTTGAAGTGTATTTTAGTTTCTGTTCGTTATCAGGCCTGTCCTTCTTTAATAATATATGTTTAAACTATAAAAAAAAAAAAAAAAAAGAAATGACTCAACAATTAATAATAATGGCACTGCGCACAGTATTATTCAAAAGTTTAATAAAATTATGTGCCCATAAAAAAATGTTTATATATATATATATATATATATATATATATATATATATATATATATATATATATATATATATATATACACACAGAGTAAAACTCAGGGATACGGCATTAAAAGTTAGTAACAAATACAGTACAGTATATAATACACATGTATATAATCGAATAATATAAATAACACTGTAAGGTGAGTCATATACCGAAAAATTCGTATCCTAGGGCCACCGTATCCCAACATTCTACTATATATATGATTTCGACCTAGTGGTCACTTTAGAGCCAAATACCCAAACAAAGTATACTCATAAGAATTTAAATATTTTTCTATTGGGACACAATAAATTATACTATTTAATAGAAAGTATTTTGCTATTTAAAAAGAACAGTTTCTAAAGAAAAGAATTGCAGAGATTTATAGTATGTTTATACGTGCAACTATACATATGTATAATCTAGACTTTTAAGCCTGTTAAAAACGGGCACAAGTTATAGCCCGTTGACTTAGAAGGAGTACTCTATTTTAAACTTCTAGACTAAATGTGATACTGTGGTGACTAATCATTATTAATCCCTGTGCATCAAACGGATACCATAATTCTTAGTTCACTCCACCTTATCACGACAAAGGTCCATACAAAATTTTAGCTAGATTGACCCAGTAGTTTTTTTTAGAAAAAATGAAATGGACAAACAGACAGACTAAGAGAAATATAATATAGATTGATATACTGACACCAATAAATTTCTATTTAAATCCATGGCATATATGATATTCCTGTCCTAATGTGGGATTCACCTTAGGAATATATAATATATGGTATTGAACAAAATCTATAATATAAATCTCACCTGTCTGTTTAAATGTATGTATGTATGCATGTATGTATGTATGCCTAAAACTTTCGACAGAGGCGACGGATTTTCACGAGATCGGTATCATTTTGAAGCCCGACCCTTCGGGCGATAAATATAAAAAAAATTGGCTAAAAACATTAATTCTTTCACCCTCAACTGGGCACTTTTCTACAGGGAGGGGTCGCTTTTTTCGCCGATATTTTCGAAAGTCATCCCCTCTTTTCGATTAACTAGCCTTAATTTAAACCTTCGCCACTTCCGGTTTGGCGATGGACGCAATGGCGAAGACGTCACTTTTTTTTCACATTCTTTTCCTCCTTCGTGATACGGCTTCATGCCTGCCTGCCTACCACCACATTTTTTTTTTGCTCAACATACATCTCCAAACACCCGGGAAACGCCGGGCACCCAAGTTAGTCTTATATAAAAGTTAGAATTATCAATTTTTTTATTCAAAATTTCACAGTAAGCCAAAATTGTTTTGTTTTTCTTTTTTTGTTCAATTAATTAACCATTTTATTGTAAAACATGTTATTTGTTTGAAAGCAAAGCTCTTGTCTCTCAGAAGTGTGTAAGGGGTTTTACTCCAATGTGAATCAGTTTCTTATATGAAGTAGGACAAGTGGACTTATTATATAGTGAAACGGTCCAACCCAATAAGAAAATGGACCGACCCAACAATATGCAAATAACATGGATATATATTGTGCTCTAGAAGAAATATCATTCGATGAAGGACCATGGTTCAATTCTCATGTAACTGTGTTCATCTATAATTGGGAGATAAAAAGTGCTAATCATTAGCGTATTATCCCCAGAGTAAGAACGGTGGACAGCTACTGCTGGCTATGCCATGACTATATACCAAATTCTGTAGTATTCCCATTCAAGGTCTGGACATGTCTCTATCAATGATAATTTTACAAATATAACTCAATTCTAAAAATCTGACAAATATTTTAGCATGTATTTTTGTGTGATCAAAATATATAGGAATAAAAGCCTTGGGGCGGAGAAATGTTGATTAACACAGCTTTAGTGATAATAGCACACACACACACACACACACATATATATATGAGCATAAAATATATATCATAAACAAAATGTTTTGGAGACAGAAACGAAAAACAATTAAATAGGAAAAAATAATAATAATAAAAAAACAGGAGATTTCAGCAGTTCTATCTTTTGATTTGCACAAAACAGTAAAATCTGTTTTTGTTTTTTTTTTAATTTATATCAATCTTTAATTGTTTTTCTTCTGTCCTTAATACACACACACACACACAATGTTATTAAAAGTTTTGCATGCATTTATTGTTTTGTTTGTCTATTTTTATAGTTTTAATTTTTTTATATAAATGTTCACTTTTTTGTACATAAATCAGTAAGTTATCATTTTAATTACTACTTTTCATTTTTTTTTTTCATCTTTTGCTGCTTTTTATCATGGCATTCTAGCTTGACCCATTCTTCAGCTTTTAAAGTAAATTGTGTGAAATCAGAATAGACAAGTTCCAAGGCCTAATCATCCTACAAATATTTAGGATTTTTAATCTTGTTTTTCATATAAATTGATTTTTTTTTCTTTATTTCCACATTATTTACATTAATGGTCAAAGAATGTTTTATGATAAAACACAACAAATTCGTCTTTAATAGAACTAGCCAATAAAATGAATCATTTTAAACCCAAAACTATTATTTTTAACATTTAAATTTTGTAATTTTTATTATGTTTTTCCCCCTTTTCTTTCTATTTCTTCTTTTCCCACCCTCCTTTCTAACTTTTCTTCTTTTTTTCCCCCATCCTCCTCCTTCTCCTCCTGTTGTTTGTATACTGCGCTTTTGTTTTCCACTCATTTTTTACTCACCATGACTTGGAGTAGAGCCATTTTTTTGTTCTGTCTGTAGTTTTAAAATAGAGAGTCAAGTGAGTCGTTCAACGGAGATTGGTCCCTTGAAATACGAAGTTCATCTACTGGCTGTAAGGTGGGAACTTGTCCTCATTTCATTTCTAACAAATTCCACTCATCTTTCCTCATTCTTACCCTCTTATTTCTTATCTTTCTGTTATTAATATTATTATTATTATTATTATTATTATTATTATTATTATTATTATTATTATTATTATTTATTTATTTTTTTTTTTTTTAACCTTTTCAGGATGGAAATCCTCCATGAAAGCTATTTGTAAATCTAGCGAAGTCCAGCAATTCATAAAAGATCAACATATATTAAAAATAAACTATTTGTGTTTTGCAAGATGAATTAAAGTTAGTTTTTAACTTTATCTTCAAATAATTATCACAAAAACATCTTCTATATAGTTAAATTAACATTATTATATTATTTGATTTTGAAATTGTAGAAGCGTAACTATGTGTTGTGACTTTGCAGGCCGGTAATGATCAAGACAAACACGGCGGGGTAATTAATAAAAAGTGTATTAGCAAAAGTACATTACAAAAGTACACGTCATAATTCTGGGAGCTATAACTGCCATAGATCGTAGTATTTACTTACTGTCCCTTATAGGTAGATGTGACACAAGGTTGGAAGGTGAGAAGAGTCAAGCCAGCACCCCTAAAGGAGAAGCACTTTGGCCTTTTAAAAATTGCCTAGGCAGCCCCGTTAGCATTCTCTAGTCAGGGCATCTTAGACAGTGAGCAATAAACTAACTTCTTACCAAAGAGGGAAGATAAGGTCAGGGAGGGTGGAACTCCTAGGACTATCCAGCACTAATACCTCAGCTTGAGAGATAAAAGTCTACTGAGTTAGCCCAGTCTTTGTCAGATTGATTGGAGAGAATCGATCCTCAACTGGTATATACCAGTCAGCAAGTAGCACTTGACGCTGCAAGTTAATTGATGTGTTGTATACTTATTCGAAGAGTCCATTGTGTATCGGAATAGGGATGATATCATAAGACTTGTAGAAACAGAATTAATGAGAACCAGCAGGGACGCCCGGCATAACCTGGTTGTAAAATACGCTTAAATATGATATTTTAATTTATGCGGATTTCGTATATAATACTATTGAGTCAATTTTCTATCGATTCTTATACAAAGTTGTGATTTAAATAATAAGAAATATATCCATATGACTTGGATGCATCAGCTTGAATCTAAACCGAAACCAAAACTTATGAAGAAACAAAATTATATATATATATATATATAGCTTAAGTTCTTTCAGTTATAATCGAAACTGAAACCAAAACTTATGAAGAATTCTTGATAAAATTATTTATTATAAGAAATGGAAGGTCATAACAATTAAACGACAGTCACTTGGAAGAAAAAAAGATGTAAACGTGATACACAAATTAACACACGCTATCGTATTAATATATAGATTTTGTATTTTCTTACTAACCTTGTTCCAGTTATGACAAAAAAATAAACAATAAAAAAATGAATAAATAAATGAAATATTGTGTCTATTGTCTGAATGAGCTGGATTAAAAAAACAAACTAGCACCAAAATCAAAATTTTATATGGATTTGGTGTTTGAGATCAACTTGCTGTTTATCAAACTATGAAATCAGCTGAGATGATTCCAATTCCTATCGAATACATCTAATTTTTGGATTATTCGAACTACTGTTCTTACCTTGGATATTATTTGCACTAAGTTTTGATCGATGCAAACTCTGACCTTTTTCAAGTGCATCTTATCAAATGCAGGAATCTTTATGTTGAATTTGTGAATCTGTACACAATTTTGAATGGGATCGTTTATTTAATCCGCGACCAATATGCATCTGAAAAAAAAAGTTAGAAGTCACATGTTGCGTTGTGAGAATAACATCCAAGATGAGAACAGTAGTCCAAATAATCTAAATTATCAATCCTCATCTAAAAATTCCGAAACTTATTGGATATGTTACGTCCAATAACACACTAATGGTGTTGGGAAATTAATTGTAGATAATAAATATTGTGTTTTGGTATTAAATTATCGCAAAAAGGTGGTTGATAAGCCATAAAACAAAACAAAAACAAAACAGCTGTATACATTCACTTTGGTGACGTGAAACTATAATTAATAGACACTTATAGGTTAATAACTCTGCAAAAAAAAAAAAAAAAGTAAGAAATTGCTTGCCTGTCCACGTGATTGCATGCATGTAGCTGCCCTGCTGTTTTAACAGCGTTGGCGACCATGGCTCTCCAAATTGTAGAGCTATGGTAATCTCGGGAAGACAAGTAGAGGCGGTAGTTTCCTATTGCTTTCCGTCTTGATTCGGCTGGGGGATGCATCTAACCCCCCCCCCCCGTGAGTTAAAACACATCCCCAGATACCAACCTAGAAATTTCTATGACTCGGCAGGATACATCATACAGTGCTTAGCCTTCCCAAATGGTCACCCATCTGATACTTGTTTGGCTCATTGTTGCTTAACTTCAGTGATCTGGCGAGAACCGGTGTGCCAACATGATTGTGCTGTATATTACACGTGATTACAAGAAATTAATTCATTTTTGAGAAATCTGATCAAAAAAAAAAATTATGACATTACAAATACAAGTCGTAAATATAAAAGAGGATATAAAAACATGTGCTATAGCAATAAAGAAATGTTCTGCTTAACTTGCATCTGTTCTCTCCAAATTCTATAACAAATGCCTTGCAAAATCTTGCTTCCTTGATAATTGCTGGAAAATTGCCTCTGTATTAGCAGTTTTCAAAAACATTGGCCCCCATGAGTGTCCTCCCTCTTCTTTGCTAAAATTGTTGAATCCTTAAGCAATCTGGTGATTAGTTCACCACCTTTAAAATGATAAACTTCTCTCTGACTAATAGTAAGGATTCGAGCTATCCCATTCACCTGAGGATATCTTAACGGACATTTCTAAATGCATATTGTTAGATGAAGCTAGATATCGCCACGGCTACTGACAAGGTCTGGTATGAAGTTCTTCACAGGGGGGAAAAAACCAACTCATATGGTATTACTGAAGGAATATTTAATATAATCAGAATTTTCTTAGCTAAAAGACAGATTCAGGTTGTTCTTGATGGCCATACAAACAACGTCACATTAATGCAGATACACCCCAGTGCTTAATCATTAGACCTTTATTATTCCTGATCTTCATAAACTTTTCTGATAAACTATTTTCTGATGCAGACACGTAACTCTCATTTCCCTTATTTTGTCCTTTAATCCTCACATTCCAGGAGCGATGTTTCTGACAATGAAGGAAGAAGTGCTGTTTTCTGGGTCAGAATTTATTCCATCTAACACTTATTGTTGGCAGCTATTTGACCTTGAAGTAGTAATTTTTTTAGTTTCTTACATCAAGTGGCTTCATGCCTTTTCTAGAGCGAGTTCCATAATTAAAAAAAAAAAAAAAATCTGACATGGTTGCATTTGCTGATGACACCATGCTCTGCTCCTTGGGAAAGGTCAAATCGAATGGCCACAGATGCACAGCAATCGTTGAATTCTTGGAAAATGACCTTCACTCTGTAGCAGAATGGAGCAATAAACGGATAACCTTATTTAATGCTACCAAGTCAAAACGTTTTTCCTCTTTGCAACAAACAATTCTTTTGAGTGATAACATCTTTTCTAAGAGTCCAATATTTAAACTCTTAGTTTGACATTCTCAGACAGCATCAAATGGAATAAATACAAAGAAGATGTTGCCTAGTCTGCTGCAAATAATGTAGGCTCCTTCTACCAGGCTAGAAAAGTTCTCATGCCTATGCTTCTATAAAACCACTATTGCACCATGCATGGAATATTGTTGCCACATGTGGGTTGGCACACCAACCCCTAACCTCAACCTCTTGGACAGGATGCAAAAACAAAGAATTTCTAACCTAATAGGTTTTGTACTGTTTGCCAACCGTTAGTCCCTGTCACATCGCCATAGTGTTGCATCCCTCTGCTTGTTTTAGAAGTATTCCCATGGATTATGCTTCAACGAACTTACTGCACTTATATCCACTCACCATAAACATCTCTGACCTACCCAACTAGCAGCAATATTTCACCCTTTCACTGTAGATGTATATAGATGCTGGAAGATTTTTTACTCTAATAGTTTCTTTCATTGAACTGCTAGTCTTTGTAATTCCTCCCTGCTCACTGTTTCACTGACCCCCCTCCCCACGGGTGCCCCTCCCCCATAATACAGTAATCCCTTACACTTCGGTAGATATAGGCTTGGTTTGGGGCAAATGAAAGTAATAAGGAAAAAAAATAATAATAATAGAAATAATATGATTTACTTCTGGCATATGAAGAAGAGTCCAGGAGTTGACCTTTCAAATTGAGAAACTGACGATTGATAGACAGACAGGGAGGGAGGGATTCGTTTTCAAGTAACAATCACGTGATTTTCTAGAGGTCACTCATGTGAGTAACAGGCCCTTTAATTAAAAACAACTGGGGTATTTGTCTTCGACTGCGAGAAATGTGACACTAGGTTCTGAAAGTGGGATTGAAAAGTTGGCACCCCAGAGGAGGATCACTCTGATCCTGCAAAAATTCCTGTGCAATCCTGGTAGATGTTTATCAAGTAACGTTAAGCTGACACTTTTTTAATACTCTTTGTACGATATCACGATTTTAGTAACATATATCACACACATTTATTTTAGTAACATATATCACACACATTTATTTTAGTAACATATATCACACACATTTATTTTAGCAGCCAAAGAAATATTCAATATATTGAAATATTACCTAATGCTGACTAGTTACCAAAAAAAAAAAACTAATTATTTATCAGACATTTCTTGGCTTGATATTTATAATATTAATCTCTTCTCTCAAAACTAATTTTCATTTGCTTTTTAACTGCTTTTTTCTTTTTGACATTTTAATTCTTTCTAGTTGTTAATTTCAAGGCTTTCAATTCTAGTTGTAACTATTTTATCTCCAAAAATAAATTATATTTATTGTTATTATCAAATATGACATCTGTTCATACTTATTAGTAATAAGAAAGAGCTATTCAGACCCAATTTTTAGTATACCTGCTTATATATATATATATATATATATATATATATATATATATATATATATATATATATATAACGTTCTTCAAAGGGAACATTTTTATATTCTCTAAAATAGAAAAGTGTTTAGAATGAAATGAGGAATAGATTTTATACAGGTTTCATTAACAAATATTCAGTACATGACTAGAAAAATCGAGATAAAAATTTAAAACATCCAAAAACAAGACAAATTTAGCGCTTTTGTTCAAGGACAATTGTTTATTGTAGCTTAACTTATAATCATGAAAATCCTTTAAAAATGTAATTGTTAGATTCTACATCTTATTATATTAATATATTAATCATATATTTTATTTTATTTTTTGTTCATCTTACTACAGTGCCTATGCTTATAATAAGTCATTTACTAAAATTTAGTGTATGTATTTTATTGTATACTAGCGGCTGCGCTGCGTTAGCATACACAATGCTGAGTCAACACAAAATCAAGTATACTCAACATCGTCTTACCATCAACGCTTACCATGGGAAATTTCCATATGCACAAAATAAAATCACTGGAAAAACAAAAATACCCAAACTAAGAGTAAGAATAATGAGTAAACGTTGGATAAAATCATGGTTAAAATTATTACAAACTTGCCAGGATTCGAACCTGGAATCTTCTGATCCGTAGTCAGACGCGTTATCCATTGCGTCACAAGTCCTGTCTGTATGCCGAAAAATGTTACCGCGACTGTATACATACAGTGCTAAATTCCGTTGACATGGGCAGGTAACTTTTTCGACAATTGCACGAAACGGACTAAAAACCCTTATTTCGGGCTTTTTGTATGACTCGGCGTTGTTCCTTATGAACCATATATAGATAAGGACAATCTAGGGCCTCACACCTTTCAGAGAAAAAAAAGAATTTTTCAATTCGGGGCATCCGTTCAAAAGTTTCATTGGTATATATACACCCACACATAAATAAACATTTAGAATTTTATTAATAGTATAGATGTATACATTTATATTACTTTTATGGTTTTAATGGCTTGGTCATATTTTTAACTAGCTGTACCTACCCGCCATTTTTATTCTTATTTTTTTTTAATTCATTTTTTAAAAATAAGCCGTTTTTTTATTTTTTTTAAATTAATACATTTTTTTAGTAGGATTAGAAATTTGAAAAATAATGGTTGCATTATCGTTTAGTCATAAAATTATTAATTGCATCAGATTGTCACAAAATTAGTTATAATTAGTTATGATTTTCTTACAGTAGTTTAATGGGTGTAAATAGCTTCCAAGATTTTTTTTTAATAAAAGAAAATTTGCTAAGAATTTTAAAGATATAAATAACTGTCTATTCGACAATTTAAATGCTTCCAAATTCTTTTCAGATTTAGAATTGTTACCAAGTAATTCATTTGTTTTTTTGTTTATTTTTTTGTATTTTCAACTATTAACAAAGATTAAAATTACTAACTTATTTACAAAAAAAATTGGAGTTGCATTCTTGTAGGTTTAATTTCATAATCAAGTGTTTGATTTCGTATTTTATACTATTGCATTTTTGATTTTCATAAATATTTGATCTATAGAAAATAATGAAAAAAATGAGTAAATCACATAGAGTTGAGAAACACACAGACATACAAGAAGTGATAACATAATTAAATTGATATTATGAAACGAATTTAATATTAATTTTAATTTCTACTTTAAATTCTTTTTTTATACATATCTTGATTCACTTTGATACATTCATAACGATTGTATAAAGTGCCTGCTTGCATTTCGTTTTGAACTTTGTTTATACAAGAAAGAAGCCATTTTGTTTGTTTTTTTTATCAGTTATCTTCTTATTTTGATATTTGATCATTTGAAATACTAACCTTTACGTTGAAACTTAGTTCATGAGCAAATTATGAAATCATTTGAAACTCAT
>NC_136482.1:94452222-94464722 GCF_053919585.1 Euprymna scolopes | reverse complement strand
GATTGCGTGGGAGCTCAGTAATTGTGTATGAATATATGACCTCTTTATGGATGCAATCATTATTGAGTGGGCAAAGATGTTTATTATTACAATTACAGTTAGTTTTGGGTTTAATTGGGAAAGGGATTTTGGGGGATGATTTAATTTTATTGTTATTAGATGTTAAGATTCTTTGTGCTGAATTAGGCATTGTTGAATAAGAAATCCTGATTGAGTTTTTATTGAAAATAGAACAATATCTGTGTGGGTATTTGAAAGAGTTTTTTTTTTATATATGAAGTTAAAAATGTGTCGGTCAGTAGAAACATCTTGAAATAAATGAAAAACATAGAATAAACAGACAAACTGTTTTAAAAGACGCTTAGATGCAAAAAATCGAATTTTATTTTCTTTCTATTTTTTAAGTGTTCAACTTTATTAAAAAAGAAAATTCTGTTTATTCTCTCTCTCTCTCTCTCTCTCTCTCTCTCTCTCTCTCTCTCTATATATATATATATATATATATATATATATATATATATATATATATATATATATATATATATATATAAACAACTTTCTCAGAAATGAGTGAAGAAAAATCTTACGGTTCATTTTTACAGAAAAATAACATAGACATAAAAGGAATAGGGAAGGACAGAAGAAAAAGAAGAGAAAGAAAAAATAGCAGAAAAAGGGGAGAGGAGACTAAGGAAAAAAAGAAATATAGGATAAAATCTTATATGTTGACATGGATGACACAGACATCTCTTACTGGTTGGCAGCAGTTATTTTAGAAAAAATAAGCACATATAAATTTTTATTATTCATTTATTAAGAAGATAATACGAAATGTACATCAGCAGAAAGAGGAACGATATGTATTGAATATTTCTATAGCCATTTATTTGAGTACTATGCAGTACGCATATCCCAGAATGCCTATTTAGTGTTGTCTCATGAGATCATGAAGAGTTACGGGCCTTTTTAACAAAATACTTCTTAATCCATTGGGCACAACAAAGAGATATTGTAATTCCAGTTAGAATTCTAAGTACTTCATCAAATGAATACTGATTATTCATATTATTTGGATTATTCGGACTACTGTTTTAATCTTGAAGGTTATTTGCACAATGTTTCAGTCGATACAACCTCCGACCTTCTTCAGGTGCATCTTGTCAAACTCGGGAATCTGCATGGAATTTCGAACGGAAACTTCCATTTAATCCACAGGAATAGCATGTTCTCGTTCTGTCAGCCATGACCGGCTAAAAGTCCTAAGCAATTCACAATCGTGTTTTTTAGTGCAGTTCGCACTGAGTATTGAACATCCAACCTCCAGAAGAGTGTAACTTATAGTTGAATTTTACTATGAATTCTATCCACTATGCCATGGGTCCTTGCAAACTAAAAATGATACTGATTATGACTTTCATGAGTTAACTTTCATGTGGTTGCACATCAATTTTTCAATCAATCAAAATTTGAGGTATTTTTATTCTGATGTTTATTTTTAATTTAAAAAAAAAATACAAATAACATTTTCCATAAATGCCTCTGACCTATCCAACTAGCAGCAAAATCTCTCTCCTTCATTGAGAAGATCCTAGATGCCAGGAGATTTCTTTACTGCAATACTTTGCTTTTGGAATTCCCCCCCCCCCATGCTTCCTATTTCCTCAACAGTACCAACATGCAAAAAATTAAATGTTATCTGAACAAACATCTTTCTTCGATGTCGGACAGTTAACTTTTTTTGTTGGTCATCATTACTGGCACACATAAACTGATGAGAAGCAAGACAGTTAGTGAATAGATGAACAGTGAAGTTGAAATTATGAAAATCTCACCACGGGAATTAATTTGATCCTCCTGTTTGAGTCTGTTCTGCATTATGCTTACCGAAGCTTTTTTTTTTTTTAAATAAATTTATTATTATTTCCTTGATTCTGAACTTTTTGTACTGAGATGATTTCTCTCAAATCTAGAAATCTTTCACAAGATTTATAAGCATCGTACGTAATAAAAGATGGCCACTTATAATTTGAACGTAATCTTAATGTATATATCTATGAAAGCGAGAATGTGTGTGTGAGAGAGGACACTTCTCAGCCTATATACTTAACAAATTTTTTATCTACAGACTTGAAATTTGGTATACAGGGTATTCAGACACATGGAAAACTTTTTAATCGGTTTTCATCTGGAAGAAATGGCTGCTAATGAGGTCAAAATTGAAAAATTTGATATATGGGAGGGGAGGTCATCGGATTTTTATTTGTTTGTAAACTGTTTCATGAAAGCGTATGCGTGAATCGTTTACATGACACATTCCTTATGTTAAGAATAAGTAGGTTTGAAAACATATTTTAAAGATCACGTCAAGTTAGCCTGATGGTTCTCGTACTTGTCTTTAAGTTTTGGTTTTAAACTCAGCTCAAGTATTTTATTTTATACTTACAAAAAGTTTTAGAAAAAACATAATACTCGCATGTACATGTCTCAGTTTCTGTATTAATTAAAATATAATATTTATGCATATTTTACGACCGGACAATGCCGGGCGGCCTGCTAGTCTTAATAAAAAAAATAAAAGTAAATCAAACATTTTGATGGCTGATTTATTCCAAGTTTGTGGATCAGTTTTTCTTTGCTTCTATTATTCGTTGTCTTTAATTTTGTTTAATTTCTGATTTCATTTCAGACAAATATTCTCATCTGAAAAAATTGGCTCAATTTTCTTTCCTTTCTTTTTTTCTTTTCTTTTTTTATTTTACAGACCTGTCTCTCGTGATTTGAACAACTGGAATCAGATGCAGACCAGCAACCCAGCCTACAGTCCAAATACAAGACGCAGGCCTCCACCCCCTATTCCAATGGAAGGTAAACCTAAGTAGTTAGAACATGAACATGTTAGCTGAAAGGTTTAGTTGGTCAAATGGGTGGTTTATTTTTGTGTTTATTTATTTATTTATTTATTTATTTATTAACTAAATTTACCTTGTTTGATGGCTAAAATGAGTGACAATATTTTATGTGGGTGTTAAAATAATGTTAGAAACGGGATTTTTCACATGGACAATAGATTAAGTAACAAATAAAAAAATCCCATTAAAAGTTAAAATTAGAATTCAAGCTGTGTGTTCAGGATGTTGCATCATAAATGGGATGTCTCCAGTGGCACGTAGGGGATAAGCTGATAAAATCTTTCTCTGATTTCTTTCAAATATAAGTTGTTCAGATGAAACTTGAATTGTATTTAAACCTTATTTGAAAATTATTTAACTTGAACCTGGAGGTGTGCAAAAGTAACTAACACTTTTACATAATACTTTTAACATGCAGATACAGAGAACTTGTTTCGACGTAATATACTATACTCTAATATAGTATACTATACTCTAATATAATATACAGTATTAAATAATATATATCATAGGTCACTAGCTTTTCTCACTTGAGTAGAGTGAAGAAAAGAGTCACTAACCTAACAGAGTCTTTATTGTCTTCCAAGTTCCAGTCCTCATCACATTGTCATAATGTTGCATTTCTATGGTTGTTTAACAAGTACTTCCACAGAATGTGCTCCAATGAAGTTACTGCATTTGTGTCTCATAAGCAAAAATATCTTTAACCCACTCGACTAGAAGCAAAATCTCACCCCTTCACTCCCAAGGTCTCTAGATGGTAGAAAATTTTATTTACTCTAATTGCTTGGTTTTGAAATTTCCTCAATGCCCACTTTTCCCCCGATAGTACCAACATGCAGAAATTTAAATGTAATGTGAACGATCATCTTGCTGCTTAATTTACCATTTAGGTTTCCCCCTTATCAATCATATGCTATTACAGTAGCTTCTCGTGTCTCAGTGTTTGAAGTGAATTTATTTATTTATTTTTTTTTTAATTATATCAATCAAAGTATGTATTTATAATTACTTTAAAAAGATTACCTTTTCCTTGCGAAGAAGTAATACATGATGAAAACGAAAACATTGTGTACAGTGTTCAGGTATTCAGTTGCATTACAACGCATCAAAAGTGGACACGCATGTGTATGAAAAAGGGGATATCAGGTGTAGTTTCAGTAAATTTTAGGAAGTATAACAATTTATTAAAAATACAGTGTCTTTTCTTTTTTTTTTTTTATCCCAAAGAAGGAACACTGCCACCAAGACGTATTTGGTGTAAAGGCAGTGTGTAGGGAGTTGAGCAGCGAAATGTCTGTTCATATTACATTTAAATTTATGCATATTAATACAATTAGGGAAACAGGAGACAGTGAGCAAATTCCAAAGTCTAACATTCCATGATAAAAAAAACTATTAGGGTAGAAGGCTTTCTGGCATCTAGGACCCTCTACGGTGAAGTGGTGGGATTTTGCTGTTTGTCAGGTTCTTCTTCTTCTTGTGTCGTAAGTGGGTTGCCATTACCTTCCCCAGCGATGACATCTGACTTGCTTCTTTGCACCTATCTATTGTCCTTAGATCATCTGCATAGCTGCAGTCGAATAATCTAACTCTTAATACCATAGAACTGTTGGTCTGCTAGAGGGTCATCCTCCTCCATGCCCATCCAACATCCTGCTGCCGACATCATCAGAGTTACCTTCTCCTATATGCATGTCTTAACAAATACTAATGGTGCACTCTCCTAATGAATTAATGCGCCTCCAGATACCAACCTTGAAATTATTTATGACTCAGCGCCGTACACACAGTGCTTAGCCTTCCCAAATGGTTACCCATCTGTTACTGGCCAGGCTCATTGTTGCTTAACTTCGATGGTCTGGTGGCAACCACTGTGTCAACGTGATAGTCAGGATTATTTACGAGTTCGTCAGAACACATTCCATTAAAATACTTGTAAGACAGGCACAGGGATGCAACATTCCAGTGATGAGACAGGGGTTGGAGCTTAGTTGATAGTGTGGGATCTATTAATTAGAGACTCTTTTTTGGACCTTGTCAGAGTGAGAAACTAATGATAGATGCACCAGCACAGATATGGCAACAATGCTCCATGCATCGGCGAATTATGGCTTTGTAGAGATACTGATGCAGGGAGTATATTCTATGCTTCAGCAATTCTTACTGTGACAAAAATGTTTACGATTATACATGTTTGGAAAAATATTATATAAATATGTCTCTTTCAATAACATTTGCAAATTAATTTGTATTATTGCAACAGCCGTTTACCATTGATTTTTTACTGGTAGCAACCATTGGTTTTCACTAGAATTTGGATGGCAATAAGCCTCCCCAAGATCCCAGTCCTCTTAACACTCATCCAGTGGAGGTCTGGTTAGTGCTTTCCCACCTCAGTCTTTCCATCCTCCCTGACCCTCCTCAATTATTTGATGCGGCGTCAGTTTATGCCGACACTACATTTTTTTAGGGAAGAGGGTAACTTACAATTATATAGTTTTCATGATTCTATGTGGGGTTTCTTTGTGTTTTACATTTTTACATCTTTATCAGTTTCTATATGTCCGGTACATGTGCATAAGTCTCCACATTCAAGGGTTTTCCTTAATATTTCAGCCATTTTTATTGTTATCTGTTGTATCTTCTCAGCCATCCCTATGATTCCAATCTCTCCGATTCTTTTCTTAAAGAATCGGCATTGTTCCTAGTGTTCATACTATTATTGTTGTTCTCTTGACTTTCTTCATCTTCCATATCCCTTTGAGCTCTCTAGCTAGTTTCACGTATTTGCTCCACTTCTGTCTCCTTAATATTAATTTTGAAGTCTGCTGAAACAGTGAAATCTACAATCTGGTAGGACTTTTCCTTCTTGTCAACTATTATGACATCCAGCCTTCTTGCTTGAATGGATTTATCTATTTGTATATCCATATCCTATAGAATTTTGTGATTTTCCTTTTCAAGTACTGTTACCGGTTTGTTCTTGGACCATTTATCAATGTGTTCAATATGCAGTTGTCCGCATAATTCTCAGTGTACTGCCATTCCCACTTGAGCATGCCAATTCTTATATTCTTTTTGAGTTAGTTTGCCGCATTCTCTCATTATGTGGTTTATTGTTTTGTCTCTTTGTTCACAGAGTATGCATTTACTGTTTTCTTGTGTCTTAACGATCCTTGTTTTGATATGGTTTGTTCTCATAGTGTTAACTTGTGCAACTGTTATTAGGGATTCAGTTTCTCTGTTTAGGTTTCCTTTTTGTAGCCATGTCCAAGTGTTTTCATTAGTTTCATCTTTTATCATCCTTATTAATCATTCATTATCTTCCTATATTTCTTTTCTCATCTTATCCCTTGCCTTTATTTTTTTCTATCTTGTTTGATTTTTCAGTGTCTTTTGCTGCGATAATTATTCTTTCAGTATTCTGCATTATATATTTTTCTAATTCTTTTTCATGTCATTTGCACAATTTTCTATACAAACCAGTCCTCTTCCTCCATCTTTCCTTTTCACAGAGAATCGGTCAGTATCATCCTTGGAGTTTAATGAATTGTGCATAGTCATGAGTTTCCTGGTCTTCTAATCAAGTTGCCTCAGTTCTTTTTTGGTCCAACCTATAAACGGTCCGGAGTATCTTACTAGTCATACTGACTATGTGTTTATACCTTTTATTAGGTTTCTACTATATAGTTTTGTTTCAAGAAGTTTTCTTGTACTTCTGAGGCATTCCTTTACAATTTTCTGTTTTATTTCTGTTGCTTTGATAATGTCTGCTTCAAGAACTCTTAGATATGTGTAGCTGTAATGCCCTCATCTGTTTGGTTTGGTAGTTCAATGCCTTCCAGTTTTCCCCCTCTCATGATCAGCAGTGTGCACTTTTCCATACTCAATTCCATTCAGATATCCTGGCTGAAGATTCTGGTTATATTTATTTGAATCTCTTGTTCCTTCTTGTTTTTTTTTCAATAGTTTCTGGTCGTCCATATACATTAGATGGTTCATTCTTTCATCTGCATTAGTGAATTTTTATCCAGCTTGACACTTTTTGGGTATATTATTATTATTATTATTATTATTATTATTACATGTAATAACATTGTATTTAATGGAGAGGCAGCTGGAAACTCAATTGATATTCTTGCTGCTCCAGTCAAAGAATTTTGGAAATATTTTCTGGAAATTTCTTTAGTAAATCCTAGAAAATGTGACAGAAACAGCCACAATGGCTGAGTTATTCAATGCATTTAACCGTTGGTTGTTTTTTATCAAAAGCCCTAACAAATTTGAGTCAAGAATCCACCAAACCATCTGTTGAAAAAGTTGATAAGAAAACTTATTGGTGGTGTTGCTATTTATTAGATTACGGGAGTTATGAAAATGCTAGTCCAGCCAGGGTGTTTTTCCTTGACACCAAAGCCAACAGAGTTTAGGCCATTGTTGAGATATTGCTTTGTTATTGGCTAAGGTATTGCTTTGGTCCTGTACAGTTCTAGTAAATCCACTCTCCCAAGTTTTATCTTGTTCTTTTGAAAAGAGGTTAGTTCATTGTTAATCATCTAAGATGCTCCTAACAGGGCTATTTATTTTTTTGCAGGCCAAAGGGCCTTTAGCGTGCTGGCTCTTCAAATCCCACTATCCGACCCTTGTGTCACATCATTCCGCTGTGTAAAAGGGATAAATATTGGAGTTATGAGAATGCTATTGCCTTTTAGAGGTCTTTTCAACAAAACTGCTTCTCTGTAAACTACAGGTCATGTAAGCAGCTCAACAAAAGCTGATCACAAACGATGGTGACAATAAATAAAGACAGAGATACATATTTGATTCTTAGAAAATTAATTAGCCACTAAAACAATATCAGTGGGGAGGGGGTAATACAAAAGATACAGAAATTACATCAGCTTTTCTGCTCTCCTTAAAATAAAACCATAAAGGCTTGAAGATCTAACCCATGATTATGCACCACTGGTTAGAAACATACCATAGTGATTTGAAGTGCTATGTAGAACGTTTATGGAGAATAGAATTAGCTGTGTTTTTTTCTCAAAGCTTAACAGAATCTAGGTCATTTTTGAAATGGGTTTTTTCTTTGCTGATATGACTGAGGTTGGTTTTTGTCCTTTGGTGTTCTAGGAGGTCCACCCTCCCAGATTTTTGCCTCCCGACATTTGAGTGGCGTAAGTTTATTGCTTAATGCACCCTGATCAGGGAATGAAAACGGGGCTGCCTAGGCAATTTTTAAAAGGTCAAAGTGCCCCTCCTTTAGGGACATTGGCTTGAGTCTTCTTTGCTTTCTGGTCTTGTGTCACATCTTCCTACGGTGGGAAGGAAGTTAGTACTGAGTGCATGGGTATCAACGTGTACCGAAAAACGATGACATGGATCAAGAATTATCCTCCTCAGACATCAGAGAGCGACAATCAGCTATAAGGAAACTGATTTCAGACACTGTCCTTTTCAACTAATTGTTGGGAATGACGTCATCATCAAAAAGATTACTACAAATGCTACTAATATCACGATCGGCTGTTTTTCTATTTGAAAAGACAAAAAGTAAACATTTGAAAATAGAAACTTCAAATCAACCTTCGATAAAAAATTTTTTTTTAAAACCGGAAGTTTAGGTTCTGTGTGTTGAAGTATTGCAATAAATGTTTGAAATATGTTCTTGTTTCTTGCAGAGAGTCCATACGCAGAACTGTCAGAAGTGGTACCATTCCAACCAGACAGTGGCAAAATCTCACCAAAGGAATCGAATCTGAACAACCAATTCAAAGTGGAAAATGCAGCCACATCAAAGACCATCGAAGAAGAGACTCCTGATTCTTTCTGTAAAATAAGTCCCTTAAGTAAAAACTGGTCCTGGTTCAATGATGATACCGATAAGAATAGCAAAGAAATGCCATTTAAATTATTCGACGGTGTCTTCAACAGGGCCTATGACACAGAGGAGTATATGGTTCCTTTTAGTGAGAGATCAGATACTACGACACCAGACGATAAAATTGAGGGTGAGTTTTCATACTACGAGTACCAGCCAGAATATTTACAGTTGAACGATTCTGGCTTAAAGCTCGATGAACTCACAGAACGCAAGTCGGTGTTACCAAAATTAGATGATGACGGACCTCCACCACCATCTCCACCACCTGCTTTGCCGCCCCCGCCCCCACATGAACTGCGGCCACCAGCACCTGTGCCTCGACCTAGGCCGAGATCACCTGCACAGAGTCGGATGCTGTCGCAAAGAGAGTTACCTCCCCTTCCCACACGAAAAAAACGGTGAGAATAACAAACTAGGGTAGACAAATCTGGATTGACTCAAAAAAAATTGTTTTTACATTTGAAACTGGTGAGTTGATGAGTATTTTACAAAAAACAAAAATATTTCAACATTCGGTGTTTCTTTTATAATCAAATCGCCATGAAAATAAAACAAAAAAAATATATTTTTTTAAAGGCCAAGTTTTGGGTTAGCATTCTAATAGTTATAAATTTTTAATGCATTTCATTAAGTAATTATTGTGTTTTCTTTTATTTTCTGGATTTTAATATGAAAACTCAAAAAGAAAATTTTTTTAATTTAAAAAGTATGGGAACCCAGAATATATAAATTCCTACATCAACATGTTAGCCGTTTGACTTAACATATTTATTGTATAAGAAAAAATATTAGTCCAGCGAATAAATAATTATTTTAAAATAATAAATTGTATTTTTAATGTGTAAGTCTCAAAATCTAACAAAAAATAAGAGCAAAAGATGTTATTTCCATTATTTAGGTATGGGTAAAAATTGCAGAAAAAAATGGAGGGACATAGTTTTGAAAGCCAGTTTATCATTTTTTTAAATTTTTTATTTGGTTTCTGACTACTTTTTTTTTATTGTATTTAAAAGATTAAAGACTAAAGTTAATTTCCAAAAGGAAAAAATATTTGTACACGTGAAAAAAGTTATAATGAAAAGTGTTTTCACAGCAACATTCGGAAGCTGACAAATTCAACTAAATTTTCAAGTTAAATAAATTCATTGTAAAAATCCTTCGAAAGATAAATATTAGTTTTCTAGGTTTATTTCAAAGATAATTAGTAAAGTAAAGTCCTAGAATATTGAATTAAATATATAAAAAAAAAACACTTTGCTTGTACAAAAAAATAATTTAATTAGACCCCAAATGTGAGAGATTCTGGCTTCACAGAATCACAACAAACGAAAAATCGTCCATGTGGATTGTATGGAAGCTCAAAATGTCAAAAAATCAAAAAGCTGTCTGAAAATGATGTCAGGTAGTTAAAGGGAGGTAGGGAGTGCAGTTTTTTCTCCCAGCTGTGCATCCATATATTCCTATCGTGAATGTTTGTAAAATGTTTACCATTTGTTAATTTAATTATTTTTTTATGTTCCTGCTTTTAAATTTTAAAAAAGAATTTCATTTTCAAGATTATATAAAAATTATGCAAAATATGTAATCTAAAAAGAAAAGTAGAAATATATTTTGCAATTTTAATTTTTTTGTGTGAAAATATTAGATAAACAAATTCTTAATTCAATCAGTAGTTCGAGGAATTAATTTTTCTTGGAGTTATATCGAATTCATTAATATGGACTTTAGGCGCATTTTTCATAATTTTCCTGAAAAAATTAGTTTTTCTTTTTTATTATAACAATTTACGATGCTTTATTTTCATAAAAAAAGCAAAAATAAATTAATTAATTCTTTTTACTACTGAAAACCATAACTTTAGTAAAGGTATTCTTTTTGTTTAAACAAAATAATACATTTCAACTAAGATTCAAATAAAAGTAATGAGTTCATTATATTTCGTGATCATTGTTTGATAAATACTGAAAAGTTAATTAAAATCGGTTAATTTCCTGATTTTTTGCGAATTTTCAAGTAAAGAGAGAGCTCAAAATGTTTATACATTTTGAGTGTTGGCATTCATTTTGCACATACCTACTGTTATTCATATTTTATGCTTTTGTTCAGTGTAGATATTGAAGATGTCACTTTTTCTTTTTATTTATGCATAAACAAAATCCCACTGCAAAAAAAAAAAAAAAATTTGTTTACTTATTTCACAAGATAATATTGAATGATTTTTTACAGTTCGATAATTAAATCTTTAAATAATCTATTTGTAAAACAACTTTCTATAAATACAACTTCATTTTTCGAAGATTTAAAAACACAATCAATAAACAACTGCTATAAACAGCTTCGTAATGTATGCACAAGATGATGACGTCACTGATTCTATGGTGAGAATTGGAGGTCTCTAGTGCTTACAATTTTGATGTTTAAGTTCACAAATCAGTTAACGAATAAGTTAATGAATCCCTTGAATATCAAAATATCGGGTGTTCTGTGCTGTCATAGTTCATTACATCTGTAATTGCATCATGTGAGAAGCAATATTTATGGTGAAATTATTTGTTACCGAAATGTACAGCTATTCTAAAAGTTTTTAACTATTATCGGTTATTAACCAACCCCAAATTGACCCATTTAAAAAAAAAGATAAAGAGACTTTTCTTTTTCATATTTAATATAATAATAAAATATAATTGTAAAATAAAAAAAATTTTTTTTTTTAAAAACATCCATCATTCAAATCATTAACATCTGAAAAAATAGAATTGCTTTTAGCAGAAAATTATTCATGATTGGACCATTTTTTATCTGGAATGAAAAGGTAATGACAAATATACAAAGGTATTTTTAAAATCGATCTATTTTTGAATTTTTTTTTTCTGGTTTGTTAAATACGTAAACGCAAGCAATCCCATACAATATATTTTTCTGTGCATTCTGATGAATCTGTATTTCTACATTACTTTGCATATATGAAAACAAGTGTATATATATATATATATATATATATATATATATATATATATATATATATATATATATATATATATATAATGAAGCGTTTGTGTGTGCTGTTGAATACGACAGATCAGCCATTTTTAACTTATTAATACATTAAAAAATTAACCAGTGCAGTGTTTATTTTGTGATTGAGGTAAATTCAAAAGTGATTTTATTATCTCTTAAGTTATTGAGTAGAAAGTAGTTTATTGCTAGAATTAATGTTTAAAAGACAAAAAAAAAAGGTCAAGCAAAAACATTAATTGATGAATACATCCCTGTCATATAACCTGTATTAACATATATATCCAAACTTGGCAAAAATAAAGGAGGAATATATGAATGATTTCTTTTACATATGAATGTATTAAATTATTTATTCTAGTTTATTTATTTTAATCATTATTTGTAGTAAAAAAAATATAAAAATTAGTTGCCAGAAAAGGATGTTTTTAATTAACATTATTGTTTTAAGTTAAATACAAGTAAAATAATTTTCTCTTATGAAAGTAAAATCAATCAATTTCATCAACTATTCAATATTTTTAAATACAGAAATCTCAAAATGGATGTATTATCAATTTTTTAAAACTTTATCTGATCTGACTAGAGAATCTTAACAGAACAAAAAGATTCAAGTCTGCACTACATATTCAATTCAAATCTGAAAGAATCTGAAAGAAACATTTCTAACTAGTGAGACTTGGTTTATT
>NC_136482.1:94247222-94449722 GCF_053919585.1 Euprymna scolopes | reverse complement strand
TATACATATATATATATATATCAATCAGTCCAACAGTGGTCCTGTTTCTGTCCGATCGAGGTCTACTGCTGTCCAGTTCTAGGAGGTTCACCTTTTTTTGCTAAATAAAAGATTTTTTATATTAAATATATTAAACCTATATACAATTATAAATTTCAAAAGAATTAGAAATCTTTTACTTTTTATATAACTTCACCAAATCTCAAACTTTAAATGGAATAATCGATTATTTTGGATATTTAGCATTTTTGAAGTTCACATTTAAAAAAATGTATATATCCATTCTTAAGACTAGACAATATATTTTTCTTGGATCTTCATTCTATTTTCCTCATTTATTAAATTGAAATTTTTAAGCTTTTTTGCTTCAAATTTTGTAGAAGATGGGCTACATTGCAAATTCCTCTTATATTTATGGTCAATTGGTTTAATCAATCCGATTTTGTTATGAATTTGTTATTTTTTTAGCCAAAGCAGAAAATAATCTCCACATTTGCTATTAGGATTTATTATTATTGTTTTTTTTATTGTTGTTGTTTGTTTTTTTTAATTTGTTGTTTTGTTAATAATTTTTTAAAGTCCACATTTTTTAACACAAAAAAAATCTGTATCAAACTTTTTTGTATTCAATCATTTTTTGTTTGTTTATTTGTTTTTACTTTCTCTGAATTTTTTTTTTCCAATTCCTGGTGAAACAAATGAAGTCCTTTCATTTACAAATGAACTTTTGGGTGTTCATTTTTATTCGATTCTAACAGAAATATTCTTAAAGGACGTTTTTCTTTTTTTTTTCTTTTCTATTTTTTTTTTTTTTTTCTACCCTATATTGAGATGTACGCTGTCGGTCTCAGAAACTGTACAGAAACTATTTTCAAAATGTAAATAATTTGGTAAATAATATAAACACAAGTTTGAAAAACAAAATGCTTACATCCAATGAAAAGCATATAATGATACACTTTGTCAATAAATACATTTTCTATGATGGTGTGGTGTTGTTCTGTTGAGGAAAGTTTGTTGTACCTCATCCAATCGGCATGCAAGCAAACAACATACACAAAGCGGATGTTTGATTTTTTTTTTTTTTTTTTATCTATTAAAAAAAAGAGGACAAATACAACATTTTCATAATTTCCTATCCAGACTCCCATTTCATAACCGGAAATTGAAAAATTGGAAAATCCAAACTCGTCTTTAAATCACATACAACATTTGATGGTAAGTGCATTTTAACAAGGATTGTGCGCAATGCTTTCTTCATCAAATGTGAACTTCTATTTCTTCTTTTTTTAATATTTTTTCTTACCAACTCTTGACTAGAATCCACTCTAATTCAAAAATAAAAATACAGAAAAATCTTTATGATGTACATACCCGTCACAGAATGAAAATGTCATATTTCAAAAATCATATGAATTGATAAGTAGTTTTATTTATTTATTTATTATTTTTTTACAAAGAAAATAAAATTTTATGAGGGGGGGGGGCGAGAATGGTATATCTTTAACATTCATCACTGGTTACCTCCCCTCTTAACCACCTCTCTGGAAATAGAGACAAAATTAGCCTTGTAATGGCTACAATGAATAGTAAATCATTAAAAGTCGTTAAAAAACTGGGTTTTTTTATACTAAAATATACTTGATCAATTTACTTTCATTTTGGAATATTATACTTTTGTTTTGTGATGTGTAAATACATCATAAAAATTTTTCCGTATATTTTTTTGTTTTTTAAATTAGGTTGAATTCTGGACAA
Source organism: Euprymna scolopes (assembly GCF_053919585.1). Classification (NCBI taxonomy): domain Eukaryota; kingdom Metazoa; phylum Mollusca; class Cephalopoda; order Sepiida; family Sepiolidae; genus Euprymna; species Euprymna scolopes. The sequence goes on along the minus strand of NC_136482.1, from coordinate 94,447,964 downwards.
TAATCGACTTGTCTATAAAGTCTCCGTGTGAAGTAACCGAACGAATTAGCTGTGCACTGTACCAGCAGTAAAGGGAGTTAACTCTGATGAGACTTGTCATTTAATTACCATGAGAAACAAAACTAAAGTAAAACCAACATGAAAAAAAGAAAAGCAAAAAAGAAAAACAAAGATTCTTGTGGAAATTGAAATACCTATGTAACGGCATTTATTTAATATTTGACAATATTCTAAAATGAACTCTTGAGTAAAGTATGAGTAGTTAACAATGGAGAACTCATAAACAAACAAAACAAGTAATTTATAACAGATACAGTAGAATTCAATTCTCTACCAAACCCATATATTTTTAATGTGTGGAAACTGTAAGACTTTTTATTTCAGAATTTTATTTCGATGAAAAACGATGATGTCTGAGATAATTACTGAACCACTAAACTTTTGTAATCAAGAGGATTGGGAAGAGGCTTGCCATTTAGACTTAGGATTAGTGGTAAGAAAAGATTCTGATTTCTTGGAAATTTAGTTTCCGCACATTTAAAGTATAGGGGTTCAAGAGATAATTTAATTTTATAACATTTGTTTATGAGTTTTCCACTGTTAACTATTCTGGAGTTTTATCAAGGTATTTTTTATTTAAATGTTTCAGACAAGTTTTCTCATCTTGGTTGCTACCAATTTTACAATGTTGTAATGCTGTTATTCTCTTTAGCCTTCTCCAGGTGTCTTTTGTCATGGTACCTTCGGGTCAAGATTGTTCTCAGTTAGTGGAGGAGAAATCCTTCAGGACTGAGACAATTTAAAATTTTCGTTCCATTTCTCCACATTAAAAAACGACCCTAGTGTCTAACTCTGTCCTCGTGGAGAGGCAAAGTAAATAGGAACCTTCTGAGGATTTCAAACTAAAGCTTTTATTTAATTCATCTAAGAAAACGAAATTCGCTTGGAGAAAAGCAAAGAATATGATGTCAGGAACATATAAATGGCATCAAACAAGATGTGGAAAACAGTACAAAGCATATAAATAATCTAAGCATTCATTTAAATGTCACATTTAACATTTATGTCTTTCATTTGTTTGTTTTTTGTTTTGTTTTTCATAATAAAAAAAAAGATCGTTTTGAAAAGTTAAAAGATGATTTTTAAGTGTACAAGATTTCATCCCTTAGTTTTTCAAAACACAGAAAAAACTCGTCAAATTAAATAGCCATTGAATGAACTAGTCTACTAATAAAACCTTTAAGCATACTGTGATAATGTTTCCAATTTTCCAACATTTGCGACCTCATTAATTTGAGGGTACATGGAATTGACTTTGGATAGGAATTGAGCATTTCTTAATTGAAATTCTCCAACGATGCAAATTTTGCTTTCCTGTTTTTATATGATGTATTATTTTTCAAATTAAAAATTCTTTTTATAAAACATGTAAATTTATTGCAGTAATCACAATTTTGTTGCTGGCTTTGACTTTTTTTTCTTAATTTAATCAGGTTTATGAATTAAAATAATTTCTCTTTGCAATAATTAATTTACAAATGATTAATTCTTAATTATATAATTAAATATTAACAAAAATTAAAATCAAACTAAAAATTGTTTTTATTTCCATTTGATTATAATTTAAGATTTGTGAAAATCAAACTAAAAAAATTCACTTCATAAGTATGAAACCATAATTTATTTGGAGTAAAAATCTTACTTTCTTAATAAAATAAAATAAGTTATTTCTATATCTAGACATCAACACTATATGTGAAATTGAAAACAGCTGAACTTTAGAGACAAAAAAAAAAAAAAAAGAATGAAGTAATAATTCAGATTTACTTTTCATAAAATAAGTGTAGAGTGAAAAAAAATAAATAAATAAAAAACCTTCGACTTAATTCCAGCTCATCTATTTAATGAAAGTTGTCAATGGACACCTTTTATTAAAGTATTTTGTACATTTTATGATTACATTAAATTAAAAGTGCCTAGACACGGTCAAGTTGTCCTTAATATATGGTCACACACAAATGCCATACTAAGTCATAGCATAGCCATTAGGCTTGGAGTGTCTTTGGAGCACGTTGGTATCTCCCTTTTCTCATGAAATCCATGTTTTTTTTTTCTTTTTGTATAATTTTTTACAATATTAAGCACAAACTAAGCATTTGTTTATTTCTCTAAATACAATTTCAGTTGGATGTATCTATAGTGTTAGCATTTAATGCTTACAAAAAAAAACATGGTTGCATAAGGGGCATTGCTTTTTTGCATGCCTCTAAGACTTTAGTCTAATCTGCTTTATTATGGATAATAATGACTAGCAGGTGACATATGCCAACAACAGACAGCTTCACTCTCTTTAAAATTTTTGAATTTGTTAATGTTCAGTTTGTATGGTTATATTTATTATTGACTAATGACTGAACCTGGATTATCCTTGAGTGGCTTCTGACATTTATAGATGGTGACTTATTGTGGATTCACACACTCCCCTCTTTCAACAATAATCGCCAACCCCAATGCTGTTTCTGTGATCTTCTTTTCTTTCATCTTCTCTTCTGACCGAGTTGCCATCTCTTACAGAGGTAACTGCCGAGGGGGACAAGCTTAGTGGCTCACAAGTATAAAAAAGTAAACAGCTCAAGAGAAAACACAAACTCCGACATATTCTGTATGTATCAGTTGTACTTTCAGTGTGTGTGTGTGTGTGTGTGTGTGTGTGTGTGTGTATGTATGAGTATGTGTGTGTGTGTGTGTGTATGAGTATGTGTGTGTGACACGAGCAATTTTCTAAGTGCTTATGACCGCATCTTAGTCTTCTGTCGAGGCCGCGTTTGCGTCACATTAGCTCATATTAATTTGCTCCAAGATACAACCTGAGTACAACTGTCCTCAACTGTCACAAACTCAAGACTGTCTGTAAATTGTCCCTGACTGAAAACTCACAGTCTTAAAACTGTCTGTAAACTAACTCTGAATATATCAAGCTTTCTATCCAACTGTTTTCCTCTCTTTGTTAGAGCTTTTTCCTCTTTTGTTCACTTCCTAGCACTCCTTTTTTTTTTAGGAGGTGGGTCAATATCATCACATTATTAGTATATATATCAAAACAGAAAAAGGCTTAATGGAAAAGAGCTACAAACGCAAGAAAGTTGTATATATAACACTGATGTTAGAAGAAGCAGTATAATTATCTTGAAAATCCCTGTTTGAAATCTGTCACCCTCTCCCCCTTATCCTATTTAGCTGTTCTCAAACACAAACTTTTTTAGCACAGGTGTGTATGTAGGGGGGGGGACATACATTTTGAACATGAAGCTCCCACGAAGAATTTTTTTTTATATGTTCAGAGGATCCTTAATTCCAAATATTCCATTAGCTAATTTATTTGCTCTATTCCTTTCTTTGTCTACCCACCAGAAATCCAAAGCCATTTTAAAAGCTTTTCTTGTCTACAAACTTTATGTTTATTTTATAAGTCACAGTAAAGCAAAATTATTCGCACTGTTGTATAACCCGTCATATAACCCCCCCCCCTCCTACTAATCAAGTAAGCTCGGTGGGGATGGGGGTAGGACGAATAATAATAAATAAATAAATAAACATTTTCTTGCTCAATAGATTTTACTTTAATAAAAGATAGATTTCATCATTTGAATTTTAAGTATAAATTATTATAGCACCGAATAAATCAACAAAGCCAGTCATTGAACTGCCTGCAGCGTTCAAAGGCCATGAACTGCAAGTGTCACTGAGAGAATAGTATTTCTTTCATTCTTCTTTTTCTCTGTCGAAATTTAAAATACTAAACTTTATGTTAAAATTGTAAAATGTCTTTCATTACTGATTATATAAAACACTTTATTTGATTTTGTTTTAAAGAACATTTTCATTTTCACTAAATTTTCTAGTTCATTAACCAATTTTTTTTTTTCCCCTTCATGAATTGATATCATTTAAAAATAAAACTTTTCAAATTATTTTTAATTATATGATTTGTAGTGATTTTCCAAAATAGTCAACAAAGCAAAATTAAAAAGGAGGGAGGTGAAAAATATGAATGCACAACAAGTAAATGTTACCAAAAGAAAGTTGTTACTCTTCTACCATCCTGGATGAGTATTTTTGTGTTTTAAATTAGTTTAAAATGTTGTTTTTTTTTAATTAAAAATAAAGGTAGTGTAAAACCTTTCGAGTTAGAACGAAAAATAAAATAATGGGCAAATTTAAGCCATAGTCGAGCCTTGATAATCGCTGAAAAATCGAAAATTAAACAAAATACAAACAGAAACACATCCAATAAATGGCACAATCGTTCAAAAATGTAATTTTGTTTGATTTTCGATTGTTGAACGATTATCGAAGCTCGACAATGGCTCAAATCTGATCATTAACTTGTCAAAAATTCAATGTAACTTTTTGTATGGACTGCTTTATTCCTTACCATAATGTATAAATGTTATCTTGAATACATAGCCTTTTTGATTTCTAAAATATATCACATGTACCCAATTTATCCTATTTATAAGCGAGGCAATATTTTGTTTTCTAAATAAAACAAATAATTTTTTCCTTTCAATTTGTGCTTTCTAACCCATTGTTAGTCATTATACAAAGTTTCAACTCAATAGTAAAAAATTTAGATACCCTGAGACTTAATGGGTTGATTTAATTCTTGCTTAACTTGTAATATAGCAAATATAGGTTGCATAATAAGTTGACTAACTTATGTTTAGACATGTCATGGGTACGTCCTTGACAATCAGTTCGACAGTGACTTTATTTCTGTCAGGCTGAGGTATGGTCCTACTCAATCTCAGGAGATCCACACTCCCAGGCTTTACCTCATCTTTGAAAAGGAGTTAATTTATTGCTAATCGCCTGAGATGTCCCTACCAGGGCATATCGACAGGGCTGCTCAGGCAATTTTCTAGGCCATAATGTGCTAACCCTAGTTCAAAGCTTTTCAGCTTAATACCTGACCTTGTGTGTAACCTCCTTGAGAAATAAATAAAGTTGCATGTATAATTTTAGGAAGGATCAGACATCTTACCCTAACCTTGCTGCACAAGGACATTTCCACCATTTATTTGATAAACAATAAGCTTGCAGAACATCATTTCAAGATTAAAGATCAGCACAAATTTTTTTTAATAATTTTTTTTTTTTTAACCACATATAAACATTTTTATTGAGGGAGAGAAGAAAAGATGAAAAGGAAGAAGTTCTCAGTGATTGCAAATCATGAAACAATCACGTTTTGTATAAATATTTTTTCATGGAAATCTGTAAATTTTTGAAATAAAATATTTTTATGATATTCAATGTTCAAGTATTTTGATTTTAAAAAAAAAAATGTGAACATGTTTGCTTCAAATTCAAACTGCATTTTAAAAATTTTAAATGTGTTCTTTTTTTTTTTTTTCATCATTTGTGATTCTCAGATAAAAATTACACATGAGAAATTGTTGCTTTATTGTCAAGTAGTTGGTGTGTTGGATATTTGGACTGTGTCTGCCGAGAAATTATTTTCGACAAAAGCATGCACCTGCATTATCAAAAGTACGAAAAGCATTTCAATGAAAATTATGAATATGACATCTTGCTTGTTAATACCTAGGCTGTGTGTATTGAGAAATCGTTTTGACAAAAGTTTGGATCTGTAAAAACAATAATTATTATCAAATGTATCAAAAGCTCATTTAAATAAAAAAAAATTATAACTTGACAGGCACAGTATGATGTTTGAAATGTCATTTTTGGCAAAAGGTTACACAAGTGCAATCAAAGTCACATCAATCCAGTGAAATGACAATGGCCGAACAAAACGCCCTTGGGGTGTGGTTACAGTAACAACACTATCCTAATGAGGTGTTTCAGGTGGTCACAAATACTTATACAATAATAACCAAAAAGGATATCATTGCTGGTTTATGGTTTGAGCCAAGAAGAATCAACCTGTTGAATTCACATGTGTGCATCTCTCTCCTAATAACCAACCATCCATAACCGTCACTGGCAATAAAGATATATTGTTTTGCTTTTATATATCCGTGCATCGTTGTTCTTTTAGACACAGCAGAAATACAACAGAAGTATCAATCTACACAAAGTGAGGCGCTATTTCTTTCTATAAAGAGTCGATCAGACATGTATACGCAGTGTGATGATGCATGGCTTAGATCTAATTACCTCAGAGGGAGATTAAATGTGAACAGACGTGTACAAAACAGGAGACAGTTGGTTTGGTCACAATGAAAGAATAAATGAGAGTGTTTGTGTTAATAGATATAAAGCAGTTGAAGTAGCAGAGCCAGCTGGCAAGGGAAGGCCAGGTAAAACATAGGAAGAAGTGATTAGGGTAGGAGAGAGATTGGTTAGTTTGCAAGTCAATTTCTAAAAGACATTCAACACATGCCAGAGTGTAAAATGTATGTTAAACTGATGACGTCATGGTGGTGGTGGTGGTGGTGAATAATAATAATAATAATAATATAACTTCAGCAAAAAGAATACAGTAGAACTCCAGGATATGGTGGCCCTGGGATATGTTTTTTCAGGTTACGATATAGAATACGTTTTTCCAACCCCTAGTTACAGTATTTGCCCCGCCTTATGGTGTTATTTATAATGTTATTTGATTATATACATGTGTATTATATACTGTACTGTATTTTGTTATTAATTTTTAATATTTACTGTATAAAATTTTGCTTAGGACCCGCCCTACGACAATTTCACTTTATGATCCCAACCCTGGAATGGATTAATGCCGTATACCGGGGTTCTACTGGATTGACTTTTTTAAATAGCATGTTTACTAAATATATAAATGAGTAATTATTTCATCAGAAAGACAATAACTTCCTCAAATCTTTCTACTCATATTAAAAAAATAAAAAGAAGTAAAATATTTTTTTAAAAAAACAGTTACTGATTTTCAGTTGCCAGCAGATGTGGATGTATGGCCTATACATACATTGTCTCCCTTGATAAGTTGAGAAGTGGTGACAAAAAAAATGAAATTCAAAAATAAATATTAATAGTTGTATAGATGCTTACAATTTTATTCAATATGCTTGGTGTAGAAGAGTCTTGATTTGAAAAACAAACTTTTCAACTAAAAATGCAAACCGCTTCTTTTTCTTTCTTCTTTTTATTTTATTTTTGTTTTAATTGTTTTGCCAACGAAACGATTTTTATAAATTTGCAGATTAACCCGCCCATTTGAATCAGCTGGGAAATTTTCCCTCAGTTCCAAAACCACCAGAATCTATGCCATTGTTGAGGTGAATTGTTCTCTGCTGGCTGAGATATGCTCCTGTGCTGTTCTAGAAGATCCACCCTCCCAAGTTTTGCCTTTTCATCCTTTGAAAAAGGGTTAGTATATTGCTAATCTCCTGGGGTTCCCCTATAAGGGAATGCTGATTGGACTGCTCAGGCATTTTTTGTAGGCCAGAGTGCTATTCCCCTAGCATGCTAGCTTTTCACCTTCACCGAATCATCAATGAGATTCTATTTTGTTTTTAGGTGAGTATGTGTGAACACCATGGAAAATGGTGAAAAAAAATGATCTCAGAATTTTAGGCCTATTCTAATTTTTCGTGCCAGATAACAAATTTTTTATCACTAGCCCTAAGTTCTTGTGGCAGGGTTGTAAAATATGTAATCGTCTAAAAATGTAAACACCCCCTCACTCCCCCGAAAATGCACAGGATTTATTTCCAATAACAAAACAAAAAAAAAAAATGGGTTAATTGTCCTAAAACGCTAAAATGGCACTAAAATGGGAAATCATTTTACATTATATTCATATGTGAAACTGATTCCTCATTCTAAATTATAAAATAATTATTTCTTGTTTTTTTATTTACTTTTGTTTTGTTGCTTATATATATAAACCCAATTGTAAAATATAGCTGTTAGAAATAAAATGACAGGAAAACTGTATGAAGTACTTACCTGTTATTGAAAAATATTAACAAATACCAAAAATTACGAAACTGATTAAATGTTTTTATTTAAAAAATTAAACAAATATCGATAGATATCAAATGATTCCATTGTTAGATATTCAAGGGAGTTAAAGCAAACATTTTGAACTGATTTATTGAATTTTATTAACTGGACATCTTAAGCAGTCAACCACTGTAGTTTCTATGGTTAAAACAAGGTATAATACGCTCATCTTCCATGTGACGCCACTAGAGAGTTCTTTGATAAAGAATTGGTTTGTTGCAAAGGGTCGAATCGGTTGGGTGCTGATCGACCATATAACTAAGAAAGTAGGCACAAACAAAATATGACAAATGGCAAAGAGAGAGCAAACGCAAATGAACAGTTAAAAAAAAAAAAAACGTTTTATTTATTTCGCCATAAATACACAAGGAAAATGCAGAAGAACTGGAGAAAGTCGATCGATGAAAATTCTGGAAGCGAAAAAGTTGGAGAACAGGAAATGTTGTACCTGGATGGCAGCAAAGATTGGATTGACAGGAATGACGGACACTGGAAAGGCTGAAGATGTGGAAACAGGATCATAGACAACATGGGAGTAACATCACATGGAGATTGACATGGACGTCTCTAAGGTGTGATGAGATATTTCAGCTAGGTCCAATCTACGTGGACATGATCAAGGATTGGATCGACAGGAACAGAAATTACAGGAAGTACTGGAACTGAGAAAGCTGGATCTTGTACAGCATGGAATAATGTTCGATGGAGATTGAGATGGTTGTACCTTGAGGTGTGATGAGATGCATCACATAGGCCTAATCCATGTGAACATGGTGAAGCGCTGGATCAACAGGAACAAAGGTTGCAGGAATGGAGATGAGGATGATGGATCCTGGAGCCAGGTATCGATGGCCACTGGAACAGATAGTCAGGTATTTATGGCCACTGGAACAGATAGTCAGGCATTACTGGAACAGAACTGGGCATCAACAGGCATTGGGATAGGGAACTAGAGATTACAGCCAGGAACTGCTGGAAAGAGTTAAGGTAGGAAGGGATCTGGAGCCACTGGAGTAGATGTTACTGGAATGAGCAGCAGTAGAGTGTCGGAGAAAGAACTACAGGAGTGAGCTTGAGCCACTGGAATCAGAGATAAAACTGAAACTGCAGGATCAGAGCAGGAACTGGAGCTGGAAGTGCCGGAATTGGGGTAGAAACTGAAGAGGAGAGCTGGAGTCAGGTGGATGAAACAGGTAGCAAGGTGTAAAATCGAATTTTAGTGGTTTGTATCTTGCCGTTAAAAGGACAGGTTGACTTGCTGCTGTTCCTGTTGCCGGTGTCTTCTGCTCATTGAACTCAAAGACTGGCCACGCATTCAGAGGTGGGGGTCTCCTAACTCTTTTGCTGAATTGACTTTTCTGGTTAAAGTTTGCTGAATTGATTTAGAAGAAGGCTTACTACAATGAAGAGCCTGGGTGACAATCAATTAACTATAATTAATTAAAACGCAAATTTGTTGTAATCAAAAGGATCTGGAATGCTGATTGATTATATTTACATAGTTTTTGTTCAACATTTAGATGCTGGCATTTGACTATGTATCAGGAAAAAGATGTAGGAAGTTTAAATGTGTGTGTTTAAAAAGTCAAGGTTTTTGGAGCGTGGCTTAACACCTATGTGTGTTAAAAATGGTGTTCAATGCTTTATAAATAAAGGAGTGATTGAAACCACGACCAGTTAATTGGCTGTCGGATGTTACCTCTCAACTGTCATTAGTTCATTTTATAGCAAAATCATACGAAAACATGTAGTGATCTATTGTGATGTAGTAAGATTGTACATCTAAAAACGAGAACAGGTTTAAGGTTCATACTAAAATCGTCTCTAAGGATCTGTAACATAATAGATATGCTGAATAATCCAGATCTCCAGGAGAGTGACAGTAAACAAAAGTCAGTAACAAGTTTGGATGCAATGCCCGGGATATGATGTCAAAGCAAAGTCAAATTCTAGTATGCAAAATCTCCGGTCAGTGAATTTGACCCACATTTTTTAAACAATACAGGTGGAATGTTGACGTCATCTGGGCCAATTAAAAAGAGATACAGAAAGAGAGAAGTCAAGAGACAGAGTCAAGACAGTGGCATAAGAGGGTGCTAGCAATACATTCTTCTCCACAATTACCACCAAAAACCCGGTTATGCATGCCATTAGACCTGTTAATCTAGGCACCGCCAAAAATGGCCGCAAAATCAAGTTGTTGTTGTTTTTTAAAACTAAATTACATTTATTAAAATCCATTATTTCTGAGTAACTTTTTTTTTTCCAGAAAGATAAAACCCTGAATTTTATCATATAGAAAACAGAATAATGTAAAACTTTTTCTACTATTTTTAATTCAATTTTAAATGTTAAATTTTCCCAAAAAGTTAACAATTGTTATTTTTTGTCTTGCACAAAAAACGTACTTAAATATTTAAAAAAAAGGGTTTTTGAAATAATTTATTTATTCATTTATTGTCTAACTAAGATTTAGGATGATTTTCTAAGAGAATATGCAAAAATATTATAATATAAGTACCTGAATTTCAAATAATTCCACTTATTCATATATGTAACCAGATATTTCGCGTCGCCGAAGAGTTCAGATCGACTCTGTTTACGTTTTCTTTCGATGAGACGAAAACTATGGAAGACTAAACAGGCCAAAAAAACTTATTTTTCAGTGACGAAAATTTCAATGTATTATTAAGCTGAGGCTGGCCAGTACCAGATGGGTGACCATTTGTATGAGTTTGGTTTTTAATGTGTATGTGTGTGGGGGCCAGGCTCCCCAAAATGGGGGGAGGGGGCAATTTAAAGCAGAATAAAAAAAAATTATTTCAGCGCGTTTGGTCCACCGTAGTCGAAAGGCGGCAAACGTTTTCAAACGAGATCGAAAAAAATGATGCTATTTTTAACACAAAGGGCACAATATTTATCGAATTTTTTTTTTTTGTATCGATTATTCAAAGCATGCTCTGTTTAATAATGGTCATGCATTATTCGGCTCGCTAAAAAAAAATTGTTAATTTATTTATCAAAAATTTTAAAATGGCTTTTTTCGTATAAATATAAAAAATTTTTTTTTTTTGTTTTGCTTAACTTAAATTAATTATTTTACTTAACATATTCACCGAATTTCACACTTCAAAACTCAAAAGCGGGATAATTAAACACAATCGAAGTTCTGATATTCAGACGTCAAAATAAGGTATGCAAACAATTTTTTTTTTTTTTTTTTTTTAATCTATAATTCTGTCCCTTACAACAACACAATATGTTTTGTTCAGTTTCAGATGATTATTTTAAGCATATTTGTTCCCACTTCAAAACAAGGGGGGGTTTTGTAAGCAAAAAAAAATATATATATAAATATCGTTTATGAAAAATAAGTACACTGTTATAAAGTTCATTCTTCTCCTAATAATCGCTGAAAATTTCGTATTGATCGGATAATTACCTGATTTTTGGTAGATTTTTAAAAAGACGGTCCGTCAAAAAGTACTGACCTGCCCCCCCAGTTTTGGCGGTGCCTATGTTAATCTGTTATTCAAAACAGAATAAACAAATTATTTTTTTTAACCAGCTGTGTGTGTTTTCTATTATCGCCAACAAGTGTATCAATCGAGAAATGACAAAGATTTTCTTTTTAGAAATTAAATAGACTTAAGACACATTTGACGATTGGGCCATCAGAGAAATATAACAGATAAAGTACTAGGTAAAATTCATTTGTAAATGACACTTTTCTGGAAGTTGAAGGTTCAATTTTCAGTGCAAGCAAGGCTCAAAATACAACTGCGTATTACTTAAAACTCCTATTCAATCATGGCTGATGGAACGAGGGCATGCTACCCACATGTATTAAACAAAGGTTCCGTTTGATATTCGCAGAAGATTCTTGAGTTTGACAGGAGACACCTGGAGGTTGCAAGTTATATCAACTGAGATGCTGTGAGAATAGCATTCAAGGTGATAATGGCAGTTCAAAATCCAAATAATACAAGAAATCGTGTTTTGTATGCAATTGTTTTATAATTTGTTTTGTCAGTATATATTTTGAAAATGCATAGTCCGCAAAATAAATTGTAAATGCATAGTCTGACATTCCGGATCCGATTGTATGTGGAAATGATTCCACACTCCCAAATTGGAACTTACCCACAATAGGAAAAGCAAAAAAAGTTTGGGAATGTTAGATTTTGATGAGGCATGGTGGAGTAAAAGCAAAGTAGCTCAGTGTTGTGCTCGGAACAATATAAAAAGAACTTATGACAGTGATAACGTATCTTATTATAAGGGAGATAACTTATAACTGACTAGTGCAAGGGAGATAACTATATATTTAAAAGTAAAGTAGAATAATATTGAAGAATAATTCAAAACGAGTTAAAATGAATTTCGATTTTGTTCTAGAAATAGAGGATGGAAACAAAAAATTCGGCACCTGTGCACTACTGCGAAGGAACCACGGTACTCCTTGGGCGCTGAGTTCCATGGCGACCAGCAGAAAAATTTAATGGGTAAATGTTTACTTTAACTACAACAGAACACCGACCAATAAAATTTGTTTTGTTTTTAAGGTTTTCGGGGTCGCTGACAACGAATCTGATATTCAAACCAGTCGCAAATTTACCGTTTGCATGGTATTAACCACTGAAGCCTCGCACTATTTTGTGCCAACTAACTCACCGCCATCGTTTATGCTGCAACACCACCCGTCCCCCCACCTGCCCTTCCACCGCCCTACTCCCCAATGTAAACAGAATTTTTGTGAAAAATTAAACAGTTCTTCTGCTTGGTGTATGTCGCCGCGTTACTTGCGGAAAAATGGTAAATTAAATTGCAGAAGCACCTGTTAAATGTTGTACAAGTTTTATAATTGACCCCCTCCCCACAAAAAATATAAAAAAATAAAAATAAAAATGCTTTTGTAGACCGCTTAATTTTTTAAATCAATTAAAAAAAAGCATCAAAAACTACATAACACAGAAAAATAAACCACATTTTGTTTTTGAAAAAAATTCTTCCGCGATGTGACAAGTCACCTTGCTACGCGCGACCATGTGCGAACGCATCATGTAAGAATAGCCTAAACGATGGCGGTGAGTTGGCACAAAATAGTGCGAGTGCTCAAGGGTTAATACCATGAAAAGGGTAAATTTGCGACAGGTTTGAATATCAGATTCGTTGTCAGCGACCCCGAAAACCAAAAAAAAAAAAAAAAAATTATTGGTCCGTGTTCTGTTGCATTAACTATTAAATTTTTCAGCTGGTCGCCATGGCACTCAACGCCCAAGGAGTACCGGAACCACTTTTTTTTTTTTTTTTTTTTTTTTTTTTTCGGTTTGGACATTTGAAAAAATGCATAGCAGAGGCAGACAAATGCAATTTTTGGACTAAATCGAAAATGTCACAACAATAAATTTTTTTTTTTTTAGAAAGTTTTTGTTACACATTTATTTAATTAAAATAAAGGTATTTTATTACGATCTAACCCAGCGTATTATAAACAACCCCGACCACCCCATATTAAGAACGGCTTTCGGAATAACCCCAACCCTCCCCATGTTAAGAACGGTTTTCGAGGTTGGGGGTGTTTATTCCAAAAGCCGGTCTTAACATGGTGGAGATTGGGGTGTTTATAATACGCGGGGGCACGTCGTAAAAAATTACTAAAATAAATATAAGAAAATTATAATAACACAAAATACAGTTTTTTAAAACACAAAATAGGGGTAATGTCGCTAAATAGGGTTTTCGAGTGATATGAGAAAAATAAGGTATTCAGAATGTTTCTTATCTTAAACTTTATTACACGAGGAGGCATTTCGAGAAAAAATTTAATTCATTTTATCCATATAAACTAGAGCATTGCACGATTAAAATGTGTAAACATTTTTTTAATCCTGTAAGAATCAAGATGACTGTTACTTGCAATTTCGTAAGCCTGAAGTAGCCTTGCCCTTGTGATCAAAAACTAAGATTGAGTGAAACGGAACGAAATGCTAGGGGGGAAAATGATAAATAATTTAAACAACTTTTAAACAATTTTTATTTTAAATTGATTTTCTTATATAATTTAGAATGACAAATAATTTAAACAACTTTTTTTTTTCGGAATGAACCGAGGCAAAGCTGACTAGTCGGAAAATAACAATTTAACTTTTATTTTTACTTATGTAATTTAGAATGACAAATAATTTGGTTCTTATATATATATTATTCCTTAATTGGAATTCATTTTTTGAGATGAGCATTATATGTTAATTTTATTTTTATTTCGGACTATTAGTCTCATCTTTATTAGTTGTTTTTTTTTTTTGTTTATATATATATATATATATATATATATATATATATATATCTTTTTATTGGTTCACAACGTTTCGGCCAACTTCCTCTGGCCTTCGTCAGGTGGTAACCGCGACGGATAGGAACTCCGAATCTCCTAACTGCATTCTCAGCCATCACTTTCATCCGTAGTTGTTGTCGTCTCACCACATTTTTGACCAATTACCTCTGGCACGCTTTGGGTGGGATTGAAACCGCTATCTGCGAAGGCCAGAGGAAGTTGGCCGAAACGTTGTGAACCAATAAAAAGATCAAAAAAAAAGAAAAAGAAAAAAACAACAACTAATAATGAGACTAATAGTCCGAAATAAAAATAAAATTAACATATAATGCTCATCTCAAAAAATGAATTCCAATTAAGGAATAATATATATATATACCAATCGGTACAGACCCGACTATGGAAGATCAGATAATAAATAAACGTGGATTTATAAGATCAAAGAATCCAACCTTGATCGCCCTTCGGGGCCCGTGGCGCAGTTGATAGAGACGTTGAATCTCTACGGTTCCAGATGAGCATTGTCTGAAGATAGCGGTTTCAATCCCACCCAAAACGTGCCAGAGGTAATTGGTCAAAAATGTGGTGAGACGACAACAACTACGGATGAAAGTGATGGCTGAGAATGCAGTTAGGAGATTCGGAGTTCCTATCCGTCGCGGTTACCACCTGACGAAGGCCAGAGGAAGTTGGCCGAAACGTTGTGAACCAATAAAAAGATCCAAAAAAAAACTAATAAAGATGAGACTAATAGTCCGAAATAAAAATAAAATTAATTTGGTTCTTGTACAGTTTAGTCAAGATATTAAAAAATGAAAAAACGAAGTTCTCCGAAAAAAAATTTCACCTAATTTCATCAAGTTGTTTTTTTTTTTTTGTTTTGTTTTTTTGCAGCGGAAAAACACGTTTTTATGAGAGCGTGTTGAAGGCGGCCATATTGGATTTAAAAAAATTGTTTGAATTTTAGAAATGCCAAAGAGAGATAACTCCAGTTAAAGCGCTAACACCCCTTCCCTCTCATCTTTAATACTAGCTTTTCTTCCTAAAAATCGAACATGTTGCTCGGTATCATAACAAATTGGTTTTTCGCTGTAAAAAAAAAAAAAAAAAAGAAAAAAACTACTTGATGAAATTAAGTGAAATTTTTTTTCGGAGAACGAATCCAAGTTTAGCGTTACAAATTCCAGAGAATTTTTTGAGGATCGGCACTATTTCCAAACGAAATATTTTGCACTAAACAGTATTTTTTTTTTTTGTTTGTTTAAAAAAATAACCATTGTAAGCATAGAACGAAATATCGAAGCCGGTGATTTTGTTTAATAAAGATGTCCGCTTGTCTTCTTCATAAAGTCATTCTTTAATCTGATTGGTCGATTTTTTTCTTCGAGAGTAACCTGCCCTTTCTTTTTTGGAGAGTGGGGGTTACCCTTTATTTAAAATATACCTATTTACTATGCCTCCCCACGGGACGGAGTTAGACACCAGGGTCGCCTTTTTTTTATGTGGAGAAACAGTACAAAAATAAAAATTGTCTCAGTCGTGAAGGATTTCTCCTCCACCGAAAGAGAACAAGAAATGGAAGTGCAGCAACTGCAGCATCTAAAGAACAGATACTACACTTTGATCTTAACCAAAAAAAAAATCAACCAATCAGATTAAAGAATGACTTTATGAAGAAGACAAGTGGACATTTTTATTTTCAATTTACATAATGTCGATAAATTAAACAAAATCACCGGCCTCGATATTTTGTTCGATGGTTATTTTTTAAACAAAAAATACTGTTTAGCGCAAAATAATTCGTTTAGCAATAGTGCCGACCCTCAAAAAATTCTCTGAAATTTGTAACGCTAAACTTGGATTCAACTGAACTTCGTTCCATAACTGTTACATACAATTTAAACTTTTTTTCGATATTTTCATTTTTAATGTCTTGACTAAACTGTACAAGTACCAATAATTTAAACAACTTTTAAAAGTTGTTTAAATTATTTGTCATTCTAAATTATATGTAAAAACAACAATTATATATAAATTGTTTAAAAGTTGTTTTAACTATTTTTTAAAAAAAAATTTTTTTCTTTTATTCTCAATAAGTAGAGAATAAATGCAAGAAAAAAAAAACATGAAAAATATTAAAACAACTTTTAAACAATTCCAACAACCCGACTGTTTGTAAGCATCTTTCTTTTCTTTCTCTATAAATACAATTTTTATAATATTTACAACTGTGTTTTGTTTCTTTTCTTCTTGTCGGTGTCCCTATATTTTGTTACCAAATATAATTGAGAAAATTCCAATAAAAGGAACGTTGATTGAAACATTTTTTTTTATTTATTTGTTTTTGTTTGTATTCTCTTATTGACAAAATTAATGGATTTTCTTCTTTCTATGAAAGAAATGAATCGTTCATATCAGATTTTTTTTCTCTCTTTTATTTTTTTTTTATTTATTTATTTATTTTTTTTTTGAGGGGTGGGGGTGAAAACGCTTCAATTTCTTTCTATGATTTACTCATCGAAATGTAACTTTTTTTGTGTTTGTTTTTTTTGCTTTTTGCTTTTTTTTCGTGAAAAATAAATTATTAAAAATCAAAGATGTTAGTCTGAGGTGACTTTTATGAAAATGGTGCGGTTGGTGTTTTTTTTTTTTTAACAATTTCTGGGATTTGATTTATTAGAAAAAAATCATTAAGGAATCTTGAAACATACTTTTAACGTATCAGTATAAATATGTGTCTTTTGGAATGACAGAAACGCTCGTATGGATAATATATAATCTTTTAAGTAAACGCAGAAAGTTATTATATAAATAAAAGATGACAATTCAAGCTTAAATAAAACTTTATTACATCATCAGATCGATAAGGAAAAAAGTTAAAAAAAAAAAAAAAAAGAACCTCCTTAGGCCATGGCATTTCAAAGTTGATCATATAGAGGAGAAAAAGCCAGGTTAATATCTTAAAAAAAAAAAGCTGGCATAACGAAATTAGCTTAGAAATTAGATTAAAAAAAAAGACTATATGTTTACAGCAGTAGGAGGAAATTTGCAAATGTAGGTAGAAAAGAGATAGGAGTAATGATGACATATATAAAAGAGTAGGGAAATTCATAAGGAGAGAAAAGGAAAGAAATACAAAAATAAATATAATGAACAATGAAAAAAATATATATAGATAAGAAAACAAAAGTAGTCCAAACTTTAGAGGTTTAACAAAGTAAAATCCGTGAAGATTATCTGTGGTGAGTTAAAAAATAGTAATTTTTTTTTTTTTTTACAAAGAGGTCACTACTTATCAAGGCTCAGAGGCCACTCGAGGACAAGGGTTAATGAGTGTACAGTGGTCAAGGGGAACATGTCAGTCATCGTTAGTAGTGAAAATTTGGTAAATTGGATTGCTTAAGGAGATGGCTCATCAAGAATTTGTTCACGTTGAACTTGAAGACAACCATATTGTAGTCAGTTGGAAAGCAGGAAAACGGAAGAGTTCTGCAGGCGTGCTGTTCTAAGAAAGAAGCTTTATTTACCGAATCTATGTTTAGGTTTAGGCACAGATAAAGAGTGAGGGAAATTATTGATACTAGTTTCAACTCGACGAGTGTTTTTCATGAAAGACCAGAGGGGACCATAGATTGGAGCTCAGACGAGCACTTGCCATGAAAATAATGATAAAGCAGAGAGAGCCTCGTGACGTCCCTTCTGTGGGAAAGAAGTTTCAGGGAAGAGAAAAGGGCATCCCCCACTAGGCTACGAAGTCTATTTTGAACTTTGTCAAGGCAGGATAAGCTGCTCTAGCAGCTCCTCATCCTTGTGAAGATTCATCAGGCTAATGCATCTTACATTGGCCTAATGAGTCCTCACAAGAATGAAACACTATCTAGCTTAATCGCCATATATATTTTCCTAACTTACTAACGGCAGTTTTGCTGAATAAGCTCAAGCATGGGTTTGCTTGGATGCTAATTTCTTCTCTGTTTGAAAAATTCTCATTTAACGAATGATTACAAACCCATTGAAGAAGAGTGTGGGGTATAGATGATGTAATGGCAACTGCTGTTAATTATAAAATAAGCTGAGTTTGAATCCTGTCACAAGTGTTATCAGTAGCACCGTGGAAAGGCATCGAATTCCATTTACCCTCAAAAGTAGTTTCTTTACAGTTATTATTATATTATTATATTATTATATTATTATATTATTATATTATCTTTGCAATTATTATACTAAACATTGTGATTAGGTATTAAATAACTTGCATACGAAATGATGGTGTTTAACAGACAAAATCATTCAGTAGAAGAAGTAAACTAAATTTAACACACACACACACACACACACACACACACAAAAGGGCAACGAAGGTCATTTTAAAAAGGATCATATTTCAGAAATATTTTATAATGTGTGAAAGAAATTTAAAGTTTTTGAAATCAAATATTAAACAAGTGAAGCATGCATGGTCCCCTGTGAGTGAACAGTGAACGAGGCATAAAAAATATGACTAAGTTCAGCATTGCCCTACCCCACCCCATTTAGCCCCAAAAGTCCCCACGGGCATCAAATCCTGGTGAAAATGAACAAACGGTGCAGTTTTAGGCCTTAACATATGTAAATTTGAGTTCTGCACCATGAAAAAAAAAAGAAAATGACTAAATCCATGATTTGTCCCCCACCCACATACACACACATTTAGCCCCAAAAGTTCCCAAAGTCTTAACATATTTAAATTTGTGTTCAGCACCATGCAAAACTGCTAAATAGATATACACAGAAAATTTGGGACAAATATGGTAAAACAGTCCCAAAAATGGAGTGTTAAGAGCCCCTGAAGTACACCCAAAAGTTATCGCGAAGTATAAACCAACAAAATTATATAGAAATCAGTTAGTTACAACTTTTTAGAAAGTTTTATAAAAATCCAAGGCATCAATTTTTTTTAATAAGCATTTTAACCCAAAAGGCAACCCTACAGGGGCAATCAGAGTTTTCCTGGAAAATCCATTGTTACTTTTTTACTCATATCATGTTTAATGTTTGTGCAAAATTTCAAAAAATTCCAAGGTGTAGTTATTGAGAAAAGTGTGGACAGACGAACGGACAAGGGTGAATTTACAGGTTCACCCTCCTTTTGTTGGGGGCAATAAAGAAAAGTTTAATTTGTTTGTTAAGATTTTTACAAAAAGTCGAATTTATCTTCTTTTTTTTTTAATTTCATCATATTGAAAATATTCCATCATAATTTAAAATGAATATCTCAAAGTGAATTTGCGTTAAATAAAACAAATCATCATCTCTGGATTCATATTTTGTTGAATCTGTATTAAAAATAGATTTTTTTTTTAACACAAAGAACGTCCTCACCACCAAAAAAAAAATAAAATAAAAAATATGACAAGAACAAAAAATAGAACACTTTCATGAAATGCATTCTCTAAAAACAAATGTGAAAAATGATTTTTACTTCATGTAATGCAAAAAAAAAAACAACAAAAAAAAAAAAAACTCATGCAATGAAAAACTAAAACTATTTCTAGTGGGGGCATAGAAAAATGTTTTTCTTTGGCCGGTTTTAAGAGAACGTTGAAGAAATAGAATGTTAATAAATCGTAATTGAAATTTTTGCGATGAGGAAATAACTACTCACTAATAGATGATATACTAAATTATAATCTGAAAAACGCAAATCCTCTATTTCTCCTTTATAAATAATATATGAGTATTTAGAGATCAGTTTTTCAAAAGCTGATACATCGAAATAGTTCTAAAGGCAAGGGAGATAACATAAACTTTGACATTAATAATGCTGAAAATGGCAGTGAGAAACTGTTTACTGGTAAAACTTGATAGTATTTTTAAAAAAAACAAAAATCCTGGATGAATTTCCGTGTACTGTATTCTTTTTACCCTAACAGTGTGTGTGTGTGTGTGTGTGTGTGTGTGTGTGTGTGTGTGTGTGTGTGTGTGTGTGTGTGTGTGTGTGTGTGTGTGTGTGCGCGCGCGCGTGCGTGCGTGCGTGCGTGCGTGCGTGTGTGTGTGAGAGAGAGAGCAATATAGTGCTTTATCTGGAGAATCATCAAAATAAGTTTTCATTTTAAGATTTTTGAGTGACTTTTCAAATTATAAAATTAAATAAAGTAATAAAGTGCTGTTTTTGCTGTTTATCAACGTATATGATTCACAATATTGTAAAAAATAAATTTATAAAAATAAAATAAAATTTTAAATAATGCAGAGTTAATACCACAACTGGATTTTGTATAAAATTTGAACCTAACTGCATTCTTGGATAGAGAGATAGAGACAGCACAAATATACTACAGATGAATGAGAAATTCTAGTAAAAGTTTAGCATGCAACAAACAAGCACATACACAAGTGTCAGAGGTTGTTCATGAAACTGCAGTTGGAGACAATCAAGATGCAAGAATAGAAATAAATTGATAAGCAAAGCTCACGAAACATGAACTGACACATCAGAAAAAAACAAACAATGGATAATACTTTTTTCAATTTCACTCTAATAAAAGACAACATAGAATTCAGATTTCTGAATTACTAAAATTAATTGTTAGGAAATCAATCCAAGGCCATCAGTACAATTTTCTGTAGGGAGATGTTGTTAGTGAAATAATTATTAAATTGTTTCATAATTTGTTCTTTTTTTGTTTGTTTTTTTAAGTCTTAGCTTTTGAAGCCGAACTCAGAAAGTCTGGAGAGAATTCATTAAGAATATCTCTTTTAAGCAACGCTTTTATCCTTTAATTCCTCATGGATATTCTGGCTTCAAACTTTAGAGCTAGTCACAACAACAAAGAAACTGAAGGAAAATTAACTAATAAGTCTCATAACATAAAACGGATGCCTCTGAATAAAAGAAAAATTGAGCTTAACTTTCTCAGAAATTTACAGAAGAAAGTATGTGCATCCAAAAGTCAAAATGTTATAAACAAACAAGGCTCCTCTCCATATCTATAGTCCTATTTTTCATAGATTATTGAAAAAAAATAAAAGAAAACAATCTAATATTGTAATTTGAAATATTTGAGTTAATTTTGAGATAAAATTGGAATAAAAATATTTATGTCCAAGATGAGGCTTGATCTGACTACGTCTGCTTCTAAGCATGGCACGCTAACCAATTAACTCATAGTGGTAAGTATGAAATCTATATGCTGTTAAATATATAACCCACACCTTTGTCTTTTATCTTCTTTGTCTCGCTCTCTCCAGAGTCAAATGTAGGTCAGAGGCAAGGGAGAGTGATAGCTTTCCTCTATTCATAACTAGTAGTAAATAAAATCTTGATCAAGATTAAATATCAAAATCAATGAAATTGTTTGAAAATAAAACCTTTCTTTTTAAGAACATGAAACAATATCCGGCATATAAAAGATTGTTTTATCTACTTTTTGTTAAAGTTATTTCCATAAATGAAATAGGGAGAAAGTCAAGTTTTATCAGCCAACGTCACAAAAGCAACGAAAGATATAATTAACAAGAGAGACAAAGAAATAAAAGAAATGGAAGAATACGAAAATGGTGCTCAGTTTTGTGAAGATATGTTTACCTGCTCTTACATGGAACCAGCAAAATGGTCTGAAATAATAGAATACGGAATTTAGTTGTTGGTACATATTTCTGAAATGCAAAACTCACAATTGCCAAGGGAACTAAAAACTTGTAATAAAAAAATAAACTTAATTACTAGACGGAGGTTTTGTTTTACATAAGAAAAACAGAATTTTATTTTTGCATTTCAAATTTTCTAGGGGCTTGTGTGATTGATAGCAATGCTTACTATGGAATCAGCAAGCCAGTTCAAGACCCACTCCCTAGCCAGATTTCCAACAAGTCATAAACTATATGCCCCTTTCTTTTCTCTTCCAAAAATGCGCATGTCACTTTATAAATTTGAAAATAACATGAGATTCCCTCCCTTCTTCTTTTAATTTTATGTCTGTCATTTTTGTACAAATTTGAAAATAACATTTTTAATCATGCATTTGTGATAAATAATGATAATAGACAAAATATAAAAACATCTTACTTGATTGTATTGTTTAGACATCTGCTTTTTCTATTTATCCACACACACACACACACACACACACACACACACACACACATATTCTTACCCCAAACCAGAACGGTTGCCATCTATATATATATAAAATGCAAAACGGCCGTGCGCTTTTATGTATGTTTAAGAAAGGCTTTTTTCACTGGGCTTCTCGACGAGGTTACATTTATTTAAAAGTTTCCTTATATTTCTGAAATTATAATATCTCTGATTTGTGAACAAACATCGTCTCTGCATTTATTTTGACCGACTTTTTAAAAATTTCCTGTTTTGTCCTTTCACATGTTTGTTTCTTTTTTTTCATATAAATAAAACAAAACTAATCGAACCAAACTATTCGCCTGGCCTTCTCCAGAAAGGCAATTAGTTTTGATCAATGTGGAGGAAACCCTTCATATCAGACAATTGCTATTCATTTGGACACTGCCAGAGCCTCTCCTTTTTGTGGGGAGCTGGTTTTCCCCAATATCGTGGGGAAACAAATAAAATGGCAGAAAACAGGAAGCTTAACTGGCCGACAGCCAGACATTCATTTCTGTGCCTACGTGAACTCATT
This sequence comes from Euprymna scolopes, assembly GCF_053919585.1. Lineage (NCBI taxonomy): Eukaryota > Metazoa > Mollusca > Cephalopoda > Sepiida > Sepiolidae > Euprymna > Euprymna scolopes. The sequence goes on along the minus strand of NC_136482.1, from coordinate 94,424,981 downwards.
CCCTTAACAAGTCAACTTTTTGATTGACATTGATAAATTTGAATGCTTTTCACTTTCTTTCGCGTCATAGCGTAGTGGTAAGGTGTCAGGTTTTCTTTCACTTTCTTTTCTGCCTACGCATTATGGGTTTGAGCCTGCATGCCTACTACAACTTTTTTTTTTAGCTCCAAGCACCCGGGCATAATAATAATTTCAAAACCTACATGTGTACATAGCTGTTGACAAATGTTTGATGTATTTCATAGTTTTTCATTGTTCATTTTAATTTTTAAATTATTGATAAGGTCTAGATATGCCTAACAAAGGCGTTGTATTAATCTTTCAAATGCGACGAGAAAACCTGTTTTAATAATAATAATAAAAGGTTTTTAAAATAATATTTAAATAAACTTTCTTATTTCTTGCATTACTAATTCCATGTATGATAGTATTGTCCAGCAAGATTGTTAATATCAAATGAGTTGCCTCCCTTGAATTAAGATACCAGAGAATGCCGATGGGGCTGCCCAGGCGCATTTTGCCCGCTAAAGTGCTTTTTCTCTATGGTGCTGGCTTTTCAATCCCATTTTCCAACCGTTGTTTCACATCATTCTGCCATGGGAGGGAGATAAATAAGTTCTTGTATATTCATTCAAGGAAAGTAACTCATCTGTCATCTGATATAAGTGTTATGTGTCAGTATTGTGTTGACCGTGTACATAGCATATCATAAGTATCACATAATATAACAATATCACAATAAAATATCTTCACGAGGATTTATTTTGACAATAACAAAATATAATATCACTGATTGTTTTCAATTTTTATCAAAAGCAAATATTTCAACTCAGATTTAGAAGCAGGATACAAGGGTGGATATATCTAGTGTCACACATGCCATACAGATTTTTTTAAATTATTTTCAAGATAAATATATTTTGTTAATAAAGAATTTTCGTGCATGTAAGATTAAAAGTGTCAGCAGATTAGTTTGTGCTATACACATGCAGTGTTTCCTGTTGTGACAAATTTTGATAATCATTAATTTCAAATTTTATTACCTCAAATATTTTTTGCTTGCCTAAACTTAATTGTTTGTAGGTACAAAATTTTTAAATGATGTTAAACAACAGCAACATTTTTCCAAAAATATTTATAAACTTCTCATGAATTTCTTTCATAGACATTAAGAGATATTGTGTCAATTAAATCCTAAAAAGAAGTAGACAAAGACAAAATCATAAACAAATAAAGAAAAACATGATTAAAATTATCGCACTAAGAGATACTTTTGATAAAAACGTTATGAAAAAAGAATTTTTTTTTTAATGCATATAACTTCATCATTACTATTTACATAACAATATTTTTCCTCCTTTTTCTTTCTTTGATTATATTTATTGATAAGATCTCTTTGCATGGAAAAATGTTTTTGTTTTTGTTTTCTAATTAAAAAAAAAAAAAAAACGTTTTTTCTTTTTTAAATAAAATGTTGTTTTCATATTTGACATTATTTTAAGCAATAAAAACCGGGAATACAATTACTATAATCTTTTTAAATCTACATTTTTGTGAAATATTCCCTTCTTAAAAAATATATTATATTAAGAATTCTTTTATTTTTCTGTAGTTTTCTTCTTTTTTGTCTTTTTTTTGCTGTTATTGTTGTTGGTTTTTAATGGCTGTTTCTAGTTTTTTTTTCAATCCTTAAACATTGGAAAGTATCATTGGCTCACTGTAGAGTTTAAAAATTTTTTTAATGCTGTTCTTTTAAAAAAAACATTGTGTTCATATTTTAAATTATTTATTGCAATAGAACCCATTAACAATGCAAGTTTAGTGACATTTTTTGCTACTCTAAATTTGGGGGAAAATTTGCCTTCTTCAGGGATATATTTGTGACAACTGAATTGCAAATTGTTTCTGATGAATGCTAAAAAGCAAATGGCTCTAATAGTTTACCTTCTACCTTTCTCAGCTTCGTTTGGATTTGCTTTCTTTATCACTTCCAAAAGTAAGATTTTACAAGAATGTGTTAACTCAAAACATTTTCAACCTATGAAAATCGTTTCAAACCCGTAAAAGTAGAAAGTTTGTGGAAGTAATAAGCCGACTTGAACTTAAAAACTGCTATAAAACAAACAGCCAAAAAAACGAGCGAGTAACAGAATTTTCAAGCTGGCCACAACTTGAACAGGACTCCATGAACGTATGTTCAATAACCCCTCCTGTGCATTTGGCTGGGGAAAGTGAGCAGCAAAGAAATCTTCAATGACCCACATCTAAGTTTTCTTTATCTTGCATACACATTCTTACACCCTAACAAGAGTCAGGTGAACAGAAACAAATAGCTACACACAGTTAAACATACATAAACAAAAACAAGATAAATGCCCACATATACATAGTGCCACGCTGCTAAATACTCCCATACATATATTACTTACATAAACATATTCACATTATAAACATATTGATCTAAAAATTCTAAGCCTTGTGACTACTGATCCAACTTTCCTCACCAAACACAAGTTATCTTCGCCTGCTCACTGTCGCTTCACAATTTATCTTCTATCCACTACATGAAATCGTTGAACCGAAACTAATCAATAAGAAAAGGGAAAACATCTGCTCTCTCTCTCTTTCAATAAAAAAACATAAAACTAATTGATGAGAAAAAGATAAAGATTTCTCTTCCTTTGTTCTGCTATAATAATAATAATAATAATAATAATAATAATAATAATAATAAAATATTTTTATGTCCATATTAAAAGTGAAAAAAATATTTCATTTCTTTTATTATTATCATATATTAATGAGATTAACCCTCTCCTTCTATGCCTATAAATTTTCAATGTGAAAGTCTTTTCTTTTCTTATTATCAGTTATTGAGATGAAGCTTCCTCTTCTTTGCTCAAAAAAATAATAAATTTGCATACATGATTATATTTCCTGTTTATTATGATCAGTTATTTTTAAGTTATTAAGATTAAACCTTCTTTTTCTTTGCAAAAAAAATTTCAATTTGCATGCATGATTTATTCTTTATATAACTTGTTTAAACCACTCTCAATATATTTCTGAAAGACAAATTTTCCTGACAATTTACATTTTAAAAAAATTGTTACTAAAATTGCATTGTTAATTGCTTAAAATAATTTCAGGTTTTGTTGTTGTTGTTGTTGTTGTTGTTTTGTTTTCTTCTTCAATGGCTGCCATGTTTATAACAATATTTTTTTTTTTTTTTCAAATTTAACGAAGGAATGATTTTTAACAATTTTTGTTGAGGTTGATTCTTCACTTAATTTAGACAAAAAAATTGACTGATTTACAAACAGCACTACAGTGCTTTGTATAAGAAAGTTCCTGCAGTGTCTGTTGAGTACCAAACTTGTGTCTCGCATCATCACAATGTTGCGTCCTTATGTTTGTTTAACAAGTGCTTTCACAGAATGTGCTCCGATGAAGTTACTGCACTTATACATCCCTTCTCAATGAAAATAATCCCCAAGCTACCGAACTAACAGTAAAATCCTATCCCTTCTCAATTGAGCTCTGTAAATGTCAGAAGATTTTCTACTCTATTGCCTTCTTCCCTTGAACTGCTTGCCTCTGGAATTCCCTCCACCAAATGTAACACTATGCAGAAATTTAAATGTAATGAGAACAAACATTTTGCTGCTCAATTCTCCACTCATGTTGTCTCCCTATAAATCTGGCTCCCATCAGTGAAAATATGATTCATTTGGGGTGAACAAATAAAAACTTTTTTTTAAGTACAATTGTGCCATTTGTTCATAACTAATAACATTGAGCAGTTGATTACTTTTATTAGTTTATTATTTACTAGTCGTTCCTACTCGGCACTGCTCAGTAGTTGCAATTTATTTTGCTATTCGCTTTTTTAAACACTGAAAAAAATTTATTTTTCTTTCAAAATATTGTGGTCCAATCAAAGGGAAGTAACTATATGGATAAATACAGAGTTATGTCCCTTTTTATACAGTATAGCATTTTGTTCTTAACAACGTTGTAATGATCCCCTCAAAAAAACTGACGAGCCAGTATCAAATATTGATTTTGTAAGAATAAAGCTATCGATGACAAAGAAAATATAAAGAAGCTCACTTTATATATCAGAAGACTAGATTATTTGAATGGCAAAAAAAAAAAAAATTATTTGATTAATAGATATGGTGGCTGCTGACTATTTTGTAGCATAAAGAAATGTCTCTTACAAATCGAACTTTCCCGACAAAGTTGTACATATAATTCTTTTATCCGACCTATTTGTGTATAATATCCTCTATGTGTAAAACATAAAATTTGAAGAAGAAAAATTATTCAAGCAATGCTTTTGAGATAAACACCGATAATTTGTAAATTTTGACTACTACTCTTATGTCATTTTCACACCGTTTCGGCCGATGTAATCTACGACCTTCTTCAGGTCCATCTTGTCGAACCCAGCAATCCTTGTGTGGAACTTAGTAATCTATACAGAATTTCACTGAACCCTTTATTTAATCCATCAGGATATATTGTCCTCATTTCGTCAATCATGACAAGGTAAAGTCTTAAGTGTCAGTTTTTATTATATTCTTAGTATTGGCTGAATGAGAATTGAACCTCTGCTCTTCCAAACGAGTCACTTATAGCTGATTGTACTTAACACTTTTATCCATTGCGACCCATGTCGATATGCATAGATTCCCAAGTTCTATAATATGCACCTGAAGGTTACATTGGATGAAATGTTCTGAGGACAATATCCAAAATGATTATAGTGTTTGGAGACCAACACGTTGTAGCTTCAGTCGCAAAGCAGACAAAGAATAGAAAAGAATTTCAACTTGCTTTTTTAGTTGTACGACATTTATTTCCCCATTCTCTCGTTACCGCTGCGATGTCCCTCGCATGATTGTCTTCTCAAATGTCATCCACGCATCTCACGTGATCTCAAACATTATTCCTGTTTCTAACGTGATCTCCTTTTTAAAGTCTTTATTTTTCGCTACTGGTGACGTCAGTTCGCATGCATTTGCATATGTGCGCCTGCGCTATGTTAACATAGTAATCCAAATGATACACATTCAAGCAATGTTTAAATGCTTCCATTGCATGTAAATCTTTTGAAGCATTCAATAAAACAAGTGCACATTTGTAGGATGTAATAGTTTTAGGTTCTTTGAGACAAAGCAACGGCATTTGTAAGTAAAAAAAGTTGAAGCAGTTGCAAGTTTAGATGTACTATATTCAATTGATGAAAATTGACTAAATGCGGTAAAAGTACTCTATCGGCCAACAGAATGGTTTGGCGTGTGAATATAGTTCTTTGAAGCACATCCACAGAATTGGCAGCAGTGTTATGACTGTATGATACAACTCAATCTTATAGTGACTTTGTTGCTGTCGGGCTGAGCTACGGTTCTGTTCAGTCCTAGAAGTTCCACTCTTCCATGCTTTATCTTCTCTTTCAGAAATTAGTCTATTGCTAATCACCTGAGGTATTCCTACTAGGGCTGCTCGGGCATTTTTTCTAAGCTAGAGTTGCTTACACACGTGTGCTGACTTCTTAAAACCACCCCTGATCTTGTGTCTACCCTCCTTGTCAGGAGGTTAATATGCTAAGGCTGGTTCTGTCCAGCTCACCAGCCCAGTTAGAAGTCTGCCAGGAAGTGTGGCACGATCCTTTTTGATTACTATTGTCCGACTTTAAACTTTTTCCAATTCAAACAAAAGAAAAGGTATTTTCTGTTACAAAATAATGTTGTTGTCTGCTCTTTCTTCTTTGAATCAGAAGAACTTTCTATGAAAATGTTTCTAACATAAAATCAGGACTGTCAGGCTCAACTAAAACGTTATTTGTGATAGTCATGGATATCTACTCACCTTCAAATTTTCTCAATCGCAACTAACCATTATAAAAATAGTGATCCCCTGGCATGATAGAAACACTCAGTCAAATGATACATGAAAGCTGAGACCGCAAATTAATTAAAAACAAATATCAGATAAAACCCAAGAAAATTATATCCTCAAATGTTATTAGACATTTTTTTTTTAATTCTGCCATTGCTTAATATCACTCTTGTCTACAATCGTTCAATTTTCAATTAAATACATTGTAGAATTATTTATGTATAATAAAAATTTAAGAAAAAAATGTTTAAACTGTGTAAAAAATCATTCACTTTCAATAGTGCCTGATTTTCTTTAAAGTCTTATTTTGTATAGAAATAAAATGTTATGCATTTAATATTGTACATTTATTTCTGACAGTATGCAGTGTGTTATGTATTGATTTATTTGTTAACGCTGTTGTTTGGATGAATAATATTGCTAAACAAGTGATTATTTAGTCCATGAAGCTAGAAATAAACAAAAAATACCTCCAAATTAAAAATAAGATTCGTATAAGATTCTTTGCTTCGTTTTTTTTTTTTTTTTTTAAATAATATTATCAGGTCAGTGCAAAAGTTTTCGACGGTTTGTAGAAAGGCCATTTTAACTCACTGGAATTTATTTTATTGTTATTACTTAATCACACCACCATCATTGATTTATAACTTCTTTTTCAGGTTATTAAAGCATTATTCATATTTTTCTGAAATATTCTCAAAACAACCTTCTTTAGAAAAGGAGTCATCTTCCATCATGATAATGCTCGTCCTTATGCAGCACTACTGATTAAAGATCTAAGAGAATTTGGTTGGGAAATCTTACCCCATCTTGTATTTTCTCATCTTGTATATACTCTTGACCTAGCTGTCTCTAATTATCACTTATTTCAAGGATTATAAAATCATTTAATGGCCTTAGGTTAACATCATGAGATGAGATTGAACAAAGATTAGATTCATATTTCACATCAAAACCGAAAACATTTTTCAAACGAGGCATTTATAAGCTCGTTGACAGATGGAATCAATTTAGAGAGAAAAGGCCATTATTTTTATGAATAAAGATTTTCAAAAACACAGTTTTTCATTTTTAAAATAAAATTTTAAATCGGCAAAACATTTTTGCACCGATCTGATATTTATCCATCAATCAACAATGTGGTTTAATATACAACATGCTGCATATAAACAAATGGGATCTTGTCTACAATTCAACCTAATAAAAAAAAATACAGAAAAATTTTTATGATGCATGTACCCGTCACTGAAAATATGTAAATTGATCAAGTAATTTTTTTTATAAAGAAAATATCTTTTTTTACGATTTTAGCGATTTTAATACTAAATCATAGCCAAAATTTGATTTTCTTAGTAAAAAAAACAGTTTTGTTTTTTTTTTTTTAATTCGGTTGAATTCTGGACAAGAACCAAGAAATGTCATTCAAATGAATGGCTGAACGATTTGAATCGTTTTGTCATTAAAGCTGGATTTGACTGCAAGTTTGCTGATGGGAAAAAACATTTGATTGAAATAACCAACTATGGCATTAACATTGCACAACAAAATAACCTCGTTGTGTCTCTTGTAGTTGCCTGGATTTTCTGCCATATTTCCGGTTGGAGAGAAGTCCTGTGGTCTCGGAGTTTACCACTGTGTAAGCTGAAAATTAAAGGAAGGGAAGCAAAATAAATAAAATCTTGGAATATTTATCACGTCTTTTTATTTATTTATTTTCTATACTGGAGTGAAACCATATTCTTGTGAAGTATGTGGCTTTTCTGTTACAATTAAACAAAGTATGTTGAAACATATGTGAACACATACTGGAGAGAGGAGCAACCGGACTTATGAAAAAGAATTTTACAAACTATCTTACAAATATACCAGGTAAACAAAGTGCAAAGGAGATTCAAACAATTGCACTTAAAGGGACGGTTAGAATCTTAAAAAGATCTCTCGGTTGGAGTGTCTAAAATAGCAGGTGCATGTTTGGCATCTGGTAGGATGCCCCATCCCTGGCTTAAACAAAATGATAAGAAAAATGAAAAAATAGAGAGAATCAGGTGTCTTATGCCCCAGGACTCTACATTGTAAGGAAAGTAATGCCAACATTCCAAAAACAACGGGAACCAGAGGCAAAAGACAAAATACCATGCTGGAAACAAAAGATCCAAAACCAGCTAAACCTGTGCCAAAGGGAATTGTCCCAGATTAAACAATTCCTAGCCGCCCCTGCTGTACAGGGACGACTGAAGAACATCATCGGCAAACTCAGCAGGAAATATGGTACAAAAGCAGGACAGCTACAAAATGTAGCTAGAGAATTAGAAGGAAAAATCCCAGCATTTTCCAAATGCATTAAGAAAAGAGAAAGCAAGAATAGGGCAAAGCATGAAAACAAAACATTTAAGCAGAATGCTCGGTTATTTTACCGTAACCTAATAAGGGACACTATAACGGTGAATAACCCGCCCAAAATACAAGAGCTGGAGGATTATTGGAGGCCTCTCTTTGAGAACGAGATCACCCATAACAAAGAGGCTCAATGGATCCATACCATTGAGAGGAGCCTAGAAAATAAGCCAGAGATGCCGGAGCCAAAGATAACAGCTGGCACTATAAAAACGAAGCTAAATGGCGTCTCAAATTACAAAAAGCCTGGCATAGACAATCTCCCCAATTTCTGGCTGAAACAGCTAACATCATTACATGGGCATTATAGCAGTTGTTTCAACAGAATATTGAGCGGAGAAGAAACCACACCAGAATGGCTATTAAGAGGAGATACAACCCTCATAGCAAAGACAAAAGAAACGCAACGCCCTAATAAATACAGGCCCATTTGCTGTCTCACTACCACCTACAAACTCTTCACTGGCCTTGTTGCGGACAGTATATACCAACACCTCTCCTGCGCCACATATCTTGAAAAAGAACAAGCAGGCTGTAGGAGGGACTCTCTAGGTACCAAAGACCAGCTCTTAACAAATAAAACTATCTTGGAAGACTGTAGGAAGAGACAGCGAAATTTAAGTATGGCTTGGATTGATTATCAGAAGGCTTATGACAGTGTACCACACACGTGGCTTCTACGCTGTCTAGAGCTATATAAGATACACCCGATAATCAAACAGGTCATAGCTACACAAATGAAAATGTGGCAAACAAACATGACATTAAGCCACACAAAAGGAAATATAAGGGTCACGGACGTAAACATCAGGCGAGAAATCTTCCAAGGAGATAGTTTATCCCCTTTACTCTTCTGCTTGGCAATAGATCCGTTAAGCAAACTTTTAAACAAAAACAAATGTGCTTACAATCTAAGCCAGGACCGCCGACAAGACCCAAACAAACGAATTAACCACCTGCTCTTCATGGATGACCTCAAGCTGTATGCCAGTTCTGATGCCGACTTAAATGAACTCTTACAAGTCGTACATAACTTCTCCAGAGATATTGGCATGAAATTTGGACTGGACAAATGTGCCAAGTGCTCCATCAAATCTGGGAAGATCGAAACTGAAAATATACAGCTTGATGAATATACCACCATCAAGGACCTAGAAGGGCAGGAAGGATACAAATACCTTGGCATAGAAGAGAATGATACCATCCAGCATGCCAAGATGAGAAACAAAATTGGAAGTGAGTACATACGCCGAGTCAGGAAGATTTGTAAAACAGAACTCACAGGCAGAAACAAAATAACTGCCATTAACCAACTAGCCATGCCAGTGGTAACATACAGTTTTGGTATTGTCGACTGGCCACAAAAAGACATAAATAGACTAGACACTAAGACACGTAAAATGCTGACAATGTATAAAGTAATATACAGAAACCAGTGTCTGTCTAGAATATATCTGCCCAGATGGAAAGGAGGTATGGGGCTCTCGGAGATTGACCATCAACATCGTGCAACTATTGTGAGCACCGGACAATATCTGATGAGCTCTAAAAACCCAACTCTCAAGATGGTACACCAACATCAGGAATCAAGAGCCAGTAGAACAACATCCATCACAAAACTGGCCAAACATTTTGGGAAAGACTGTCTTACAAGTGAGACAGAAACAGAAAAGATACCTGCGACTGAAATAGCCAGAAAAAGTCGCCAGAAATACACTAAAGCTTTCCATGACAAGAAAGTTGAAGAATGGGCCAACCAACAACGGGCCAAGTATTTTCTGGACGAATATAACCAAGACTATATTGATAAGGAAGGGTCTATAAGCTGGCTAAAGGATGGATCGCTCCACTATGACCAGGAGAAGTTTATAATAGCTGCCCAAGATCAAGGCTTGATGACCAATGCGTTTAAAAAGATGAGTGGTCTCAGCAAAGACAACAAATGCAGGTTCTGCCACACAGAAGTAGAGAGTGTGAGCCACCTGATTTCTAGCTGTAAGGTTCTGCTAGGGGACGGCTACTATACAATGCGAAACAATGAAGTATGCAAATATCTCCACTGGACGATCTGCAATAAGTTAAATATCGAATGCAGCAAGAAGTCATGGGAACATATACCCGAAAGAACAGTCGGAAACAAGTCATATACCATCCACTATGACTATGCAATCCCTACAGCCACGTACCTAGAAAACGGAGCTATAAAACCCGACATTGTAATATGGGATAAGAAGGAGAAGGAAGCAACCTTGGTGGAAGTTAGTGTCCCGAATGATGCTGGGTTAAACAGAGCTGAGAGGGAAAAGATTACCAAATACCAGGGTCTTATGTATGACATGAAAAGAAACTGGAACCTTAAGAAGATCTCTATCATTCCAGTAATTATAGGAGCAACCGGACTTATGAAAAAGAATTTTACAAACTATCTTACAAATATACCAGGTAAACCAAGTGCAAAGGAGATTCAAACAATTGCACTTAAAGGGACGGTTAGAATCTTAAAAAGATCTCTCGGTTGGAGTGTCTAAAATAGCAGGTGTATGTTTGGCATCTGGTAGGATGCCCCATCCCTGTCTTAAACAAAATGATAAGAAAAATGAAACAAAGAACTTGAATGCCTACTAGACACTATCCTCGAGTGTCTAAGGTCTCTCTGTACAGGGGTTTGTCAGAACAATCTGGCATGAGGATACTTTTTCCATAGAAGTAAACCCTGACCAAATATTCAAAATCACATAGTATTCGCAGCCCAAATAAGATCTCCCCACTACGGCTACCCCACAGCTTTTCCGAGGAATGGTGCAACATCTCCAAGTGATATTACCTCAAGTAATAGCACAAAGCTGGATACTCCACCAGACTAGATAAATACTTGTCCTGGAATTCAGTCAGACCAAGAGACCAAAATAAAAGATATACTACAACATATGAAAATGGTTAATTGGGGAGAGGAAAATTATGTTCTCAATTTCTTTACTAACTCAGTGCTTGAGAGATAAAGAAGTTTAATTGAACATTCGAATATCTATGTATCTTATATAGAGTTCAAGTGTTAGCCCCGGGTTGTGGGCCCCTTGACTTCTGAGAACTTCGACTGAAGTAAAATAAAACAAAAAAGAGAGAAACTTGTGAAGTAGGTGATTTTTTTTTTTTTTTTTTTTTTTTACATACATGTGAACACATACTAGAGCCACCTGACATCCAACTGTACGGGTTTGCTGAGGGATGGATATTATATGACCTGACACAATAGAGTGTGTAAATATCTCCACTGGACGATTTGTAAAAAGTTGAATATCAAATGCAGCAGCAAATCCTGGGAACATGTTTACCAGAAAGAACAGTCAGAAATAAGTCAGACACCATCTGCTATGACTATGCAATTTCAACAGCTACATACCTAGAAAACAGAGCCCTAAACCCTGACATATTGATATGGGACAAGAAGGAGAAAGAAGCAACCTTAGTAGAAGTTAGTGTCCCTAATGATGCTGGGTTAAACAGAGCTGAGAGGGAAAAGATAACATAAATACCAATGTCTTATGTTCAACATAAAAAGAAACTAAAATTCTAAGAAGATGTCTAACATTGCAGTTATTATAAGAGCAACTGGACTCATGAAAAATAATTTCAAAAACTACCTGGCAAATATACTTGGTGAACCAAGTGCAAGAGAGATTCAAGCAATTGTACTTAAAGGGACGGTCAGAATCTTAAAAAAGATCTCTCAGCCGGAATATCTGAATTAACAAGTGAATGTTTGACATCTGGTAGGATGCTCCATCCGCAGCTTGTAGAAACTGATAAGAAAAAAAAAAAAAAAAAAAAACAAGCCGAGCATGTAACATCCCCATCCACAAGTGAAAAATTTACTTTTACCATGACTAATGTTTGTGCGAATTTTTTTTTAAATCCAAAGCATGGTTTTTGAGAAAAGTGTGAACAAATGAACAGATGAACGATTTGGAAGGCAATTTTACCCCTACAATGGAACCATAGGGAGGCAACCAAAGTTATCCCGAAAAATCCATTCTGGCAAAAATTTACTTTCACCATGACTAATGTTTGTGCAAAATTTCCAAAAGTGTGATTATTGAGAAAAGTGCGAACAAACGAATGGACGAATGCAAGTGAATTATTAGGTCCAGTCCCTCCTTTGTCAGAGGGACCAAGAATATTGGAAATTAACTCCAGTCAGTTCACAATTGACTTTATGGGTTCCATCACAGATTATGAAATTTGCTGTGACAAATTAAAATTCTATTGGATGTATTATGCTTGATTACACTTTAATATTGGAAAGAAGAGCATGAACACACAAGTCCCCCACCCTCTAGTTTTAAATAAATATACAAGGGTGTTAACTGAGCTAAACACATCAGCTGACAAAATTTACATGGAATAAAAATAATTGTTTCTAAAAAGGTGTTGGGACAAAAAAAGCTCCCAATTGAAGTATGTGTGTGTGTATGTGAGAAAAATGTTTGTGCGTATACTTTCTATTTTTCATAGACCAATATTTTCAAGATAAAATCTCGATGATTGCTAACTATATAATAACAGACAATAGCGAAATTCTAGTGACCAACATTTTATTCATTATATTGTTCATTTTTTTCCAATTCAAAACTTCAATAATTTTTTTATCAACCATTTCACACATAGTAAACCAACCAAAATTAGTATATCAATTTTGAATCAAAATTCGCTTTCAGAAAAAAAGCAACAACATATTATAGACAGCAAAGAAACCACAAAAGACCAACAACTCATGTTGATGACATAATAAACAGATTGTTACCTATAGGGCCAGCCATCTATGAATATATAAATAATTCTATAAGATATGCAATCTAATATTAAATTAAAAAGAAATTAATTCAAAACATAAAGATACAAAATCCACATGGCGTTTAATAGTTAAATATATAAATTCATAATTTAAGGAAAATATTTAAGTTCAATATAAAAATAATACAGAGAATATATATATATATATATATATAACCAATTTAATAGGCTGATAGTTTAAAGATATCTTAAGGTCTTTTAAAGTTGTATTATACAGGGTGCAGCAGAAATACCTCCCATATTTTAAATTTTCAACTATTTGTTGCTAATGAGCTTATGCAAGTGCCAATGATGTTTTCATTTAGCTTGCCCTTTTTTCAGGTATCTTCATCAATCAATATGGTTTGGACTGGTGCATTTATTAGTGCTTTTATTGTAGAAATGTTTTGGAAAAATGGTGAATCTGTAACTGCAACGTAGAGCTTTCCAAGTTCATTACAAGTTAGAACAGCAAGATGCTGTTCTAGATAGAAAATCAATACAGCTATGGGTTGCAAGTTTCAGAGCTACAGGTTCAGCACTTTAAAGAAACCCACCTGGAAGGCCTCGAAGCGATCGAACGCCAGACAGTATTTGAGCTGTGAGACTTTCTGTTACTCAGTTTCCAACACATTCAGCTCACAAACATTCTTTTGCTTTGGGATTGTCTGATCGAACAGCCAGAAGAATTCTACACACTGATATGCAGTTCCATCCATACAAATTAATGATTGCTCAGAAATTGCATGAGAGCACCTGGGCCCTGTCGGTGGAGCATTAGAATACGCCGACTGCCCCCCTGCAGAGGGTAAAAGTCCCTCAATGGGGATCCTGAGTATGACCTTAAACTATATCCAGTGGTGAGGCCCCATTTTGCGGGCTTTGGGGAGTGTAGAACCACCCTTTAATTACCATTGCTCCCAGGTTCACTCTGACCCGGAGTGGTAGTACCTGTTAGGGTCCCAACTATGGGTTAAATAGAAACCGACGTGAAAACAAATATATTCTATTAAAAAAAAATTTCTTCAAAATCTTTGGATTCGGCATTAAATAACCCGAAAAGGTTGATATGCTGTAAAACAAAAACATCCAACCAACCAACCATGAGAGCAACTGGGAAGATCGTTTGTCAAAATGTGGGAGATACTTCTACCACACTCTATACAATAAATGAGTGGCTAAAGTAGATACAAATTTGTAAAAAGCAATAAATTAATTAAAATAATACACTAAACTTTGTGATGGTTCTAAGATAATAAATAATTTAATAATTACTTTTATAAGAAGGATTAATTTATTGTCAGAGGTTACATTGAATTACTATTAAAATTTATTTTTAAGGGCCTTCATACAACATTCAAATGCTGTTTTGAACATTACATTGTTACTCGATAGTAACAATAAACAAAATTTAATAGCAAATGCAAGGGCAGCAATACTCAAATTAAAGCTGATATCTCCCTTATTTACCAAAAATAAATGTCAGAAAAACAATCTTATAATTTTTTTTACACCTATCCTTTAAAACTAGAGATATTTAAAATTTATTTTCATATAAGTATGTACTTAAACTTTAAAGGCAAGACAAAAAGATGTATATGTTTCTAATTAGATTAAATTAATTGTTTTTTTTAGTTGATGTTTATCGACTAATTTGCATTTTGAACAGACTGATATAAGAATATTATTTTGCATAATAGATAGAACATCATTAAACAGAAATACTCATTATATCTAGCAAGTTGATTTCAAATATAGCATAAATATATTGGACAATTTTATTCTCTTTACCTCCCCCCCCCCTGTATCTCGCATTCCTTAAAACGTCACTAGTCCAACTGTGGAACAAGAGCACATTTTCGACGGTTAATTTTTAAAATTTTGGAATGCTGAACTGTATTTAAAGCTAAGACTATCTTTAATAGTTTACATTGAAGATGGAAGCTTTCATCAGATAAGTTTTTAATTTGCGATACTTATTTTCTTTTTCATTAGATGCAAATGTAAATAATTATATTAATTTCAGTTTTTAATTTATATTTTTTTATTTGATCGTTTTATTTAATAAATTTTCTTGTTCATTTTAAATATAGCATAGATTCAAAAACTATTTCTTTTCAGTTAGTGAGAGGGGAATCTATCACCATACTTCCTTTAAACATGTCAATTGAACTTATATTAAGTATAATACTTATTATTATCATCATTTTTTTTTTCTTTTGGAGAGTAGACAATAGAATGTGGATGTGTTATCAGCAGCTCCCATTACTCTCACTTCTAATTTGTTCTTCGGTCCTCCTTTTTAATGAGTGATTTTTCTGACAAAGGGAGAAGAAAAAGCTGTATTGTAGGTTGGCAGTATTTTGCGTGAACAGTCACCAGAGATGTTGGAAATTTTCTGTTTCTATGTCTATCCTTGTAGCTATGTCACTAATAAGGGTGCTGGAGATAAACGTTTTAACTGGGCTGATGTTATCTACCTAATAGTCAGGGACACGAACCTTGGATTAACCACTAAGGAGGCTGTCCTATCAGGAGGTGCAAAGTACTGTGGCTGCTGTATTGCTATTTGGTGAATGGATTCTGGACCATGCAAGAACTTCTGGTGGAGCTTCTTGCACAAATCTAAATCAGTGTAAGCAGTTTTTAAATATTTCCTGCTTTTTATTAACTAAATTATCATTAGATGTTATTATA
Organism: Euprymna scolopes; assembly: GCF_053919585.1. NCBI lineage: Eukaryota > Metazoa > Mollusca > Cephalopoda > Sepiida > Sepiolidae > Euprymna > Euprymna scolopes. The sequence continues at coordinate 94,409,153 of NC_136482.1, read as the reverse complement.
CAAGGATCATTTCAAACGCAATGCCTCCTATTTTCAACTCAAAAAGTTGAAGAGCTATGAAGATGGCAGTGGTATCATTAAAATGAGACATTTCATACTCTAGAATTTATTTTTCTACATAGTCACCACTACTATTCTCAATGCACTTTGCCAGCAATGAATGAAAACCTTGATGCCTCAGTCGTAAAAGTTAACACTTGGGGCTGAACAAGTCTGAAGGTGCCAGGTTGGGACTGTACAGTGGGCAAGATAGCATCATTCAACCAAACTTTGTCCTACATTCCTTGGTCTTCAAACTTGTGTGTAGCCTGCCATTGTCGTGTTGCAAACTGAACGTTTCCCTTTTTTCTATACCATTTTAAGTTCAAAATGATAATAATCAACTTCAAAATGAATTTATTTTCAAGTAAAAAATGAATCAACTTCAAAATGGAAAACAACTTCAAAATGGATTAATCAACTTCAAATTGGAAAACAACTTCGAAATGAGAACTAATAACTTCAAAATGAGAACTAATTAACTTCAAAATGAATTAATCAATTTCAAATTGGAAAACAACTTCAAAATGAGAAGTAATCAACTTCATATTGAGAATTAACATAATACAAATAAATTCAATATTTATTCTTTTATGTTTACTTCAAAGAGATACAAAATAATATAAACGTTTCAAAGAAATTTATTTAAAATTTAATATCATCTAAGTTAATTACAAAAGGGAAGTAATCAATGTATTCCAGATATGAAGTTAGTGCAAGTTTCAGGGGAAATATTATTAATAGCTTCGGAGATCATCACTTCTAACTTGCCAAGGCGAAATTCTTTAGTTGTCGAAAACTCCTAGCCATCACCACTTAAAACCCCAACTATTGAGTCTGCCATATTTTTTATGTCAGCTTTTATGACTGACCAAACCTTTTCAATAAGATTTAACATTGGGCTATAGGGAGCAAGTCTTAAAATTTGGTGTTGCGAAAATTCATACTCTCCCACAACTTTCTTCAATTGAAGTATGACAAGCAGTCTTATCAATAACTAAGATAACACTCCTTTCATAAATTTCATTTGTCTTTCTAACACACATCCATATAGATATATAAAATGAAGACGACCAGTCAATTTCCTGACTCATAGGGTAAGCTAATTGAAAAACGAATTATCAATTTACTAAAAACATTTCTCAATTTAATTTGATTAATCTATTTTGAAGTTGATTCATTTTTCATTTGAAAATAAGTCCATTTTGAAGTTGATTATTATCATTTTGAACTTGAAATGGTATAGTCTTACACAGGCAATCTGAGTCTTCAGCTTTGTCAACATTTCAATGTAACGGTCAATATTGCTTCTGTTAATCTTAAGTGTTAAAGTTGCCTATATTCATGATACAATGTGATATATTCTTCTATTTCTAATCCTACTCAGATCTGGCTTCATTGTAATATTGTTTGTTATTATTGAATGACTGCTCACTTGAAGATCATTCAGATATTATTTTTGAGATACTAAGCATAAGTGCTTTTTTTCACTGATTTCAAATGGTTGAGATTATTGTCCATATAATACAATGTGTAATTAGTCTTATGGTAGGATTTGGAACTATTATCATTTAAGTTTAGAATAATGTCTACAAAATTTACTACTTTATGATTTAGATTTATGGTTATTTCAAGATCCAATTGACCAAAAAATTGACATATAGCTCTTTTCAATTTTCTCTTAATTTTTTATCACTATAGTTTACAAAAACAAATCATCATCATCATCATCATCATCATCATCATCATCATCCTCCTCCTCCTCCTCCTCCTCCACCATATACCTGGTACATCTTTATAGAGCTTCTTCAAAATATAAAAACCTACCAAGTCGGTTACCTGAGCAGTTTGAAAACCCTATAGTAATGTGAAAGTTCAGTTCTTTATTTTTATTGGTCCATAATTTATAGTCAAATAGATTTAACATTCTACCTAATTTTAGGTCAGTTTCCAATCTAGTTAGGTTTGTTTCTGTTTTGTCAGAAAGCTTTATCCAATAGGAGTCGATGTCAAGCATAATGAATCTGAATCCTTCCATGTGGAAATTATTCAAGCCGACTGAGAACTTCTTTGAAGAATGATCATAATTTATTTTAAATTTTAAACTGGGTAGAATTTTGCCCCAATTTCTTATACTGACTTTTCCTATATTTGATACACAAGGGGAAAGCAATCTAATAACTAAGGATGTTATACAAAATCTTTTTTATCTAGGTTATTTGGAGGTGTATACTTCAAGAATTTTGTCAATATTGATTCCATATATATATTTTTTTTTTTACATAGGAGTGACGACTTATCATGGCCCAGAGGCCACTCGAGGATAAAGGTTATTGAGTGTACAGTAGTCAATGGGATAATATCGCAGTAATTGTTAAGAGTGGAAATTTGGTAAATTGGATTACTTAAGGGGACGGTTCATCAAGAATTTGTTTACGTTGGACTTGAAGATTACCAAATTGTAGTCAGCTGGAAAACAGGCAAACAAAAAAGAGTTCCACGGGCGTGCAGTTCTAATTAAGAAGTTTTGTTCATGGAATCTACGATTAGGTTTAGGCACAGTTATACATATATGAGGGGCGTGCAATAAGCAATGCCTCTGACCCACTTCCCATAACAGTAGAGCAACGAAACTTGGCACAGTTATTAGTCTTTCTCTACATAGGAACCACCCAGAGTTATGCATTTCTCCCATCGTTTGATGCAGTTCTGGAGACCGTTTTTGTAGAACACCCCAAGTTGGTCCTCCAACCACGACGTGACTTCAGAAATCAAGGCTGTATCATCTGGGAAACGCTTTCCTTTCAAAAACAACTTCATGGCTGGGAAGAGGTGAAAGTCAGAGGGTGAAAGGTCAGGAGAGTAGGGAGGATGGGGAAGGATTTCATAACCACACGCCTGTGCTTCTGATCTGACGACATGCAAGTTGTGGACCGGAGCGTTGTCCTGCAGGAGGAGGGTACTTTGCTGATTTTTCCCCGCCTCTTGATTTTGATAGCTTCCCTTAATTTCCTCAAAGTGAAGCATAATAGGCTCCTGTAATTGTGGTATCCTTTGCCAGGAAATCTGTCATCACTACTCCGTCCTGGTCCTAGAAGACTGTGAGCATGATCTTGCCAGCGGAGGGCTGCACCCTTGCCTTCTTTGGAGGTGGTGAGTCCAAGTGCTTCCACTCCATTGACTGAGCTTTGGTCTCTGGATCATAGTGATGGACCCAGGTTTCATCCTGTGTAATCAGTCTTTTGAAAAACTTTCTCATCTTCTTGCCACATCTCCAAATGTATCCTTGAGCACTCGACGTGTTCTCTCTTTTGGAATGTTATGAGCAACCTGGAAATCCATCTGGCAGACACCTTATGCATATGCAAATGCTCATGAATGATAGTTTCCACAAACTCTGTACTAATCTTGACATCTTGACTATTTGGCGAATAGTAATGCACCAATCTTCCAAAATGGCAACCTCAACTTGACGAACAGATGCCTCATCAATGGCAGAAGGGGGCGACCAGGTCTGGGAGCTGTTTTCGCAGACTTCCGGCCATGTTTAAATTCACAATGCCAGCGTTTTACAAGGTCATATGATGGGGCATTATTACCATAAGTTTCTTTCATTTCATCAAAAGTCTCCTGTGGTGTGCGTCCTTTCAAATACAAAAACTGGATCACTGCTCGACATTCAACAGGCTCCATTTCACACCTGACTCAGTTCAAACACCTGTAAAACAGAAACCACAATTAGTTCAGAGCTGTAATTTGCCACATAACCCATAAAGATATAAATCATTGCACATGCAAAATTTCAGCTAGATCAGACAACTGGAAGTGGGTCAGGGGTATTACTTATTGCACACCCCTCGTATATATATATATATACACCTCAAAATAATTTTGATAAAAAAAAATTTGTATACAATGCTAAAAAGTTAATACTATGATGATTTTTTCATTTACTATTTTATAATTTTTGTGCCATTTTTTCATAATTAAATTATTAAAAAAAATTATCAAAGTTTTGAATTGAAAAAAAAATGAACATTAAAATGAATAAATTTTTATTTACTAAAATTTAGCTTAATATTGTCTCATTTTTACTGCTGCTTTGTACAGCCCCAAGTACTGGGCGTCAACAAAGAAAGCAGAAACTTTTAAAACGTATGAATTATTTTTGAATTTACTTATGCCATGTCTATGCATACATGCACCAAAATAAAAAACTTTCTTTTTCTTTAAAGATTTCAATAATGATGTGAATGAAGTGCACATGTAACTTTCTTATCAGTCTTAAGATCTCAAATCTCAGCAAGATCTGTTTGTAAATTTTATTACTTTAATTTTTATCGATACATCTTAAATTTGCTGGCATAAGTATTCACTTTAATTAGTGTTGGGACAATTGAATGAAAAATCTGGAATCGGAAAAATCGGAACTTTTGTGGGTATTGGAAAAATTTGTGCCGATTTTCAGCTGCCTAAACTGATCCCTTTTTTTGATTATTATTTTTATTTGATTTTGTTTCAAACAAAATCTTCTGATGTTGATAGCAATAATAAAACAATCAATATTTATTGATTTTAACCTATCAGTAAAACTAAAATCTATAAGTCACCCCCAACAACAAGTGTGTTTTTAAGTTTGAGAAAAATATTTGCACTTTTAACATGCGTTTTGTTGGTAATTGCGGGAAATATAACTTTATAGTAAAATATTTAGCGATTTACAAAGAATCAGAATCTGTAATTGTATCAGAATCGGGAATTTAGTATAGTATCAGTGATTGTATCAGAATTGGGAAAAAATATTGGAATCGTCCTATTACTAATAGGAATACATTAACTTTTCCATTCCCAGGAATTAAAAAAAAAAAAAACTTATATAAAAAGGTTACGGTAATGTTTAATCATGTATTAGAAATTTTTAAATGGGGATTGGTTTTGGATTATTTGGATTATTCAAACTACTATTCTCAAATTGGTTGTTATGATGATGTTTCAGCCGATGTAACTTCTGCACATCTCTAGATGAATGCCAAACTTTTGAGTTCAACATCAGCTAAAACATCATGAATATACACAACAAAGATGAAAATAGTAGTCCACATATTTTACTGGAAAAAAAAGGCATAGATGAAAACAAAAAAATTAAAAGCAGGCATTTATTTTATGTTAATTGCTACTTTCTCAATATCAACTGATACTGGTGAATTGTGATTAAATGAGACAAAACTTATGAAAATTAGAATTATAAATTTTGAATGCAAATTTTTTGATGAAGAACTTTTATTACATTTACTCATGAAATACATTCTTCACGTGCCTTCAGGGAAATCTTCAGAGATGCACTGCCTTCATTGCTGGTTTCAGGTTTTGCATTATATCGGGTCAAACAGCAACCCTAACCTAATTCTGAATGTGCAAGGACATCTCCTTGAAAGCTATCAGCTACATGTGCTACTAGTCTCTCCCTCTTAGGGTTCAAAAGAGAGTCACCAACCCAATAGGTCCTGCACTATCAGCTCGGCTTCAACCACTGTCCCATCGATAAAATGTTACATCCCTCTGCCTGTTTTATTTTAATGGTAAGTGCTCCGATGAACTACAAACTTTTGTCCCCCTCGATGTAAATACCCCAACAAACCTAACACGCATCAAAATCCCACCCCTACACAATGGAAATCCCTAAATGTAAGAAAGCCTTCGACTGATAGTTTCTTCCCTAGGACTGCCAGACTTTGGAAAATCTCTTCTGGGTTCCTGCTTCTCTGACTGTACTGACATTCAGAAGTTCAAGTATAATGTAAACAGACATCTTGCTGCTCAACTCCCTACATAGTACCCCTACAAATTATGTGCCAGATAGTAGCTTTCTACATCAAAGTGGCACTGTGCCTTATTTGGGGTGAAATGCAATTAAAAAAAAAAAAAAAAAATTAGAAAAAAAAAATTCATATTCTGACAATCATCAGTCTTTCTTAAAAAAAAAAACAAAAAAAAAACACATCAGCAGATTATCAGCTAATGAGCTTAAGTAAGCATGTAGTGGTGAAGAAGAAGAAGAAAAAAAATTAAAGTTACTTTTGAATTTGTCTTTTGCCCCATTCCCTATTAAATCTTTTTCCAAGACTGATCTTTCTAGTCAAATCCATTTGAATGCAGTTAGCACTTTATTCATTATCTATATATATTAATAGGATAGCGTGTGTGTTATTTATTTTGTGTGTCACGCTTACATCCAAGTGACTGTCGTTTAATTGTTATGGACTTTCATTTCTTGTAATAAATAATTTTACCAAGAATTCTTCATAAGTTTTGGTTTCGGTTATAGCTGATGGCACTCAAGTTTATATATTAGCATTTCAGCCTGGCATTGCCCGGATGTTTGGAAGTGTATGTTGAGCAAAAAAAAAAAAAAAAAGCGGTCAATTTTTTTTAAAACTTTGACCCCTATTATGATCCCTTAATATTTATTGTTTTGGGCTCAAATCAAGTTGTTAAGTTAGATCCATGTCCAAGGAACCTATATCTAAAATTTCAATTATCTATATCCAAAATTGGCGGAGGAGTTTGGTAGAGTTCTCAAAGAACTTTGAACCCTTAACAGCCAAATTTCTGGCCGAAAATTGATTACAAAGATTTTTCCAACTCTAAGTACCGTGTATATCAAATTTCGAGTCTGTAAACTGAAAATTGACAGAGTTATTGTGTAGGGAAATATACACAGACAGACACACAAACACGTTCACTTTATATATATACACACATTTTTTTCATAAGCTTTTGTTTCGGTTACGATTCAAGCTGATGCACCAAAGTCATATGGATATATTTTTTTTTTATTTTGGAAATCACAACTTTATAATATATAAAAAATTGATAGAACATTAACTCTATAATAATATATACGAAATCTGTAAGAATTAAAATATCATATTTAAGCGTACTTTATGACTGGGCTACGCGGGGCATCTCTGCTAGCTTAGATAAATACTTTAGCAGTTTTTGTTAAAACTGCTACAATAATATCAGAGCGTCTTCATTTACGCTGAACATCTACAGAATGCAGACATCAATATATCACATATGAATGAGTCCCCTATGGAATTTCCACGGGTCCCGGTAGTTTCATTTATAGCAAGATTCCTATACCAATTTTTGTAACCTATTCAGATAAAAAATTTGAATGACTATTCTTAAGATATGTTCCTTTAAAACAAGCAGATTATCTTATGTAAAAATGCCATTTCAAACTTATAATCATAGACTAACTCACCAATGGACAGAATATTTTATAAAAAGACTTGAACGACTAAATAAAAACTAAAAGAAAATTTTTTGAGTTATCAGTAACTTGAAAATTTGGTTCAAAATCTAAATTAAAGTTAAAATTATTTCCCTCTTGGTTTTCAAACAATTGCTATTTCAATTGTAATATTTCCAACTAAAACAGTCTTTTTATTTTGGACATTTTAGATTTTCATTTTATCTGTTGCCCATTGTTAATATCTAATTAACTTTATTTTTTTGTTCAAGTTTTAAGATCAATTAATGTCAGAAAAATATACTTTAAGGTTTTAAATTTGGGAGGTTTAGAAAATAAAATTGTCAACCTATACTTAAATAATGAAGAGCTTAAATAAAGAAGAGGTATATATTTTTAAATAGTGATTAAGTTGGTACATGTCACCAGAGAACACTCATCTGGAAATCTATCCCCAAGACTATCAATATGCATTTTCCCTATTATGAACACTTATTTATAATTTTCCTGGCATAAAATATGTAAATAAAAAAGATAGAACGCAAATAAATTTGCCAAATACCAATAAATAATAAAAAAAAATAAATAATAAAATTTACAAATATTACAATATTTGTAAATTTTATTATTTTTTTTTTAAACAACCAAATAATTTTGAAATTACTTACATATAACCAGAAAGAAATATAGACTGCAACATATATATATAAATAAATTAAAAACAAAACAATTTTACTTAAATCTAAAATATTTATTTTGTAAAAAAAATCTAAAATCATTGGGGTAAAAAAGCAGTAACGGTAAGGAAACGGATCTTTTGAAAAATGGTTTTTTGTTGTTTTATCGATGAAAGTGAAGTAATAATGATTGGGGCAAATCTGAATTATATACATCTATAATAAATTATGTCATTTAAACATTAAATCCGGTTGAAAGACAATTCAAATGCTGTTATGTAGCCTGGGTGTTGTCTGAAGTTATACGTCGCCATGATGATTTGGTCTCAAGGAGGAAAACTGAAATCATAAAAACACCAAAAAGTACAAGTCAAAATGTTAATACTAAATAGAGGGGAAAAAAAACTTAAATTATAAATTTGATTCCTATGAATAATAAAAAAAAATTTCTAAACAAAAATTGCGTAGTAATATTTAATTATTAGTTGGATCTTTGCTAAAGCTTTGATATGCAAAATAAAATAAAATAAAAATTGTCATAAAATAGACTAGTATTAATTATTGATCCATTTTATATGAGGTGGAACGATAAAATTGTCGTCCTGAAGAAAACACTACAGCTTTATTTTTAAATTTTTATTGAAAAAAAAAATCAATTCAGGTAACTTATTTATGTAGTAGAGATGACACTAGCTGCCTTCATCCTCAATCACTGCCTTGATACGGGTCTAGAAGTGAGAGCATACCTTTTCCACAAGTGTTGGTGGGAGCTCAGCGAATACTTGGTGGGTGGCGGCGATGAGGCTGGCTTTGGTGTTGTGGGAGATCATGTTGGTGACATTCTCAACATATCACCAAACGAAGTAATCCAGCAGGTTCAGGTTGGGGAAGGAGGGGACTAGTGAGAGAAGGGTACAAAGTTCTTCGGAAGCCAAGCCTGGATCTCTTTGGACGTGTGCCACACCCAGGGTCTGTCAACAGCCACCTGATTGCATCAGGGGATCACCATACTCTTCAGCACATCCAGGTAGACTTTGATGTTGATTTTCAAGCCGACTTCGAAAGTGGCATGATGTGGCCCTCACTTGAAACCACACCAAAGATCATAATCATGGTCCATTTGATGCATGGAGCTGTGCCCTCAAGCGTCGAACCGTCTGGATTTGCATTTTGAGGGTGCTGGCAATGGTCCTGTTGCCATAATTTGGATCGGTAGAGAGCATGAGTTGTACAGCGGCACATCTCTGATCTCACTCGTTGAATATTGTGTCACTTTCAAACATGATAGAAGGCTCCTATCGCTCTTGGGATTTGTACACAATTGGCCAACTAGAAGATGGTCTACAACAAAAAAGGAAAACCAGTTTTCATCAAACGGAAATGGAATCATGTCATCTTTTCTAGGGCAACAATTTTATCGTTTCACCCTGTAGCTGGATAACTTGTAAATGGCAAAAACAATTATTCTTTTGAAGGTAATAAAAAAAAAAAAAAGAGCAAGCTAAAATTAAGAGAAGCCATGTTGCAAGTAGATTTTTGTTAGCAATTAAGAGAATACACAAAATGTTATAAGGATAATTTTTTGAGCAAGTTATAGCAGATCCATTTAGAATAATTACATAATTTTAATGAGAAACGATTTTCTCATTATCAAATTTAGTTTGTCCATTTTCTTTTATAATTACAGAAGTGTTAAAAACTGAAGCATTAAAAATTATATATTACATAGGATAAAAATTATGGAGAAATGCAGAGCTTGATTTTTTTTTTTACATGGAGGTCACCACTAATCAAGGCCCGGAAGCCACTAGGGGATAAGGGTTATTGCATACACAGTAATCAATGGGATAGTATCGTAGTAATTGTTAGTATTGGAAATTTGATAGAGTGTCTTAAGAGGGCGATTCATCAGGAATTTGTTGAAGACTTCCAAGTTGTAGTCAGAGGGGAAACAGGCAAACAGAAGAAAGTTCCACAGGCGTGCACTTCTAAGAAAGAAGCTTTGTTCATGGAATCTACGTTTTGATTTAGGCACAGATAATGAGTGGGGAAAATTACTGACAGTGGTTTCAGCTAGATGAGTGTTTTTCGATTTTTCTTGATTTCAAAAAGTAAACTTTAGTTTTTAATTGGAATGAGAATCAGTAATTTTGATGATTACTTAGTAAAACTAAATCTGCCGTTTTTGATGCAGATCAAATTAATTTGAGATATCACATAATGAGCAAGAACCAAAAAGAGCATCTTTTGTCGTAACATGATCTTTTTAACTTTGATATCTGTTTATTTCACTTAGAAATTAAAAATTTCTATACTGAAAAATCCAATATCAAAAATTTTTCTTAATACAGTCTAATATTTCTTCTTAAAAGTTAAAAAAAATATTTCTGTAAAATCTGTTTGTTTTTTATATTTATGTTAATAAATTTTATTTAAAAAGGCTTGTAAATTGTATTCTTTATACATCTCTAAAGTATACAATATAACAAAATGTGCTTGTAAACAAAACTGTATTTTTTTTTATTAATAAAAATTTTGTAAAAAAAACAAACTATTTTAATAAAAAAAAATTTGCAAATACAAAACTTCATGTTTTCTCCACAATTCAATCAAAATTAAGGAAAAAAAGCAAAGTTGTGACAAAATGTGTTCTTATTCTTCTGTACATAGAACCCTTTGTTTCATTTATTTAATGTGTGTGTAATAAATACTTTACAATTCTTTCCACATCCCCACCACTACAAAAAATAATTAAAAGCAAAAAAAAAAAAAAGAAAGAAAGAAAGAAAAGATAATCAATTCCATAAAAAGTGAGTGGGACATGCAGCAAATTCGTGCACTATTCTTCAAAACCTAAAAACAATTTTAATTTGATTTTATTCAAAGTTTATCGCTTAAAACACACATTTCAGTTGAGGCTAAATTGAATTTTTATGATCCTTGTGCTAGTGTATAGGGTTGTAGACATAGCCATCCCTATAACAGGCTAAGAAATCTAACATTTAGAGACAAATTTTACAATGTGTCCATTTGATCATTCATTCTGGAGTGACCCAAATTCATGGCCCGTTATAGAAATTGATCCAAAATATATTTTAGTTGAGGCTACTTGCTGTGTTTTGATACCAGCAGAGATGTTTTGTTTTTTAATTACTAATACTTCAACCATTGCTCCTAGAAAATTTCATTCTGAAAAGACTCATCATGGTCATTATTGAATACAAATTCTTTATTAACAAATTCCACATAAAAATATGCATTGGCTTTTGTTTATTCAAAGTTCTTAGTTTCTTCATTCATAAGAATTTGTCACTAATTGTCAAATTTATCAATTAACTAATTATGGTTTTTATTATTTCGTATGTAAAATGCATAAAAACGTCAAACTAATTTCGTGGTGGAATTTTTCTTCTGAACATATACAAATCATAATCATGTAAAACAAATTTATGTTTTAAAAAAAGTCTGACACTGAAATATGCATTTTCGTTTGTTTATTCAAAGTTAGTTGTCTCTTCATTTATGAGGATTTTTTTTCATTAATTGTTAAATTTACCAATTAGATCATTGTGATTCTTATTTGGTATGTAAAACACACAAAGCATCAAACTAATCTCACTTCTTTTTTAACTTTATATCAATTATTTTAGAAAATTCAAATCGCCTCAAGTAAAAGACACCAGTCACATAATCGCCATGGCTCTAGCAGATACTAAAGGTTTTGATTGGTCAGAGATTATCACATGTTAGAAGAGTGAAGCATTTTGAAAATAGTCAAATTGGTGAGTGCCAGTTGTGACCTGTGAATGGGCTGAGATATTAAGGTTCAATCCTCAGTAGAGTCATACCAAAGACTCTAAAAATGATACTTGATACCTCCTTGCTAAACACTCGACATTATAAGGTCAGAATCACAGTTAAGTGAGTAAATCCAGAGAAAAGAGTAACACTCTCCCCTACATCTCGGTATAGCAATCAAAAAAAAAAAAAAAGAAAGAAAGAGAAAAAGAAAAAAAAAAAAAAAAAAAAAAAGAGAAAAAGAAAAAAAAAAGGATCCTTCTGGTCACCATCGACTACAGTTGATTTGTGTTTTTAATCTTCATTTACTTAAAATTACAATTATAGCAATATCAAAAAGTTCCAGGTCAATAAGACTGGAATGTGTACACATAGCTCAATCTGGCATGTACATTCAATAAAATTAATTCCAAAAATGTACTTGTTACAAATATGAAAATTGCATAGAACTTGTGCACTAAATATTATTTCATAAAAAATGTAAAATAAAACCTTCAACTCATCTACTTTTAATTAAATATATTGACAAGGAACAAATTCTGTTTCTTTTTTTTTCTACAATTCCTTTAATTGCATAATTTTCTAGTTGCTATGTACCAAAAATTTTCCATTCAAATTTAATCTTGAAAAATTAATTCTGTTATCTTTAAAATTTTCAATTCATTTCCTTGTTATTTATTTAAATACAGTTTATAAATAAAATTTAAAAAATGTAAGCATAACATTTGTTTTTTAAATGTGCATAAAAAAGATTTATTTACTTAAGATATAATGCACCTCTTAATGAATCGTAATAAGTTAATTTGTAAAGCATTAATGCATTTAAAGTAATATAATTTGCAAAGTAAACAAAAGCAATTTTTTGTTGAATAAATTTTAAGCATAAGCACTTATTATTTCAGCAGATTTTATGCGTTCTGAATTTATATGAAATGTTTTTAGGTTGAAAGAAATTAATTGAACAAAATTTTCATAAACATAAAAACATTTGTTTCAGTGATGTATTTTCTTCATTCTAATTTTCACTGTAGTTTATCTTTTGTCTATCTATGTGAATATGTGACTAATAAAAGCCCATAAAAATAAAATTTAACAAATTCAATCAATTTTGACTTGCTACTTTTATAGTTTCAAATGTTCATTACAAAATCCACAAACATCAAGCAAGGTGCAATATTTGTTAATATGAATAGCAATTCAATCAGAAAAGAAAATCAGAAAAAGTAAAATGCATAAATAAGTTGTAATAAAAGGATAACAAAAAGATGAAGAGTTCATATTAAAAAAAAAAGGTTAAAGTTTTAATCATTTGAAGAAAGAGTAGGGGGCAGAATTGGGAGGAGATGAAAAAGTATTGAAGCATGGTTGATTAAAATTAATAAAATGAAAAAATTGTTTAAAAAATGATTCAAAATGTTTGCATGAAACACAAATAGTTTGTATTCTATAAAAACAGATAAACCAAACAATTCATAGGGTTTTAAGCAAATTTCCTGCAACTTTTGTTGCAATCACCCAATTTGTCAAGTTTTGTATTGATTGGAATTTATACTTATCTTGGCAATATAAAAAATAATAAAAATTAAGTTGTCCATATTCAATATACAAAGTGTTTGAGACAAATTTGACACTATTTAGAAAAAAAAAAAAAAAAAAAATCATAAAAAAGTCAATAATCGATGTGATCTTAAAATTCAAAGCACATTTCTTAAAGGACATTTTGCCAAATAAGCTCATCCAAAGTAGTAACCCTGAACATTCATCACAGCTTCCAGGTGGAACGTGAACCTAGAGCAATAATCAACTCATCCTTGATATTGCAGAGGTCTGTCTTTCCTTTCTTAATTATGCCCCACACATAATAATCTATAGTGTTGCAGTCAGATGAGTTGGAAGACCAGATGTTGGTACTGGTGACGTCATGGAAGTCACATCTGGATTTTCTAGTCACATCTGGATTTTTCCCAGAGACATGGAGTTGATTTCTGCTGCCACATATGACTCTTCCACAGCCACCTTCTCCATTCAATGTTTGCCTAATAATGAATAGCAACACAATGTAACCATCTGAACAAAGCCTGAGTTCATTTTCAAAGATGTTAAAACAGTATCATGTGATTTTTTCTGAAAACACCCAAAGACCATTAGTTTGCAGGAATTCAATTTTCATGATTTGTGGAACTTTGTTCAGACTAGTCAAATGTTCTGTACATTGTGCAAATGGTTATGAAAAGAATTACAACATCTCTGGCTTGACTGGTTGTTTGACATTAAAAAAAAACGATCAAATTTGCCTTAAACACCTTATATGTAGTTGTATAAAAGTTAAAATAATATTTAATTCAGTAATAGTAAATAAAGTAATTTAACCTCACCTGCGTTTTTGACAGAGTTAAAAATTGGCTTGCTTTCAAAGAGACATGGCATTTTTTTTCTAAGAAAAGTTAACATTTTTTTTATTAAAAAAAATTACACTAAAATTTAAGTTCATAATATTCCCAAAATTCAGTTAATTTACTTATCAAATCGATTTAAATAAGACAGATTAGTTTCCAATAGATTTTTTGCAAATAGTTTTTAGTAATAAGTCCATATTGTGGTTATTTCATATCGATAATAGTTTTGTTTTTAATCATTTCAAGAAGAGCGACTTATAACTTCAGATCTTGAAAATATGAAGAGATTTGAGAATAGACAAACTCAAAAAGGTATTAGAGATATGGGAATAAGACATGCTTCATCGCTAATGAAATACTTTAAAAAAATTACAAATATAAGAAAAATGATAGAAACAGAGAAATTGAAATTGCAAGAATTAAAATGAGATTCAAGCATAGCAGATCAATTTTATAGATTAGTTAAAATAATTGAAATAAAATATTTCTCCAGATGCAGATATTTTCAAATAAGAAATGGAAATTAAATTACAAATAGTAATTTATCGAATGTAAATCATTGCCTTTTCTTTCACGCTTAGAAGTAATAAAAAAAATATATACTGAAAAATTACTCCATTAAAACTTTTTACAATTGAGGCCAACTATATACATTACTTCAGACAAAGAAAATATAAGTTAATTTAAAAACTATTTTAAGATATTCATTGATAAATATAAATGACTAGAAATTAAAAGAAAAAAATAAAAGAAATTTATCATCTAATTTGTTATTTTTGTTTTGGAAGAAAATCATGATAGATTAATATCCCTTCATCAATACACACGCTAAATTAATAACTATTGCAATAGAAATTTTTAAAAATGCATTATCTTTAAAATGTGCATAATTATGCATAACTAATCTAGGGGCTCTTTCAGTCTTTGACTATGGATACCCATGAAGGAGTGCCTACTACGCATGAAATTTTTGTCGCAGCAGGTGCGCAATCTCCAACCACACCTATCCTGAGCCGACATTGTTAAATACCAGTGGCAAGTGCAGTGTATATACAGAACGACTGGAAACATATGCCGAGATAAGCGGAGAGCACATACAGGGCCTAGAATTCCTAAATGGTTACCTATCTGGTATTAATCAGGCTCAACGTTGCTTAACTTCGGTGATCTGATGAGAACCAGTGTGTCAACGCAATTATGTCGTATACAACTAATCTAAGACAACGTAAATGATGAAAAATAACAATTTATACTATCTATACTATTTTATACTATTTATTAATTTATCAAATGTTCAGAAACAAGGAATATGATGAAAGATGTTTTTTACTTATTCCACAGAATTTCAAAAATTTTGTACAGATTTTTGACTTGTGATTTACTTATAAACCAATTCATTCATTTTGTCTTTGGACTATTTGGATTCATGGACCTTATTTTCAATTTCCTTCTTTTTTTAAATCACTTTTATGAACATTGCAATTTTCAAAGTTTTTCATTTTTATCCTTAGTAGCAATTCTATTTTTATTTTGCTAATTATTTCCTCCAAAGAAAAGTCTAATTTTTGAAACTCTATGAAATAAGGAAAAACAACCTTTCATTTATATTCCTTGTTTTTGAACATTCAATGAATTAATGATATAAAATTTTTTTTTTCATAATTTTATTTTGTGTTATATTAATGCTGTATTTATAATACCGCATATCCTTTAATTTATTATTATAGGATCTAACATTACATATATTATTAAAATATATATGGCAGAATTTTCTGCATTTCCTTCTAGTGAGGATTTATTAGATCATTGCATGTAATTGATGTTACCACATATTTTTATATATTCATGTGGTGTTGAATTTGCTAGTAAGTCGATCAAATTTTCAGCAGCCAATGGTTGTGCATTTATCAGGTGATTTGTAACTCATATATTTCTTTGTTTATTTTTGGAGGGAGTTGTAAAAGCATATGCTAACATCAATTCCATGCAATAGCCTGACAATCCTCACGAAAATGATGCGAAAAATTCTGTATAACTTAATTGCCATATATATTTTTATAACTTACTACCTAGCTCTACTCACATATTGAGCATTGATGAAGTAAATACCGAAAATTGATACATAAAATATTATATTCTCTTACAAAATTTTATATACATACATAAACTAATAATAATATATGATCTTCACTGAGGGTATGTAATTACTCAGTGATTCTCAGTAAGGATCAACTGATTTATTTTTTGAGTTAAGATCAGTTAATACCAGTGATGACAGAACCATTTAAAACCTTTTTTTTTTTTTTTTTTTTTTTGAAGAGGTCTATATCCTCCATATGAGGCTAATGAACATTTTAAACATGTTTATGTGCTGGTTCTTTGAAGTAGTTGAGGATCAATTTATGAAACCCGAATCTTAATCATATAAAAGGTAAATAAAAGTTTTTTTTTACAAAATAAAAGATAGGCATATTTTGGGTAAATAAATTTAAAGACATTAACAATTAAAACTTTTGTATTAAAAAAAAAAAAAAAATTGTGATCTGTAAACTGGCGTTAACATTCCACAAAGTATACATTGCAGTTAAGAAGTTTTTTTTGTTTGCTTGTTTTTTATAGAAAGCAAAAAAGCAATCTGTAGATCGTTAATTATGTTGTCAGTTAAAAATAATTTTAATACCTCAATCATCTTCTTCTGTTTGCATCTTGAACTTTGTTTTTTAAAGAAATATTTTAAAAAATTAAAATATGAAAACTTTGTCTGAAATATCAAAATATATACTAACAGTCGTAAACAAAAATAAAATTATTACTAACCAAAAGGAGGAGCAAAGAAAAAATAAAATCATGCAAGGAAGAGAGATCTGGCCCCAAATCAAAGATGGACAAATATGAATCATGAGAATCCATCAAGGTAACAATACTTACAAAGTCAGGTCAAAGGTCATAATGCCTATGAAAAACATTATTGAAACCGGACTACATCTGAAAGAACCTATTTTGCATTTCACCAACCTTGTGTCAGATTTTCTTTATGGGATCTGTTTTAAGAGTCTTCTTTGAATTGAATCAATGAATAAAAATATTTATTCCAAGTAAGAATTGTATATGACTGTGCTGGTAGTCAATATATCATCGCCATCACTATTCTTATTAATGCTGAATAGAAATACACATTTAAGATAAAAATATGAATATAGAAATTCATGATTTTAAGAGAGGTAAAACTAATTCATATAATAAAAGAAAAATATTACTTTATGCGTAAATTATTGGAACTGAATTAGAGTTAAAAGCTAACTATTCTAATAGTCATTATCATAAGTGCTTCAATACATCCCGAAGTCCATATTAGGCAGTATCCAAGGTATCCTTCAGGTTCACATTGGAGCATGCTTTGCTTAGAAGACAGTAATAGTTTGCATGTTAGCATCGCAGGGACACAGAGAGCGTCCTGTACATAGGCCCACTTGTGCAGATTGTCCTGTGTTTTGGTAACCTTTGCTCAGGCCCAGTAGAGTGTTATCCACTATTTCTGAAAGAGTTCCGAGTCTGCCGGGATGTCTTCTTTCGTGGCCAAAAGAATCTCATTGTTGTTGCTTTTGGTCTATTTATTCCATCAATGCAGGCAGGACACTGGTGTTGTTCGTCCAAAACCTGCGATAGTGGCAAAGCTCTTGTGAGATGGTAGTCACTGCGGCACTTCTTCACGTCAAAATAGGGGACAACAGTTGTTGCTCTGCTTGTCATGCTCTGCTTTTGCTATTGCCTCTCAACAAATCTGTGGCAGACCAATTCCGGACATGCTGTAGACAGATGGCAGGTTCGTTGATTTCAGGCTGTCAGTAATTGTCTTGCATGCTTTGTTGAGCTCGATGTCGAACTTTACAGCAAGAGCGGAACAAGCCATGATGATGACCCTGACCCTAACCCTAACCCGACTGGTACAGTATTCTAATAGTGATCTTGATTTTTTTTTTTTAGATAATCAACATCTGCAGTATTTTACAAGACTAGTAAATATTTGTGTGGTGATCACATTTGAGGAAAGTCGAAATCAATGTTTCCATGACCAGAATTGAAATGTGTAGATCACATTATTACGAAAGGATCAATGCATGAAATCATTTTTAAAATTTAAAATTTAATGTGTCCAGTAGCCCCCACCCCCCACCAAAAAGCAAAATAAAGAAAAACTTATCTAAATAATCTAAATAAGAAAATATAATTCTATAGCTAAATGAGGAATATAATCTGAAGGAGCAGGGGAGATAACTTCAAATAATTCAAACTTGCGAGACTTAAGAAAGCCATTCTTAAGATGGGGGAGAGCTGGCGATTGGCAAACTCAAATTCGCTTAAAAATTATTTTTTTTATAAAAAAAAGTACTAGATCAATTTATGTGATTTTTGGTGTATGATATTTATTATACAGATTTTTCTTTTAGATAAGTACCAAGAATTGAAAAAACATGATGCAAGCTTTTCAGGCCAATTATAATACCTCCTGCATGAAATAAGATTTAGTTATAACTATTATTTTAAGCCTCTAAAAACGTAAGGCCTACATTTACTGCTCATAACAAAGCATATTTCGATTAATTTAATATATTTTAAATGAAATAAAAATGAATATAAAATAATATAAATATAAATAATAGTGTAAATAAAAAAGATATAAACAATTAAGAGAGAGGAAGTTATTAGTATGATAGAGCTATCCAAACTCTATGAAAATAGAGCAATTTTGCAAATAAACACTTTTTCTTGCCTAACACAAGAAAGACATTTTTAATAAAATAATATAAAAGGCAAAAATGGGTGCGTGCGCTCGTGTATATCCGCGAAAGCCTTTTTTTTTTTTTGTCGGGCTTCTCAACAAGGTTACATTTATGGAGAAGTTTTCTTATACTTCCTAGATCGTAATATCTCCGATTTGTAGACGGACATCGTCTCTATCTTATGTGATAGAGTTTTAAAAAACTCTCTGGTGTCAAGTGTTTGCCTTTTTCATATAAAAGTGACACTAATCAAATGCAAAAACGCAAACACCTGATATATATAAGAAAAAAAAAAAGTTTGGGTAGGTAGGTAGGCTCGAACCTGGAACCTTGAGGCGAAGGTGGAAAAGAAAGTGTGAAAAACCTGATATCTACTCACTCGGCTAGGACGGGACAGGAAGTGAAAAGTGCTTGAATTTAACGATTAAAAACTTAAATGACAGGTGCGTGAATTTAATGAGGTCAAACATCATGCCATAGCAGAATGAAATCCCGCACTTAACTTTTGCTGTGAGGCAGTTTTTTGGTTTTGTTTCCCCAAGATGTTGGGTTGGGGGGAAAACCAGCTCCCCATAAAAAGGGGAGTGTCCAGATGAATAGCAATTGTCTGATATAAGGGGTTTGCCCCACATTAATCAAAGCTGATTGCTTTCTGGATGTTCCCGGGGCCAAAAGCTGGGAAAGACGCCTTTGCTCCAGATTAGTTTCGCTTTTATATGAAAAAGCCGAACAAAGCTGAAATAGCAAGAATTTTGTAAAAGTCGATGTAAATAAATCTAGACGTGACGTGCATTCACAAATCGTAGATATTACAATCTAGACGGTATATAAAAAGTTCCCAAAAAATAGTAACCCTCCCTGCGAACCCTGGTGAAAAAAAGCCTTTCTTGGACATACAAAAATGAGCGCGTCACTTTTGCCTTTTATATATATATATATATATATATATATATATATATATATATATATATATATATACTAGTGGGAGTACTCGGTGTTGCCCAGGTGTGTTGCAGTGGTGGAGTAAGGGTGGGAATAAAAAGCAGCCCGGTAGGGTGGGGAGAAGGAGAAATAACAGGGTGGAGAGAGGTGTAAAAAAACAAAAAAAAACTGGTAGTATACTGGAAACCCGTAACGCGAAGGAGGAAAAGAAGGTGAAAATAAAAAAAACGTAACGCGTTAGCCAATGTCGCCATCGCGCAAGTGGAAGTTACGTGCGTCAAATTTAATAATAGTCAATCAGATGTACGATGATTTAAATACTTTGCCGCTTTTCAAACAGTTTCGCTTTATATAAAAAAGCCAAACAAACACCCAAGACAACGCCATGGTGGGAATTTTGTTTAACTCGATAAAAAAAAAAAAAAGGAAAGAAAGGATGTCTGTTTGCGAATGCAAGATATTATGATCTGGGAAGTATAAAAAAACTTCCACGGAATCTAACCGATGCGAGAAGCCTTTGTCGGATATACACAAATGCCCATTTTGCCTTTTATATATTAGACTAGCATGGGTGCTCGGCATTGCCGGTGTGTTTGTCGGTGTAACAGAAACAAAAAAAGATTTGGTAGGGAGGTAGGCCCAAACCTGAAGCTTTGAGGCGAAGTTGGTGGAAAAGAAAATGTGAAAAGACCTGACATCTTACCGCTCGGCCAGATCAGGAGAGGAACTGAAAAGTGTTTTAATTTAACGATTAAAAACTTAAGTGACAGGTGCGTGAATTTAATGAAGTCAAACATCATGCGACGTAACTTTGGCGCTTCAAGCCAGTTTCTGCGTATTTGTCTATTTCCCCCCGGCAAGATCTTGGGGAAAACAGCTCTCTTAAAAAAAGGGAGTATCCAAATGAATAGCAATTGTCTGATATAGCGTTTTTTTGTTTTTAACCCCCGCATTGATCAAAGCTGATTGCTTTTCTGGACGTCCCTAGGATTCGTGCCAGGGAGAGTCGTTTGCTACGGATTCAGTTTTGCTTTTATACTGAAAAGCGAAACTAACATGCGGCGAGTGAAATTAATCGCGAAAATAGCATGTAAAAGTCGCCGAAATTAAAGATACATGCAACCTCATTTCGGGAATCATAGATATTATAATCTAGACAGTATATAAAAAGTTCTAAGAATGAGTGACCACCCTGAGCGCCCCCCCCCACCACCAGAAAAGGCCTTTGGCGGACATACAAAAGAAAATGCACACACACAAACACACACGCACACATTTTCGCTTTTATATATTAGATAACATTTTGATTTATCAATTCTTTTAAAGAAGGTTTGAAATATTAAAAATCAAAAAGTTTTAACTTCTCATAAGAAATTTCCTGAAAAGCAGTTCCAATAGGATTTAGACAAATCATTAATTATCACATAAACATCAAACAATTTTTTTTCTAAACTTTCATGGTTCACTGTACAATTTCCTCCTTATAACAATGGATCAAAGATTTTGTTGGGAAAATATTTTTTTTTTTTAATGATCAGTAAAAATAACAGAATTGTATTATGCAAAAGTTCACACGTTATCAAATAGTACTATAAATAGAAATCCAATTGAAAGGAGATATTATAAATCAAATAAATTCATAGAATCAGTAACATAAGCTTCCTAAATTTTGACTGGAAAGATATGCTCTCAAATAACAATGAGATGAATGTATAATTTTAATTTTAACATAAATCTTGACTAGAAATCCGACATTCAAGGATAGTTAATCATTCAAACACCATCGTGTTTGAATATATGGTTAAGTGGCAGTTTTAGTCATTTGGAACTGCATTAAAGCTTTACCACTCACTCATTTTTCAACCAAATTTCAAACAATTATTGAAGTTTAGAGATCACCTTCTCAGCTATATTGTGAAAAAAAATTTTCAATTTTCGTTCAATAAAACAAAAGTTATGAATTTACTGGTGTTCAAAATCGTAAAAAAAAAACAAAAAAACTTAAGGTGAGCAATGTTTTTTATAACTGGTTTCCATAGCAACCATGTTGCTTCAGCGACTAGTGTTCCTACTAATTCACCGCTCTCACGAAAAAAGAAGTTAAGATGTGTATGTTATGTTTACGGGGGGCAAAAAGATAAGACTGAAATTAAACAAAGAACAAGTTAATTTACTAGAAGCCTGGAAAAATCATGAATTACAATAGAAAAACACACGCATGAAAAGCAATATAGTTACTTTAAACATGGAAAAGAAAAGAACAAGATATTCAAGTAAAAAAAATAATAAATTTATAGCTTGAAATATTGCAGCATTAAGAATTTTTTTTTAATTCAATTCAACATTATATAATCAATTTTTAATGCTACAATATTTTAACTTATAAATTTATTATATTTTTTACTAGAATATCTTGTCCTTTTCTTTTCCATGTTTAAGCTTAACAATATTACTTTTCATGCTCGCATTTTTCTATTGTAATTAATAGGGCTGTGACAACAGCATATTCTTTTCATTGTTTTGACTCTGGAGTATATATCTGTTAATATCTTATGTTTTTATATAGACTGATCTGGTTCTCAGTTGATGTAATGTGTTTTACTGTGTTGGATATATACTCGAGAGTTAAAACAATGAAAAGAATATTCTTTGTCACAGCCCTATTAATTACTAATACTCTTTCATCATCCAAAACCAGTTTTTTTTTTTTTTTGTTTCAACATAAAAATAGTTTTCTAATATATTAAATCAGAATTTAAAATGTTTTTTTTTTTTAATTTAATAAGAAAAATTTTAGATAATGAAAAAGTTGTTAGTAAAAAGAGTAATTTTGAGGTTTAAAAGATATGGTAAATAAATAACAAAAATAAGTAAATGTAATATTTTCTCACATAATTTTGAATAAAAATACAAAGCTATTTCATCTCAACGAATTGGGATTAAATTTTTAAATCATATCAACAAATTAATAAGAAATTACAAACAAAAATGTGATTTTCTTGAAATTATTAATATTACTAATAATTCTTGTACAATTTGAAATGTTTATTTGTACCCAACACTGCACTAAACTAATGTGATAATTACTAAAATCTTCCATTGGAATTAACGCCTGTGGTTCCTTTAAAAAATTTCAATCCTTTATAGCAAACAAGTTTTGGATATTATTTTCAATTTCAGGCAAAAAAGGCTTCAATTTATTGTAAAAAAAAAAAAGGACAGAATTGATAGGGACTTACCTCGTTCCTTGAGGCCTTTGCCAAAGTTATGATAAACAAAATAAAGTTCAACCATGAGAAATAACCAAACGATCATTGCTACTGCAGCTAGAACAAAAATAAATAGATATCACTGAATAAATATATATAAATATAGACAATTTATTTTGTCAATTTTAACTAATTTACTGTTGCAGCAAACTAATGAAACACTGCCACTAAAAGCTTTTTTTTCTTAAATATTTTTATTGCCTCACAGCACTGCAAATTAGATTTATTTTAAACTAAACAAGAAAGTAGTCAACCATCTCAGCAAAAATAACCTTCTTAGTGACATGCAATATGGCTTCTGTTCTGCTAGATCTACAGCAGACGTGCTTACAGTTATATCTCATAGGATTGGCGAATCCCTCGATGGAGGCTTCCTCTCTAGGACAATCGCTCTTGACATATCAAAGGCCTTTGATAAGGTATGGCATAAAGGCCTACTTTACAAAATCTCCAGTCATGGTATAGCTGGAAATGTCTTCTCAACTATTAAATCATTTCTCTCTGATAGGTTCTTAATAGTAGTGGTTGATGGGCAGAAATCAGAAGCTCTCAGTATTAATGCTGGAGTCCCTCAGGGGGCCCATCCTTGGTCCAACTCTCTTCCTAATCTACATCAATGATCTTCCAGACCACATCCTTAATTCATTCGTAGACATTTATGCTGATGACACTACCATCTATGGAAGCACTTCTAAGACTATAAACGACCAAGTTCCCTCTGACTCTCTCTCCTCTGATCTTGAGCACGTGGTACAATGGGGAAAGAAGTGGCTGGTTACTTTTAATGCATCTAAAATCAAGCTTCTATCTTTACATCATCAACGCTCTGCTGCCCAGCTGCCATCAATTGAAATGAATGGCTCTCATCTTGGGGAGGCTTCATGTTTTGACAAGCTTCTGGGCTTGATCTTTACTCCCAATCTGAAATGGAACACGTATATCAAATCCATTGCCAAAGTCGCTGGAAAGATGGTGGGATCCTTCTACCGCTCCAGTAGATATCTCACTCCTGATGCAATTCTCTACCTATATAAAAGCCAGGTTCGGCTAACGATGGAGTACTGTTGCCACATCTGGGCAGGAGCTGCTAGACGCAGCTTATCCTGTCTTGACAGAGTTCAAAATAGACTTCGTGGCTTGGTGGGGGATGCCCTTTTCTCTTCTCTGCAACCCCTTTCCCACAGAAGAGACGTAGTGAGCCTGTCCCTGCTTTATCGTTATTTTCATGGCAGTGCTCATCTGAACTTCGATCTCTGGTTCTCCCCTCGCCAGACTTTCACAAAAAACACTCATCTTGCCAGAACTACTGTCAACAATTACCCACACTCTTTATCCGTGCCTACACCTAAACGTAGATTCCATGAGCAGGGCTTCTTTCTTAGAACTGCTCGCCTGTGGAACTCTATTCCGTTTGCCTGCTTTCCAGCTGACTACACTCTGATTGTCTTCAAGTCCAACGTATACAAGTGCTTATTGAACCGTCCCCTAAGTAATCCAAGTTACAAAATTCCCACTAATGTTTACTATGCTAAAATCACAATGACTAATTTATCCCTATTTAACCCTTATCCTCGAGTGGCCTCTGGGCCTTGATAAGCGATGACGACTCCCCCCCTTTCTCCGATTTCTAATAGAAATTTAAATTTAATTTTTTTTGTTTTTTTACTTACATTTTCTGAAATCATTTTTTAATACTTTCACTCATAGATTACAATAAATGATAAATATTTTATTGGGGAGAATCATTAAAGCAAATACTTTTAAATTGTATTCAAATAATATTTTCATAAAACTGTTGAATATTGTTGATGCTTAACATCCTACAATGAATGGCAATGATAATGATTTTTCATTACTCGTTAATTTACTCAACAGTGATGAAGTTGAAATCATGCCTCCAGTATCGGTTGAGAATGCCAGGATCAGAATCAAGATCCTAATTAAGCTTTACCTCATTTTACAGAGGTGGCCATTGAGTGTGGGGATTATAATATGGAGTTCAGTGCTGGGTGCAGGAGGGCATTCATTCCTGGGCAACTCCAGATATTCTTACTAGTCATAAATAACAAAATAAATAAAATATCAATAAAAGACAATAAAAAAAAGATGCTTAAATACATACCAGCTGTTAACAGTGTATACGTCATATATTGGCTCGGCTTAATCGGTGATGGTAATAATAATGCTTGGTAGAGCTAAAGAAGAGATTAGGAGGAAAGGAAAAACAAAATGGAAGATTACATATAATTGTGATAAGGAAAAACCTCTTTTAATTCTTACAGATTTCATAAAATATATTTTAGACTCTTAAGTAGGAGGGCCCCCCCAACACTCTAAAATAAAAACTTCCTTGGTATTTTCTTGTAGCCTAAAATTCTATGGTCCATGAATCAAAGGTTAAACTAATTCTCACTATAACAGTAACACTTATTTTGCTTTAAACAAAACATAAAAAGGACCGAGCTGATATCTCTCCTGGTCTTCCAAGTAGTTGATTGATTTGTGGAACCCCGGTACCATATTATAAAATTATGATTGTATAGTATGTAAATAAAATATGTATCACACTCTCGTTCTACAATTGAGCACTCTGGTTAAGTTTTTCTACCAACACAAAGTAATTATATGTAAGACTTGTACTGGTTGTTGGTGCACACCTAAAAATGTCACTTGGAATAGAACAGATATTATCTTCCTGAATTTTTTAGATGAGCATTGATAACTTATACAATTTGGACTATTCAGACTTCTTAACATTCAGCAGATTCAACCTCAAACCTTCTTTGGGTCTATCTTGTCAAACTTGCTAACTTTCACTGGATAATATATAAACTTCAACTCTCACCGTCTATATAAATGTAAAGAAAGGAATTATCCATTGCCTCAAAACTAGGCAAAAGTTGCTGACACCTGACTATCATTTTTACAACATCCAGAAAATGAAAAAACAAAATGTTTTACAATATCAGTTCTTAAAATAACAGCAATACATATCATGAGGAGATGGATAGTTTAAGATAAACCCTCCACCAAAATACTACCCAGCAAGCATGGCATCAACTCCAAAAGCATCTTGTGCAAGTCAAACTTCCTATGCAAAAAATCATGACTAGGAACAGTGTATTAGATTCTATGTAAATATGGAAAAATATCCAAAGGTGAGACATGCCGCCCACTAAAAGTAAGGTTCAAAGTACATAAAAAAAACTGTAATACATGGAGATATTGAGAAGTCTCGTATGGTTGACCATATATGGAGGAAAAAGAGAAACCATCTACCCTTATGAGATAAAGTAAAAATTATAGACAGAGAAAAATGGTGGAGAGTAAGACGATTCAAAGACGCAATGCAATATGCTGGATGATTATCCAATACTGAGCAGATTTAGTATAGAACTTAACACAATATGGGAACCATTAGTTCTAATGATAAAGTTACAATCAAAAAAATGTGTGCATATATACAGTGCCACCAAAAAGTCTGCACTTGTCATTTTTTCAAAAACTGCAAATTTAAGCTAAATTGAATGTAACTGTTTAAACAACCTATACCTCATTTGATTCGCCTTTTATTCCTCTATAATTTTACCTGTTCATATTTGACTTTTAATTGAAGTATCCTAGTGTTCACATCAATTTAAAAAATTAGCTTCAAATCGAGAAGGCAAAAAGAAACTCATGGGGACATCAAAGTGATGCAATATTGTTCTATTTGAGAAATTAATTGTTAAGATTGTAATTATGACTCCTCATATGATACAGTTAGTTTATATATAAATAGCATTATAATTTTGAGCTGAATATTGAAGAAAGAAAACGCTTTTAATTTTTTGTTACTTATTAGAAATTATAGAAATCAAAATGATCCTTACTTGAACAATTTTGAATAAATAAAATCCTGGTTTTACAAGTCCTAAAACTAGAAATGCAACTGCTCCACTTGCTATTTCCTTTCGCATCTGAAACAAAACAATTATTATTAAATAATAAAGAAATAAATAATAATAATAATGATGACCGATGTCGCATATACATATGCAGTATATAAAAAAAATATAGTACATCTATTGTGTAAAGTTGAATTAACTTTAAACAGGACAGTTTGACTTTATCATTAGTGCAAGGAATGAGTCCAACTTTCACATTTATTTCGTTTATATATATATATATATATATATATATATATATATATATATATATATATAATTCAAATAAGGGGGTAGTCACCAACGTGTATTTTTTAACATTATTTTATTATTCCGTGTCTTGGTTTTTCATTAAGAATTATGTTTGGATCATTGTAATAATGTTTTTAAATCATTGAAATCGTTTTTATGCGTTTCAGATGTTCTGTGAAGCGTCCTCATCAGAAATTATTTTCAAATGTGTTGGAGATGTAAAAATGGCATTTTTGTAGTTCATTTGAAATGTTTCCAAGGGGTGGAGGCGTGTAAGTGTCTATATATATATATATATATATATATATATATATATATATATATATATATATATATATAATCGGTTTTTAATGATCATTAAATTTGATATAGAATATCTTCTAAGAGATTGGACAATTAGCATTCCCTTAGATCCGGATGCTTGCCCATATTTTTTGGACATAAACGAATATATATTATTTATTCTACTTATAAAATAGTTATCTACGGACACGGGTTTCAACATACCAACCAACTATTACTATCAGCTATGCTGATGAGCCATTCTACAGCAAAACACATGTTCTTAGATAACTGTTTTTTTTTTTTGTTTTATATATAAATTGTTTTATGTCCAAAAAAATATGAGCAAGCATTCAGATCTAAGGGAATACTAATTATTTGATCTTCTAGGAGTATACCAAATTTAATTATCGTTAAAAATTAATAAACAAACAAAACATCGACATAACTTTTAAAAACAATAAAAATAGCACACAATTTCAACTGGGGGCTTTGTGGCGTAACAGTATTTGCACCCGATCATGGTTGAAAGTTTGAGCCCTATTACAGTCAGCTCTGCCGATGAGACATGGTATGGTGAAACACATGTCTGTAGAGAACTGTTTGATAGATATACATAATTTTAGCCTTCTACTGACATTAAAATTTTTTTTTTTTTTTTTTGCAAATTCTTTTGCATACATTTTTACTTCTTAGAATGTTCAAATCCAAGAACTAAAGAGTTGACTCACAGCAAATGAAAAAGGACATTTCCATGAGCAGCGTTTTTTTTTTTTAAGAATTTCCTCTCTGGAACATGTTATCCCGGGACTGTTTCTCTGCAAGCTACAACATTAGTGTTTAAGTTTCAACAAATACTTGTCATAAGCAGTCATTATAATATTCTTTATTATTCAACTGACGATATATACATCTCATAACATCAGGAGCTTCCAATAGTTTTTGGATGAGAAGAACATCGCTATTGGGACAACCTCCATCTTCACCTGCTCTTGCTCAATGTGATTTTTTTCCACATGTTCAAGGGGGATCATGATGGTGATTTATAACAACCGAGTTGGAGAACATCTCCCAAAAATCATCAATGCAGCAAAGAAAGATGAGAAAATTCATTAGACTAAAATAAGGTGAGGAGTATCCTATGGGTTTGAATCAAAATACATTGTTACATCAGTGGATGTGCATTTAAAGATTCCGAATTTTTTAGATAAGGATTGATAATTTGGATTATGACTATTGTTCTCATTTTAAATGTTATTCTCACAATGTTTCGGCCAGTGTAACTTCTGACTTTCTTCAGTTATATCGTGTTTAATGGAAGCCTTTATTTAATCTACAAGAGTAGTATACTCTTGTTCCATCGACCGTGATTGAGTAAAAGTCTTAAGTAATTCACAATTGGATTACTAGTATCACCAACACTGAAAATTGAACCTTCAACCTCCAGAAGAGTTTCACTTACAACTGGATTTTACTTAATACTTTATCAGTTATGCCAAGAGTTCATTCAAAAGTTCATGCATATTCCATGGTTTGACAGGATATATGTGAAGAAGGTCAGAGGTTACATAAGTTGAAACATTGTGAGCATAACACTCAGGATGAGAACAGTCATTCAAATAAGACATATTTAACCCTACCAGACTGAGTTACCGCTAAGCCGGTATTTTTCCAAAAATCCTATATCCCAAGTTACTGCTAAACCAGTATTTTTCCAAAAATCCTATATACTGAGTTATCGCTAAAACCAATATTTTTCCGACCACATGTTTTTGTGTTGTCAGGGAGCTAAAAATAGCTACCCAATCACTGCTTAGCTTCGATTTAGCGCAAGCCTAACGTTCCGCAACTGCTTCCTTTATTTTGGCGGAGTTGTTTTGTAAACTAAAGTAGCCATAAAGCGAGCTAGTGATGAACCAAGCACTTTGACAGATAAAAGAGCGAGATGAAGGAATTTCACAGTGCAACAAGTGTTGAATAAAGTGACAAATTCTGATTCAGACAAAAAGGCGAATTTGATCAGGAGTGTTTCTGAATCAAGTCACGCTAGTGATGACGAATATATCGATGAAGGAAAAAAGTGATGATAATTCTGATGATGCAAGTGGGCCTAGATCAAAATCATGTGTTTAAAGTGAGAAGCGTGCCACTCAACCAGGTGATAGGGGAGATTCTGGTGTGCTTGATGAGGATGGAGTCTCAATTTTGTAGCTCCAATCTGAATTTCACAATTTTGCCCAGGAGGCCTTGCTTGTTGGATTAGGAAGCAAATTAGGTTCAGTAGCTGAGGTCTGGTAGAGTAAAGATTGAACAAACACTTATTTTTAATGTTCTACTAAAAACATTGTTCAAAACATTCAATGAAGCAGATTTTATATTTTGCCATTGCTTTTTGCAGTAGGGTACAATTTCACAATTAGATACACTTAACTCAATCACTTTCCAATTGACACATTAATAATGTTAATGATAATTTGAATGAATATGATCTCACCATGATATATCCAAGCATATCCCATGCCATTGAGAAAGGAATGCCAAGGATAACTATGACCAATTCAACAGTGGAAATGCTCATCGTTTGGTCAAGCTTTAGTTTCATAAATAAAATTACAAAACTGATCTGAAGATAAAAAAAAAAAGAAATAAAAATTTTCAATTTATTTATTATACATCTTTTCTTTCAACTTTAATCTTTTATGACCTGAATTATGATGTAGATGATTAAAAAGTATTTACTGTTAATTTTAGATGGTGGCATACTGAATGTAAGCAATGGACAGTTGCAATCTGGAGGTATCTGGTATCTACCCAGATACTGAATTAATGTATACAGGGCATATTTGAATCAATTCCCACTTTATTTATGCCTTTATATTCATTTATTTACAACTGAACAAATTAGTTGAACCAGGTCATAAAAGGTTAAAATAAAAAATTAAAAAAAAAAAAAAAACGCACATGTATACAGAATATATATGAATATACAGCTCAAATTCCCCCCCAAATTTCCTTGTAGATTCACTTTTTATCATATCTCAGAATATCATTCAATTTATTTTGAAAATAATTTAAATTAAAAGCTATTTTAATCTGATTTAGAGATTTTGTTTTAAAAATATATATTACTCTAAAATAATTATCTAATCTTGTGTTTGTTTTAGTCTTTGAAATCTTTCTTGCAACAAATTTCGAGTACAAAGAGACATTAAAAAGAAAAATGCCTGTAATTTAGAAGTCTTAATTATTTTGAAAGTTTCAAATTAGACCACAAATTTTCCTCTCTAGCAAAGTAGTTAAGCTTAAGGATTTCAATCAATTTTTTATAACAGAAATCCTTTAGTAACTTTTCTTGGCACATCTGAAAACTTTAATATTATATTCCATTGTCTACCTTCTTAGTGTTCAGGAATGTACAAATTTTCACATTCTGTGGCTATTACAAGATCTTATTAAAGCCTTAAAATTTTTAATAACATTTATTTCCCTAATATAAAATTTCAGTTAAATTAAGACGAAAAAAATTTGATTAAATGTTTTTTAGCACAATATATATTTTTTCTGAAATTAAGATTCACATAAAATATATTTATATATCAGATATTGAATTAGCAGGGAAAGGGGATACAGGTTCTGTGTGGAAAGTCCAGTGCATGCAATTATCTGAAATAAATATAGCAAGACAAATTCAAGTCAAAATGCTTAGATTCAAATAACAATGTGCCACTCTTCCTCCAAAAAAAAAAAAAAAAAGTATAATGAAAGTATCATTAATGTTGGTTTTAACAAGAAAACTTTCAAAGTAAAAAAAATCTTGGTGTCATAATTAATTGTCTTAATGAACTCATTTTGAGGAGTTTGATTGAGCCAATTTTTAACGGCCCTTCTGAATCTAAGTTCATCACTGGACATCATAAGAGATATTAAAACTGAATATAAGCTGTAGTATATCATTGAAAAAGTTAAGATGTATCATAGTGTAACCAGATGGTGGACCGGGCAACGCTAAATGGCCTTGCTTGTTGGATTAGGAAGCAGTCAGCGTCTAGGTGGTCTTTTTGACACAAGTTGAGGGGATTTCACATTGTTGGATGTTACAATGATGATGATAATGCTAAAAAGAAGAAATCTGTTTTAACAGATAATCAAAATGGCTCCCCTCCTCCACAAGCTGGATAGCTGAAGGATCAAAGTTGGAATCAGAAAATGTTTTCAGGTTGTGAAGATTGGCACTTAAGTTTTCTTTGATAGACCACCAGAAAATCAAGTCAAGTAGATAAATTGTCAAGTGGATTTTAATTATTGATCGTAAAATCACTATGGAACAAAGGTCAACTATGATTCACTTATCCTACCTTATTCAGATGGCCTTTGGAAAACCATCCCACAAGTGATGGTAAAAAAGGTAAAGACTTAACGGGAGTGGGTGTGAAGGCAGTGGGTTCCTCCCACTTTAGTGATGGTGAGAGGTATGGATTGAGAGAAAAAAAAAAGGGGAAAAGTCCTGCAAAGCTTGAGAAGTACAATCCTTTTTGAGATTGGTTTATGGAGAACAGTGGAATAAAGTTCTGTGGATCCGGGGGGGGGGCAAGCCTACCTGGTTCTGAATATAATGAAAGGCAATAATAGCCTCAAGGACACCTCTGCCCAACCGAACGGAACGCCCGGGAGACCCAGACCTTTGAGAGAAAGCACATTTCACTTGGGTCTCACTCTGCTTCAAACCACCGAGTCCACACTATGAAGAGACAAGCTCCTCAGACTTAGGATTGGTCACCCCGACTTTATTAACAAAAGCCACCAGTCCCCGAGTATTTATATCTGGAGTCAGAAACGGTCAAAATTTGTAATTACCACTGAATAATTATCTTGTTTTTGTTATACAAGCAGAGTTGTCGAGTTGTCTTTCTTCTCTTCCTTTGTTTTGAAATGACCTTTACTTTCCAGTGACGCTGACTTTGGAGACACTCTCAAAAGCAATGTGGAGAGAGTGGCATCCTATGTGACTGAATCATCTTAACCAGGATCCTCACAAAAGAGACAGCATAGTTTCAGTGACCATTAGATACCAGAGCAGACAAGCCAGGTAGCATCATTCGCTGGACCTTGTTGAGAGGCGGGAGTATAATAGAATTGATTTCTTGATAGCAATTGTCCACAATCTTAAAACATTTAACATTAAATGTTATAATTGTTTTCTTTTGAAATCAATTATTTTATAGCTAACTAACAGAGAAATGAGCATCGTCTGATTGAAAGAATGACACAAAATTCATATTCAAAACAGTGTAGAACATGGACGATTAAAATAAATCATTAAATAAATTTTTTAAATCTCATGTTGCTACTATTATCACTGCTATTGTCATAAGGGTGTCATAATGTTTCTCAAAAGATATTTTTTTTATCTCATTTACTCCGACCTAACCCCCTCCCCCATCTATTCACTAATTTGTTTCCTAGTGACCTCAATTGAATTTAGAGATAAATTTCCTAATAAAATTTTACTGTAGAAAAATTACATTTGATGGCAACAGACTTTGTTTTCCATTGCATTACCAGAAAGAGAAACACTGCATCCATAATATAAAAGTGTGTGTGTGTGTGTGTGTGTGTGTGTGTGTGTGTGTGTGTGTGTGTGTGTGTGTGTGTGTGTATGTGTGTGTGTGTGTGTGTGTGTGTGTGTGCGTTTTTTGTGCATATTCGGCAAGGCTTTTTTCAGGGAAGTGCTCGGAGCGGTTACGATTTCTGAGAACCATTTATACGGTACCTAGATTATAATATCTATGATTTACGAAATCAGCTTGAGTATATCTTTAATTTGAGTGACTTTTACATGCTATTTTCATAATATTTCTTGGTCTATGCATGTTTGTTTGGTTTTTCATTATAAAAGCCAAACTGAATCTGTAGCATAACACAGCTCCCTGGCACTCGTGCTAGAGGTTTGATCAATGCGAGAGAAACACTTAATATCAGACAATTGCTATTCATTTGGACACTCCCCTATTTATAGGGAGGTTTTCCCCAACATCTTGCAGCCAAAGACACTGACTTGCAGCCAAAGTTAAGTTTCCTGTATGGCGTAATGTTTGACCTCATTAAATTCACGCACCTGTCATTTAACTTTAATTGTTGAATTAAAACACTTTTTATTCCTCTCCTACCTGAACAGGTAAGATGCCAGTTTTTTTTTCGCTTTCTTTTCCACCTTCGCATCAAGGCTCGGAGTCTACCTACCTACCAAAATTTTTTTTTCTTTTATACCAACAAACACACGGGCAACGCTGGCCAGCCCCGCTAGTCTATTATATAAAAGCGAAACTGTGTGTGTGTGTTTGTGTGTGCAATATTTTTGTATGTCCGGTAAAGGCTTTTTTTTGGGGGGGGGGGGGGGTCACTAATTCTTACAATTTTTTATATACTCCCTAGATTATAATATCTTCGATTTACAAAAGGAGGTTATGTCTATCTTTTATATGAGCGACTTTTACACGCTATTTTTGCGCTATTTCTTACTCTCAGTGTGTTTGTTTGGCTTTTCCGTATAAAAAAGCAAAACTAAATCAGGAGCAAATACATCTACCTAGTACTCATGCATGGGACGTCCAGAAAGCAATAAGGGAAAACCCGCCATATCAGACAATTGCTATTCATTTGTACACTCCCTTTTTTGTGAGAGCTGATTTTCCCAAACATCTCGAGGAAACAAAAAAATACAAGCGTAAAGCTGACTGTGTGATTTCATTTCTCTATTGTGTGACCTAGAAAACCAGAGATTCGTTTTTAAGTGTTGTCACAGGAAAACAAGGCATAATGCAAAAGTGACCATTCCCCCCTCTCTTTTTAAGTTTTATTTTGAATATCCATTGGTCAGACACCGCCACCCCACCGCTATCGAGACATTCGGTAACAAAATATTTACGCGCTACCCATAAAAGAAAGCGAGTTAGACACCCCCATCCCCTCACCAAGTCATTCGTCAAAAACACATTCCAAGGCCATGACGAGAGACCATCCAGAAACCCCAGCTCCACTCCAAACGAAGCAGTGTGCAAGAAAAGGAGGAAGAAAAACTTTTTTGGCGGGAGTTACATGCAAAGAGAAATAGGCAGGAGAGTCAGTTTAAAAAAAAAAAAAAAAAAAAAAAAAAAAAATGGAGCTGATCACATCGCTGAACAAATGTTGATAATAAAAGTGTGACAGATACCAGTCAATATGATTCGCTTGATAAATTGCTCGACTTCAGCCTCATCCCTGGAGTTGAAAAGGAAATACAACAAATCTATGAAAACACCTTGGCTCAGAGATATTGAAATGGGATATGTCCAAGTAGAGAGGACAACGAGGGGACGCGATGAACACCAACAACGCGATTTATGCGGTGAAATGGCGACTCTCAACTGAGTCTTAAAAGTCGAAAAGGGAACTCATCAAAATTATGAAAATACCTTGGCTCAGATATGTGGGAATGAGACATCTGAACGTAGGTGGTTGAAAAATAAGCAAGAAAGAAAAATAAGGGAAGAGAAGTGGATAAACAAAATTCGAAAGACATTGAATCACACGCCGGCGAAGATGGACTGCCTCACAGCTAAATACCGTTCAATATAGCCCCTTCCCCATACTTCACAAATGTCGACTTGCTGGACCGATTTGTTTTTTTTATAATTATTTTGAATAATTTCTACTGCCTCATGTGACTCCACCATTATTTCACATGGAGAAAAAAAAAGAAAAGATAAAAAGAAAAGGAAAGGAAAGAAAAGAGGCTATGTTGACCTGAACAGTTTCTTTTACTGTTCCCCCTTCCCGCCCATTTTTTTCGACCCGTTGGACACTATCTGCATGTTTACTTTTACTATTAATTCCTTTTAATATTTTGTCTTGATTATTGAATTTTTTTACGTACAATAAATGACATGCATGTAATATATATATGACTGTTGTTCCATTATTCATTGGCTGGTATTTCATCAACCGTGAAGTTCATAAGAATAATCCACAACAAAATTACTGTCCAGAATCTGGCTAAGGTGCCACTTGGTTGTGATAATTTTACGGCCGGCACGTACATCATTTTTTTATTTTACGACACGTTTCGGGGATAAATTCCCTTTTGGGATTTTTCAACCAGGATGTATCGTCACAACGTTTAATTTCAACCATTCTCACTTCTCTGCCCTCTTAGTGTCGCAGTAAGATGTCAGGGTTTCATTTCCGCCTTCACCTCAAGGCTTCAGATTCAAGCCTACCTGCCTACCAAAACTTTTTTTTTCTTTTACACCTCCAAACACCCGGGCAAAGCCGGCCATCCCCACTAGTTTATAATAAAGGGTGTATTTTTAGAGACAGCAAACTTTAAAATAAAAATAAATTACAGAAAAATATTTTTATTATACAAACGTGATTTATTCTAAATATTAATTTTTGGCATTTATTGTTTAAGTACAATTTAAATATAACTTCACATATATGACAATTTAGAGGTCGAATTTTCACAAACTCTGTGCATTAAGTTAGACTGCATTTCATCAATAATTCATTGACTCTTTTTCAAGTGATCTACTGTGTTTAGTTTATCAGAGTAGATATGGGATTTTACATATCTCTGGAGAAAATAATATGGGGTTAAATCGCATGAGTGAGATGGTCAGTTGACAGGTGTATTTCATAAAATTATTCATTCATCAAATGTTTCTCTCAGTAAATTGATTATATTATGCACTGTGTGGCATGTGGCTCTGACCTGCTGAAACCACATGATGAATTGCCAAACCAAACTGAACTCAGAAAAACCGATAGTTGCCAAATCTTGCCAAAATTAAAGAAAATGGATTTGTCAAACTAAAGTTTGTCTCCTCTAAAAAAATAAAAACAAAAAGAAAACTAGTTACCTAGTGTGTTTTTACTTCAGTACATATGGATAGATTTTTTTTTTTTACCTCATGAAACTAGGTTATCTTTGTGTAATGGAGCATTTACAAAATAAATAACTTTCTGTTCACTTCGCCAGTATTCAAACAAATGTCTATCAGTAATCTGTTTGGTCACAGAATTGACATATATGTGGAAAAAAATTTGCATAGCTTGTAAGCTACCTGAAAAGTGCAAGTCACTGAAATGAATCCAAACTCATCTCTTAACAATACAAAACTTTATTACTTTTCATGTTTTACAATTCAACAAAGCAGATTTCATTATTCCAAAGTCCTTTTCTATACATTTATCGCCTCTTTCCAACTGTAACACTATTTTACCTTAATTTCAACAGATCAGATATTTCTAGATCATAAAAAAATAATAAAAGAGAAAATATTTAATAGTAGCATGAAACCTGTTTAGTCTTTTTATTCTTTCACATAGAAAGAGCATTTCCCTTCAAACCCAAATAAACTTATGTTTATTAAATGGCAAAATTTAAAATCAAAATAAATTTTAAATCCTCTCTAAAAAGAGACTAATACTCAGCACAACAGAGCAAGTCTTTAAACTAAAAGTACTGTATGAAAGACATCTTTAACACTAGGAAAACCTTTATCAAGTTTTCATAGATTATAAAACATTCCACAGGATCTGGCATGCCAGAATGAGACTGGATAAAAATGAAGTGCTTGGCGAGCTGAAGTCGATGAATCGATTTTTAAAATATGTGGTTTTAATCAAAAACAGTACACTGTCATGTCGAAAATATTTTAATCAAAAACAGTACACAATCATGTCGAAAATATATCCAAAAATTAAGAAAATTCATCCAGTACGACAGCTGCTATTGTGTTTTTAGTAAAAAAAATGTCAATATCGCTATGGTCTAAAACAAAAGGTCAGCCATTAAAATGGCAAAAAGGGAGAAAAGTATTCAATCTTCAAGGTGTAAACACCTAGAAAAAAAAATGCTTTTTTCCTCAATTTCCATAAAAATTACTTTTAATGATAAATATTTTTCTACTCAATGAAATTTGTAATTTTTGAATATATCACTATTTTTGACATGACAATTAAATATTGTTGTTTTTGCTAAAGACCACATATTAAAAAAAAAAAATCGACCATCTTAATAAGCACTAAAAATGAGACGCACTTCTATACATTAGTAGCATGTAATGAAAATAATCACATAAAAAGAGAAACAAAACTTTTTTTTTTATAATAACAAAAGAGTTCATTGAGTAAAGTTACCTACACTGTTTGGTATAGGTGAAAGAAAGTGAGTAGAAAGTTGTTTGGGCTGTTGACAGTCTGTCAGCAGTTATCTTCAAAAGAAGCGAGTTGATGCTCAAGCATCCAATGGACAGAGACAGAACAGAAGAAGAGCAGTCTTTCCATTGTTAGTTACAGAGGCTGAAGTATTCTTTTAGGCACAGATGAAATCAATACGCCCTGTAAGCTGATTAGTCAGTGTGTAACCAAATCCCTTAGCAGGGACATTTAAAGTTCTTATTTATGACTACTACATCTTTACAAGATCTGATAACCAAATCCCTTAGCAGGGACATTTAAAGTTCTTATTTATGACTACTACATCTTTACAAGATCTGATAACCAAATCCCTTAGCAGGGACATTTAAAGTTCTTATTTATGACTACTACATCTTTACAAGATCTGATAGTATACTTTATCCTTTTGCTCTTTGGTTAGTGAAGGAGAAATCTTTTAGACGGAGACAACTTTTATTTTTCTCCCAATCCAGAGTGTTTGGCGAGCTGAATTTTCTTACATTAAAAACTGACCTTGTGCTTAAATCAGCTCTTACGGGGGAGGCAAGTAAATAGAGACTGTACAAAATCGATATGAAACTGATGAAAATATCTATGATAAGGCCATCAATCCAGTGTACATCTTCACATATGGGACTCGTTCAGATTCACAGTCATGGGTGAGAAGTTTCTTTTCAACAATTTCTTGGAGATAATCATGACCAATGTATTGGAAAACCACAAAATAATTTTTTTTTTTTTTTATTACATTTTCACCCCAAACAAGGCACATTGCCACTTTGTTGTAGGGATTTACTATCGGGGATATAAGCATCAGGGGTACTGTGTGTTGGACAGCAAGATGTCGGTTCACGTTGCACTTGAACTTCTGCATGTCAGTGCAGTTGGGGAAGCAGGGACCCGGAAGGGAATTCCAAAGTCTAGCTGTTCTGGGGAAGAAACTACTGGAGTAGAAAGCTCTCTTGCATCTAGGGATCTCTACTGTGAAGGGGTGGGATTTAGCTGCTTGTCGGGTTTGTCGGGGGTATTTACGTCGTGGGGGCATAAGTGTCTGCAGTTCGTCAGAGCATTCTCCGTTAAAGTACTTGTAGAACAGGCAGAGAGATGCAACATTTCGTCGATGGGACAGAGGCTGAAGTTTAGCTGACAGTTCAGGACCTATCAGATTGGTGACTCTCTTTTGAACCTTGTCTAGGAGCAAGAGACTAGTGGCAGATGCACCAACCCAAATATGATAACAATACCCCATACATCGCCGAATGGTGGCCTTATAGAGGTATAGGATACTTTCAGGCGTTAGTAGCTTTCTAGCACGGTAGAGAGAACCCACCTTCTTCGCAGCGGCCCTGGCAATGTTCTCAATGTAATTGTTCCAACTCATGTTTCCTGTGAACGTTAGGCCAAGGAGTTTAAAAGATGTACTTTTAGATCAAGAGTCATTGGCCATTGCTATTGGTG
The DNA here is from genome assembly GCF_053919585.1 of Euprymna scolopes. NCBI lineage: Eukaryota > Metazoa > Mollusca > Cephalopoda > Sepiida > Sepiolidae > Euprymna > Euprymna scolopes. The sequence goes on along the minus strand of NC_136482.1, from coordinate 94,369,857 downwards.
GTAGGGAAAGGTTCTTGTAATTATTGAAGGAAACAAGTTTAGTCTTGGCAGCATTGAAGGTGACCATCCATTTGTCCCCATTCCACTACGGATCGGAAGTTATACTCTAGTGTTTCTGCCATTTCTTTAGATATGTGTTCATTTGTTCTCCTGTCGTGTCTGTTATAGAGCGTGGTGTCGTCAGCATACATACCCATCTCACAGACAATTTTATCAGGGAGGTCATTTATGAATATTAAGAATAGCAGAGGTCCAAGGATAGACCCGAGGCACTCCCGCATTTATATCATATTGTTTAGATATACGACCGTCAAGTCAGCATAAGAGGAAGAGCAGTTACCAACTTGTGCTTTGTCTATGACATTGATGGCATAATTAAGACAGAAGAGTAACTTGCTAACTTAGTAGATAACAAGGCAGGATGCGGGTCAATACAAAGAAAATCAAACTGTATGATCGACAACATTGGCATCAGAGATAATAGTGAAAAACTGAAAACTGTTCATAGCTTAAAATATTTGGGAGCAGAATTAGCTGATTAATTTTTTTTTCTAAAAATTAAAATTAAATTATTTCTGAAGCATTGATTAAATGATAAAAAAGGGCTAAAATCAAGAAACTTACCGTTACTTGAAGATCAAATTTGAGTAATGTGGAAAATTTTGCTGTTTGTCTGTACATTTCTGTAAAAAAAAAAAAAAAAAAAAAAAAAAAAAAAAATTGTTTTTTTTTAAATATAATTTTATTTAAATGGAAAGTAGAAAAAAAAAACAAATATTTTTCTGCATTTTCAAATATATTTTTTCATTTAAGTAACAGTAAGACTATCTGAAATGCCTATTTCTGCAGAATGAGAGGTTTCGATTATAATAATATAAAATGTCCTTTTCATGTCTTTATCAAACTATATATATATATATATATATATATATTAAAAATGTGACTAGTTTTACATCTCATTTGCCCTTTTAGTTTTTCATTATTCCCACCATCTAAAAACATTCATGTACAAAGTGTGCTTGGTGACAAGCAAGCAAGATAATATCCTAAAAGCTTTACTAATATATAGATTACCTCTTATTTGGATTTCCCAGGTCTTGGAATACATGTTTTTTTTCTTGAGCTTGTTAAGTAATTATAGTTTATTTTAATATGTTAACATTGCTTTATACATTCTAACAAACAGCTAGTTAAAAAGATAGCAAAAATATGCAAAGTTTATACAAGATGTTAAATAAAATATTGGTATTTTTTCATGTTTTCCCTCTCAGCTAGGTTTAACTCGGTATCATTAGGGATACTAATAATACTTCTACTAAGGTTGCTTCTTCCATATAACTATGTTAAGTTTAATAGCTCTGTTTTCTAGGTATATAGCTGTAGGTATTGCATCGTCATAATAGATCGTGTATGACTTATTTCCAACTGTTCTTTCCGGTATATGTTCCCAAGATTTGCTGCTGCATTCAATATTAATATTATCGGTTTCATTATGCTGTGTCTGACAAGTTGTGAGAAAGCAAGCTGAAATAAATGTTTGCAGACATTTGTCTCTTAAAAAATATACTTTAAATAATAAAATAAAATACACATCAGATGCGCTTGAAAGCCAAATCACAACACAATATTACTAAGATAAACAAATATTTTACTTGTTTGAAATTTATAATTTAAATATATTTCAGAGTCAAACTCAATCTTCAGTATTTTATACATTTTTTTTCTTTTCTTTCTTGCCATGTTGTAAAGTTAGAGAAAGAAAAGTTAGTTAGTAAAGATCTGTGTGTTGTCTCTCAGCGGTTGTATTTTGAAATGCTGGAATGGTGCATTGGCTATGCGAGATTAACGTCAGGGGTGTAAGTTCCGTTATAGAGGCATTGATTTAATTTGAATAAAATATGCATTAGGTGCATTTCAAAGCCAAGTTACAACGTTGTGATTTGGCTTTAAAGTGCACCTGATGTGTATTTTTATTTTATTCAAATTAAATCAACACCTTTATAATGGAACTTACTCCCTTGACATACTTTAAATAATTTAAAAGAAACAAAATCGTTGTTTTTGGCTTAAATTTCTAATATCCAAATTCCAAATAATATCTCAACATTGCCAATATCAATTTTATTTATTGCGGACTATTATCCTCATCTTTTCTTAGTTGTTTCACAATGTTTTGGCCAACTATTCCTCTGGCCTTTGTCATGTGGTAACCGCAACGGAATAGGAACTCTGAATCTCCCAACAGCAATTACTGCCATCCATAGTTGTCATCTCACCACGTTTTGGCCAAGTAAGCCTCTGGCCGGCTTTTGGGTAGGATTGAAACCACTATCTTCAGACAATTCTCACCTGGAACTGTAGAGATTTGTCTATCAACTGCACGCTCTGAAGGGCAATCAAGGTTGAATTTTTTAGTCTTATGAATTCATGTTTATTTATTATCTAATCTTCCATAGTCGGGTCCGTACCAAATGGTATATATATTATTTAATTGGAATTCATTATTGAGATGAGTATTATTTATTAATCTTATCTATTGTGGACAATTATTCTCATCTTTTCTTAGTTGTTTCACGATGTTTCAACCAACTATTCCTCTAGCCTTTGTCAGATGGTAACCGCGACGGGATAGGAACTCTGAATCTCCTGACTTCATCCACTGTAATTACTGCCTTCCGTAATTGTTGTCTTACCACGTTTTGGCCAAGATAAGGATAATAGTCCACAATAAATAAAATTAATAAAAAGTACTCATCTCAATAATGAATTTCAATTAAAATAATATACTGCCAATATCATTTATTAACGATGTTGCACAAGAAATAACAGATCATTTGTGATCAACACTTTGATGGACGTCCATCTTTAAGAACCTCGGACAAAAAAAAAGATTGAAAAGAACCTGATATGGTTGAAAAGACTGCTCATCCATTTCCTTAAAGTAAATAAATAATTTCTTTTAAAGGAAAAAGAAAAATATTGTTTTTGGCCTTCTTAAATTACTAATATTTCAAATGATATCTCCGAAGTGTCACTATTATTTTATATACTTTATTATACCTAGTATGGTGGATCCATTATGTAACTAAAATATAAGATAGGCTTAACACCTAAAAGTTTACATCTTTTCTCATTTAATTTTATTCAGTTAATGCTTTTCCACCTGAGAAGTATCTTTCATCCTCCTCCATATCACTTAAATCCAACAGACTAAAGGTGCGCAGAGACTCCTACTGAACCTTTAAAAGTTAATCTATCTATATATATATAAAAGGCAAAATGTGTGTGTGTGTGTGTGTATGTGTGTGTGTCGCAAAATCTTTCGACACACGGCAGATCCAGATCAGTATAGTTTTGAAGCTCGATGTTTTGGACGGCAAATATCGAAAAATTAGCCAAAAACATTCATTCCTTCACCCTTAACTGGGCAGTTTCGTATAAGGAGGGGGTCACTTTTTTGCCAACATTTTTGCAAAGTCATCACACACGCTTGCAATGACTAGTCTTAATTTGAATGGCAGCAAAATCGTATGTCATTGTGGCCGCGGCAGTTAAGCGGTTTGCTTTTTTCACCTTTTCCTCTTTCACGTTACAGGTTCGAGTCTGCTTGCTTGCTTTTTTTGTTTCTTATTTTGAGGTTTGTGTAATGGGATTTTTTTGTCTTTTAAAGCAAAAACTGAATTATTTTACCGTTCGCTTAAGTTTTTAAAATTTCTTTTTTATACCTCTCTCCACCCAGGCAGCGTCTATGACTCCTTACTACACCACCTCTCCACACCCTGGCAATGCTGGGTAGCTCCGCTAGTAAATGAATAAAAACGACTTTTAAACATTGCTTTGTTTTTGTAACTAAACCTAAGTTATTCAGAACTTATACATATAACCTTTGCATTTCGCAAGGTGTGAAAGATAAGACATTTCAAAGTATTTTTAACAAAGCTAACACAATAGAATCATCACTTTCAAATGACAAAATTTTAGCAATTTTTTTCTGTTTCTCAGTTTAAAGTATGTAGATACCCTCTTTCTTTTAGTAAATTAATTCTATAATCGATTTAAGCAGAGTTTAATTAAAAGAAACTAATACTGCTAGTCAACATTTGAAACCAATTATGTTATAAGTAAATGTTACGAATATTTTCAAATAAAATTCTTTAAACTTACGCTGTAATGCTTCTGATGCACCAACTATTTTGAATTCTAACCAACCAAAATTTTTCACAACTAGAACCATCAGGATGAAATCCAAAGGAACAAGAATGCAAGCAGCAATCAGTCTGACCTATATTAAATGATAAACAGAAATGATTAATTTCAATTTTTCGCCAGTTTTTATTTAAATAGATTTTTCAAAAATTAACAATAATTTACCAAAGGGATATACATATATACTTAGAATTATGAGAAAGAAAACGCATCGAAGTGCAGAAATTAGGAACGCATGATTTCTGGGAAATCTACAACGGTGTAGTAAATAATGGGCAATCAACAATTCCCTCACTATCCAACAATCATGAGGTTGTTTGCACGGCAACCAAGAAGGCTAACATGCTTGTCAGTCAGTTTGCCTCAGACTCTACATTGGACCCAGCAAAAAACTCCCTTTATGAACGGACACCACACTAGATGATCTGAAAAGCAACCCGTCTCAGGTGCATAATATCATAAAAATCCTAGACACCTCAAAAGCATGTGGACCCGATCTAATATCAGCTGTACTATAATTCTCTGCTGAGGTTGCTCCAGTCCTCTCCAAACTTTACAACAAATGCCTTAATGAATCTTGTTTTCCTGACTGCAGGAAAACTGCTTTTGTGGTAAGAGTTTACAAGAATTCTAGCAAAGAACTAATCCATTAAATTATCACCCCATTAGTCTCCTCTCTCTTTTTCCAAAATATTTGAGTTCATAATTAATCAAGCTCTAGTCCATCATCTTACAGTTGCTAAACTTCTGACCAACCAACAATATGGATTTAGGCAAGCCTGTTCTACAGCAGATATCCTAACTGTAATCTCCGAACACATATATCAGACACTGGACAAAGCAGAGTAGGGTAGGGCAGTAGCCCTAGAATATATCTAAGGCTTTTGACAAGGCATGGCACGATGGACTTGTCAGGAAAATCAAATTGTACCATATCACTGGACGAATACTAAACATAATTAAATCTTTCTTAAATAAGAGAAGAATCCAGGTTGCCTTTGATAATCATACATCTAAACAATATGATATAAATGAGGGTGTACCTCAGGGGTCTATCCTTGGACCTTTATTATTCCTAATATTCATAAATGACCTCCCTGATAAAATTGTCTCTGAGATGGGTATATTTGCTAATGACACCATGCTCTATAACAGGCACGTGGGGAAAACGAATGAACACATATCTAAAGCAATGGCAGAAACACTAGAAGAAAACCTCCAATCTGTAGTGGAATAGAGACAAAAATGGATGGTCACATTCAATACTGCCAAGACTAAGCTTGTTTCCTTTAATAATTACAAGAAACCTTCTCAACCACCAGTAACTATGGCTAAAGATACATTACCTGAAAGTACTTCTTTCAAACTCCTTGGCTAACATTCACAGGGAACAGGAGTTGGAACCGATACATCAAGCATTGCCATGGCTGCTGCGAAGAAGGTGGGATCTCTCTACCGTGCTAGAAAGTTTATTATGCCTGAAAGTATCTTGTACCTCTATAAGGCCACCATTCATCCATGTATGGAGTATTGTTGTCACATTTGGACTGGTGCATCTGCTGCTGGTCTCTCACTCCTGGACAAGGTTCAAAAGATCGGTCCTGAACTGTCATCTAGGCTTCAATCTCTGTCCCAATAATGAAATGTTGCATCCCTCTGCTTGTTTTACAAGTATTTTAATGGTGAATGCTACGACGAACTACAAGCACCTGTATCCCCTTGATGTAAATACCCCCGCCAAACCTGACAAGCAGCAGAGTCCCACTCCTACACAGTAGAGATCCCTAGATGTAAGAAAGCCTTCTATTCCAATAGTTTCTTCCCCAGAACTGCTAGACTGGAATTTTTTCTGGATTCCTGCTTCCCAAACTGTACTGACATGCAGAAGTTCAAGCGTAATGCGAACAGACATCTTGTTGCTCAACTCCCTACATAGTATCCCTGCATCTTATGTCCCTGATAGTAGCCCCCTTGTGTTGAAAAAAGATGCCGGCGTAGTTCAGATCAGTAACCAAGATGGCGGCCAAGAATTAAATGCGGTCTGTGACGTAGTAAACGGTGAACTGATTGAATCCAAAATTCGACAATTTTTATAATAATTTTGGGACGTTTTCATTGGTTGTTTAGCACAGCCGTTGGTTATAAAAATGATTGGCGAATCCATTCGTCTCCTACCCCCATTAGGAGTCAAAAACATTTTACAGTTTCTTCCCCAGAACTGCTAGACTGGAATTTTTTCTGGATTCCTGCTTCCCAAACTGTACTGACATGCAGAAGTTCAAGCGTAATGCGAACAGACATCTTGTTGCTCAACTCCCTACATAGTATCCCTGCATCTTATGTCCCTGATAGTAGCCCCCTACATCAGTGACACTGCCTTGTTTGGGCTGAAAATTAAAAAAAAAAAGTATATTCTCTTGATGTATATATTCCACATAATTATATTTTGAATTGTAACAAATATTAAGCTCGATGAAAGTGAATTTTCACCTTCAGAACATGTGTAGCATTAGTTATCATTTCAAATGACAAAAGATGGAATCAATTAACACTCATAAATTTTTATTGGTTTAATTATTTTTTTAAGACAGACGCCTAAATTTTCTTTATATAATTTAGGCACCTGCCTAAAATAAATAAATGAATAAATAATAAAACTAATAAAAAGTCATGAGTATGAATTGATTCAATCTTTTGGCATGATAATTAATGATTAATATATATATATATATATATATATATATATATATTAAGTAATGTGATTGATAATTTAAAATTTAAAAATCAAATTATAATTAAATTAAAAATCCGTTTCATAAGAAGGAACAACAACAAAATCAATTATCTGTACGATCGTTTCGGAAAACAGTGCTTTTTATTGTGGTAGACATCAAGTCACGGACAACAATTATTACATATAGTTTTTTAATAAGCAAGGTCTCCTCGTCAGCAAATTTTGAAGGGTTTTTATTGAATTTAAAAGACACCATAAATAAACCTAGCATTAAAAGTAAGGCAGATGAATCATTTAATTTTTCGCTTTTTGAAATCAGGAATAAAATACTCATTTAGATGTTTGCTATAGCTTTTTATCTTATTGAATAATAATAAGATAAAAAGCTATAGCAAACATCTAAAGGAGTATTTTAACCATAGTTCCTGATTTCAAAAAGCGAAAAATTAAAAGATTCATCTGCCTTACTTTTAATGCTAGGTTTATTTATGGTGTCTTTTAAATTCAATAAAAACCCTTCAAAATTTGCTGACGAGGAGACCTTGCTTATTAAAAAACTATATGTAATTATTGTACGTAACTTGATGTCTACCACAATAAAAAGCATTGTTTTCCGAAACGATCGTACAGATAATTGATTTTGTTGTTGTTCCTTCTTATGAAACGGATTTTTAATTTAATTATAATTTGATTTTTAAATTTTAAATTATCAATCACATTACTTAATATTGAATTAGCTCTAGGACATTTACCTATCGAGCTTATTATATATCTAAATTACAACGAGCACTTTCTCTTTCCTGTATTTTAATTAAACTAGTAATTTCACTGTTACATTAAAATACACTCAGCTCTTTAGACTATTGTTCTAATCTCCTTTAAATTATATATATATATATATATATATATATTAAAATAAAGAGCAAGACGTGATACTTTTTATAAACTCAATTGGTTTTCAGAAAATATTTCCTTTAGGTTTGGCAAAGTTGAGAAAAGTACTTAGTCTACTTTGTATTTAAAAAAAAAAATGGATATCTTCAGCATTTTGAAAAAGAGTCTTCCTATTAAAAAATAAATTATTTTTTTTATTTAATTCAGTTTTATAAAATTCAGAGAAAAATTTTAAATGGAAAATAAGCATTGTATAAATTCGTAGAACAGAGAAACAAAACTAACCAATTTCACAATTGATGAGTTGGTGGTCACTGTGTACTGAACTATGCAATATAAAAGAATGATGATCATTGCAGCGATTAAGGCATACAGTTCATAAGCACGTTCCCGCAGGAGGCCATGGATTGCATAAAAAAGGCAGCAGACTAATTGAAAAAAAAACAAAAAAAAAAAGAAATAATAAATAAAAATTATACGATATAACATAGAAATTTTAATTCATTATAAATAAAAAAAATTTAGAGACTTCATCATTTTTAATCCATTATAGTTACTTTCATATATAAAAAAAAATCAGATATAAATCAGCAGGTTCTTTAACTGAGATAGTGAGGATTCCTTGAGCATTATTCAGATTCTGTTCTAATGGTTATTTCCACAGCTCAGATGATTAAATATAAATATTAAAATGAACCTTTTGTGGACACAAGTTCAAATTCTGTCAAGAGATTTGCTTTTTTATTCTGCTGCATTTATTATTTGTGTGGGTTCAAGATGCTGCTTTTATATATTATGTATTAAATATAAATGTGTCTGAAATTATTATTAATATATACATAAGAATACTTATTTAATTATCATTATCAAGTGCTTTAAGAATACTTAAGAGGCAGTCAACTAGCGTTTATGCAACGTTCACGACTTCTGTCGTTCGAACACTATGAATTGTCTTATGTCGACACCCAAATTGATGGTTTATTAGTTCTTAATTCCCTTCATTCATTGGCAATTGTTTGGTGGCCTGGAGGTAGGAGCTTAGCAAATGGACTCAAAGGTGGCTTCGTGGTGTAACACTTCTCAAATGCACTTGCGATGTTAAGCTGTATAGGGGTGTTAACTTTGGTCAAAATCAGACTGTTCCTTCTTTATTCAGATTTTTTTGATTACCGATTTTCAATAATGATAATATTCTAATTTAAAACTTATCTGCACACTCCCAAACACAAATTACATTTGTGCGAAATTTAAAAAAAAAAAATTGAATGATAATTTACATTCAAATTTTGATTGGTTTGGTTGTTTTGTTTTATGGCATATCAACCCTTTTCGGGATATTTAACGCCAAATCCAGTTATTTTGGAAATTAGTGTTCATGTTACATTCAGTTATTTTGTAGAAGATTTTTTATTCTTCAAACTCTTTGTATCTCCAGTCGCTAATTTGTAGTGTTTGGTTTGGTTGTTTTATAGTGGATTTTATTGTTTTTGTTTCCTGCCTTGATGAACATGAATGAGTTTCGCAATGGGAGAGGGAAAAGGGTTACAGTATTAATGTTTGGTACGTTTCAAGTTAGGAAACCAGTGAGGAAGTGGGGTGAGATAGAAAGAGAAAGGAGAAATGGGAAGAAGGAAAAGGGGGAAAAGTGGGTTGTTGTTTTTGGTTTTGCAGAACATAAGTTTTGTAAAAGGAAGCATAAAAACCAAATGCATCAAATGTTAGGTGCATTTCGTCTCAGGAAGCCAATATCTTCAGACAACCTGATCTGGTAGCACCCATCAAATTTTGAAACAATAAATTTCTATAGTAGTTGTAATAGCATTCTACACAGTTAACAGGTCACTGGCCCTTTTGGCACAATAGGAAGCGGGTTTGCTAGAAGTCAAGTCATATGAAAGACTATAATGATGGTAGTAAATGTCCGTTTTCTAAACACTCGGTGTTATAAAGTTAGAATTAAAGGTAAATTAAGTAACCTGGAGAAAGGAGTGACACTCTCTCTTACCACTCAGTTGCCCTTGACTATGATAGACCACTTATACTTTAACCTCTTGTAAAAAGTAAATGCCATTGAGCCGGTTTTAGATTTCCATTATTCAAACGTAGATTACTAGTTCTTCCAGTCTAATATATTAATATAATTTTTGTCATGATTTATTATTATCTGCTTTTTACTTCATTGCTTTTCGTTTACGTTTTATCAACGAAATTACACAATTTAAACATACTATTCAATTTAAGTAAATTATGACAGTACAGAAAAAAATATAGTCACATATATTTCTGATGAAGGGAGGAATTGTTTACAACAATCTCGTTTAACTGATTGCTTCCGACTTCTCTAGACACATGTATAAAAAGTATTTTGTTAAAAAATTGGCATTAAATCATAGAATGATAGAACCCTGACTTAAGGATACTCATCCTCACATACTAATTCATACACAGACAAAGCACAAGTTTGTGAGACTGTATAAGCTGTAGCTATATTTAGTAATCCATAACTGTGACTAGCATTGTTTGCCAAGATGCATATAGTTAAGCATCCGACTAGATTTCGCTTGCCTGCAGTTAATAACATGTCGAAACTGACATTAGTTTGTGTGGCAAGTAGCTCTCTCTTACTAATAGCTATATTTTTGTTCTCACTTATGTATCTAATGTCAACAGGTGCTTGGCTCCTGCCGTATCACTTTTGATTTGCAAAGGTCAACTCTTTCAACTTTGAACCCTTGAGTAGTATTGGCAATCAATCTAGATTGAGCATTTTGATTGAATTGACCAATCAGTAGTATTTTAACTAATAAACAAAGAATATTTTATAGGAGTCGTTTCTCAGATTCTGTTGTTGCTACTACTGATGGAACAGGAGCTCCACAAACTATAACATATTGGTAGTTCTTAATCAAAAATAATTTTTTTTTTCAATGTAGAATTTGCAGATTAAAACTTATGATATTGACCTTTCTTCAGACTACAATTTATGTTTGATATTTTGTAAAATAACGATTACATAATGAAATGTTAAAAAACATTCATTATTTTGAGAAAAATCATAAAAGTTAATGCAAAAAGTTTTAAATAATTTAAATCAATACAAAAAACAAGTTGCGTACTTGAAATTACTCTTAAAATAATCGGATAAAACCTGAAACTTAAAAATCAATATTCTAACTATATATATTTTCTGTGAATAGCAGGACTTATGAGAACTATTTTACATTAAATATAATTTGTTAAATATACTAATGGAGAATTTTTGTTAACTAAAAACAAAATATAATTAATATGGAGTTTAAACAAACAAAAAACAAGATTAAAAAAAAAAAGCAAACAAAAAAAAAACAAGGTTTAAAAAATAAAGAAAAGCTAGATTTTAAAAAAAAAAAACATACAAAAACAAGATTTCAAAACAAGCAAAATAATCAATAAAAAACAAGCAAAAAATAAGATTAAAAAAGCAAAACCAAGATTTGAAAGAACAAACAAAAGCAAAATTAAAAAAACAAATTAAAAACAAACAACTAAAAAATAAGATTTAAAAAACACTGACCTGCATTAAAGATGATTAAGATTGTGAAGATTATGTCAAAGTAATTTTGTTCTTCGCTAGCTTTTATCAATTGGTAAATTGTTAATCCTAGGGCTCCAACAATATTTAGGATGGAAATTCCAAGAAAAACACATTCTGTACTTGTGAGGCCAACCAAAGTTCGTGTCTAAAACAAGACGAAAATAAAAATGAATCATATTTCTTGCAATATGATTTTTATATATTATTTTTTTCTGGGAGTCCTTTTAGTTTTTTCTGAAGGACCCTTATCAATTACCTACCAGAATATAAAAATAAAAATATATACTAGCAGTTCAGCCCGGCTTTGCTCTGGCCCTATGTACTGTTCATAACTTATATATATATATATATATATATATATAAAATACTTGACTCATGTCCAGGTAACCTACATTTAAAATTTCAAGTGTTTAAACCCAAAATTGGCAGAGGAATTTGGTAGAATCTGCAAAGGTCAACTCTTTCAACTTTGACCTCTTGGCAGCCAAATTTTCACCCAAAAACTGATTAAAAAGCTTGCTGCATGTCTGAATACCCTTTATGTAAAATTTCAAATATTTAGACCAACAATTGGCTGAATAGTTTGCTAGAGACCGCAAAGGTTAAATCTTTTGAATTTTGATTTCTTGGCAGCCAAATTTTCGCATAAAAACTGATTAAAAAGCTTGTTTTGTGTCAGAATACACTTTATTTAAAATTTCAAATGTTAAGACCAAAAATTGTCTGAGTAATTTGGTAGAGACCGCAGAGGTCAATTTTTTAAAACTCTGACCTTAATTTTGACCTCTTAACATTTGTTTTGAGCTCAAATTATGTTAAAAAGTTTGATCCATGTCCAAGTAACCTACATCTAAAATTTCAAGGATTTACACCCAAAATTGGCGGAGGAGTTAGAGTTTTCAAAGGTCAAATTATTGAACTTCGACCTCTTGACAGCCAAATTTCTGGCTGAAAACTAATTAAAAAGATTTTTCCAGATCTCAATACCCCTTATGTCAAATCTCGAGTCTGTAGACTGAAAATTGACAGAGTAGTTTGGTAGGGAAATGTACACACACAGACAATTTCACTTTCATAGATATATAGATAAAAACAAAGTTCTCCCAGAAATCAACCGACTTGTATAAGAAATGTCACAGATCAAAACATGGCTGACGAAAGTCAGAGAGAGTTTTATGATTAACACTCAAGAAAACCCGGAATGTTTTTTACCTGTGTCCATTTCTTCAGCTTGAAACCTAAAGTATCATGTTAATCCGAGTTTCTGTAACATCTATATAAATCTCACCTGTCTGTTTAAATGTATGTATGTGTTTGTATGATTGTCAAAAACTTTCAACAGAGGTTACAGATTTTCAAGAGATCAGTATTGTTTTGAAGCTCGACCCTTTGGATGACAAATATCAAAAAATTGGCTAAAAACATTAATTCCTTCACCCTGAACTAGGCACTTTTCAACAGGGAGGGGTCGCTTTTTCTGCCAATATTTTCGAAAGTCATCCCCTCTTTTCGATTGACTGGCCTTAATTTAAACCTCTGCCACTTCCGGTTTGGTGGTGGACGCAATGGCAAAGATGTCCCATTTTTTTTTTTTTTTTCACATTCTTTTCCTCCTTTGTGGTACGGTACGGGTCCAAGCCTGCCTGCCTACTACCACTTTTATTTTTTTTGCTCAACACACACCTCTAAACACCCGGGCAATGCCAGGCACCCAGGCTAGTTATAAATAAATATTACACTTTTATTATTAAATCAAACACTCTACTGGATTTCTTTCAATCTAACGAAACCAAGAATTTATATATTTGCAATCGACTTTTGCCTTTTTATATTTAGTCTAATCAGCGGTCTTTGCCTTGATTATTAATCTCACTCACTTTTTAGTCCTCTTCCTGCTACTCAAATCATCTTATACTAATTTCATACCAAATACTTTTCATGTTCACCAATTGAAAATCATAAGGATGCACATTTCTGTAATGATCTTTCACATTTTTTTCACATTAAAAGTTGAGTTAATGATTCTTACAAGAATTATTTAAATTAAAATAAACGCTGAATATTTGATAGTTTCCATTTTCTAAATTATTATTATATACAGGGGGGAACGATAAATTTGTCACCCTAAAGAAAACAACACTACAGCTTTATTTTAAAACTTTTATTGAAAACAAAAATCAATTCATATAACTTGATTATGTAATAGAGCTGACATCTATTCAATGTAGTTGCTTTCAGCTTCAATCACTGCCTCAATACGGGTCCGGAACTGGGAACAAGCCTTTTTCACAGGTGTCAGCAGGAGCTCAGTGAATACTCGGTGATCAGGCTGTCTTTGGTGTTGTGGGAGGTTGTGTTGGTGATGTTCTCGACATGACCAAACGAAGTGGTCTAGCAGGTCTAGGTCGAGGGAGAAGAAGGCCAGTGAGAGAAGGGTACAAAGTCGTAGCACTCCTTCTGAAGCTAAGCTTGGATCTTTTTGGACTCGTGGGCTGATGCCGAGTCCTGCTGCCACACCCAGGGTCTGCCAACGGCCACCTGATTGCACCCGAGGATCACCTTACTCTTCAGCACATCCAGATACACTTTGAAATTAGTGTAACAAGCTGTCTTCAGTCTCTAAAGTCCCTGTAGTTAGACTTTTATTTGGACCCATCAAAATATAAACAGACATTTATTTGTCACTGGAACTATTGCTCTGATGTTTGGAGCACACAAAATGCACATGACTTTAAGCCTGTGTGGAAATACCTTTAGCACGTTAATAGGCCATTCGTCGTCAGATGTTGTGGTTTGAGTTCTCATAGTTGCTTTGGTGAATGGTTGGTATATCACCTCTCTTAGTGCAGTCTAGGCTGTGGTGTCAGCACTGTAAATAACTGGATTTTCAAATTAAAGCAATTCAATAATAACCCCGAAATCATTTTTTTTATAAACAAGAATAATTATTCATAAGATTTTTCTGGGTATACTTTGTGCAAAAGAAAGTTAATTCTTTGGATTCTTAATGGTTTACAAGATGCAAGATGTTTTCACTTAGATTCGTTCAGACAGCTTTTTAGCCAGAGGAGGAAGAGATTTTCAACTTAGTTCGTTTGTAGGGGGGGGGGGTATCTAGCCCTAGGCAAGAGCCCAAAGCTGAAGTATGTGCTCTTCAACAACAGGAAAGTCCTGTTCTTATTTTCCAAACAATGTTTTTTTTTTTATGGAACCCTAATACCGACCACTATCTCTTTGAGATTAGTATTTCCTCCTCTATCGTTTGGAGATTACTTTTTCCCTTCTATCGTCTTTCTCTTCCGTTTTCTTTATTTCTCTCTCTCTCTTAAACCTATTTTTCTCTTTAATTCTCTTTTTCCTTTTTTCTCTCAAACCCTTTTTTCCTTTCCCTCTCTCCACCAAAGAAACTTTAACAACTCCATTTTATTTCAGTATTTAATTTGTGTATTTCTGTTTTATTAAATGCTAGCTTTTTTTCTAGTCCAATACCGGCTTCCATCTTACCTCGAAATTACTTATAACGGCACCAACTTACTTTCGGAAGAACCCCCCCCCCCCCCATCAGCCTTTTCTTTTATATCGTAAGCTTCTTAAAACGTTACTAGCTTAAGTTCAGAATAAAATCACGATTTTCTATTAACGGCTAATTTCAAAAAAAAAATGTTTTGAACGCTACTAACTGAAGTTCTTTCAACACAGTTTGCAATTTGGAGACGGAATTGTTTTTGTTGAGATAAGTGATTTCAATCATGCTTTTTATTTTAGATTTAAAATATTAACAACTCCATTTTATTTCAGTATTTAATTTGTGTATTTCTGTTTTATTAAATGCTAGCTTTTTTTCTAGTCCAATACCGGCTTCCATCTTATCTCGAAATTACTTATAACGGCACCAACTTACTTTCGGAAGAACCCCCCCCTCCCCATCAGCCTTTTCTTTTATATCGTAAGCTTCTTAAAACGTTACTAGCTTAAGTTCAGAATAAAATCACGATTTTCTATTAAAGGCTAATTTCAAAAAAAAAAATGTTTTGAACGCTACTAACTGAAGTTCTTTCAACACAGTTTGCAATTTGGAGACGGAATTGTTTTTGTTGAGATAAGTGATTTCAATCATGCTTTTTATTTTAGATTTAAAATATTAACAACTCCATTTTATTTCAGTATTTAATTTGTGTATTTCTGTTTTATTAAATGCTAGCTTTTTTTCTAGTCCAATACCGGCTTCCATCTTATCTCGAAATTACTTATAACGGCACCAACTTACTTTCGGAAGAACCCCCCCCCCCATCAGCCTTTTCTTTTATATCGTAAGCTTCTTAAAACGTTACTAGCTTAAGTTCAGAATAAAATCACGATTTTCTATTAACGGCTAATTTAAAAAAAAAAATGTTTTGAACGCTACTAACTGAAGTTCTTTCAACACAGTTTGCAATTTGGAGACGGAATTGTTTTTGTTGAGATAAGTGATTTCAATCATGCTTTTTATTTTAGATTTAAAATATTAACAACTCCATTTTATTTCAGTATTTAATTTGTGTATTTCTGTTTTATTAAATGCTAGCCTTTTTTTTTTTTTTTTTTTTTTGTTTCCTCGTACATATGTTTTTTTATCCACCGAGTTGATAGCAAAAATTACGAATTATACTCATTTTTAGTTCGTGTGAGGGGAATCTATCACCATACTTTCCCTTAAACACGTCTGTTGGACTTTATTAAGTACAATACTTAATAGTTTTTTTTTTTTTTTTTTTTTTTTTTTAATGGAGAGTAGAAAACGCATTGTGGATGCGTTATCGGCAGCTCCTGTTACTCTCGCTTCTTCTTATTTGTCCCTCAGTCCTCATTTTTTTTTTTTAAATGAGTGATTTTTCGGACAAAGGGAGAAGAAAAAGCTGTTTTCTAGGTTGGCAGTATTTTTGCGAACAGTTGGCTGAGATGGCGGAAATTTTCTGTTTCTATGTCTATCCTTGTAGCCATGTCACTAGTAAGGGTGCTGGAGGTAAACGTTTTGTCTGGGCTGACGTTATCCGCCTGATAGTCAGGGACCCGAACCTTGGATTAACCACTAAGGAGGCTGTCCTATCAGCAGGTGCAAAGTACTGGGGCTGCTGTATTGCCATTTGGTGAATGGATTCTGGACCATGCAGTAGCTTCTGGTGGGGCCTCTCGATGCCATACTAGTGGGTAATTGTTACGGCTTTACCTTATCATTAACTACAAATAAAAAATTAAAAAAAATTCTTCGTTTCTTTTTCTCTCTTAATTTCCCCTCTCTGTCCTGCTATAAGTAAATCTGTCGACCTAGTCCACAAATTCCAAAATTTCATCATGACAAGTTTCAAGAAAAAATACACGATTAAACCCGGTTCCCCAACTTCCAACGTAGACCCCTACTACCATGTCTCCTTCTCCAACATCAGGGGTCTTCGTTCTAACCTTCCAGAGGTTGAAACCCAATTACAGGAGACTAAACCAGACCTTTTATTTTTAAGTGAAACTGGCATTGGACAGGCTATTTCCCTAGATGAGTTTGCAATTTCAGGATACTCTAACTTAACTTCTAAATCTGACCCCCAAGATCGCCATGGGCATGGAATATATGCCTATATTAAAGATAGCTTTCCATGTGGGAGGGACATCTCCAGGGAAGATCCTAACTTACCCTATATGTGCTTCCGGGTTGCTTTAGCTCACACTACTGCATTTATATTTACTCTCTATCGCCCCCACAACAGTGGAGTTACTATCTTTCAAAGCATATCTGAGAAAATTGACCAAGTCCTTTCTACTTATCCTTCAGCTAACATTCACGTATGTGGAGACTTCAATGTTCACAACGTTGAATGGTTGACCCACTCAAACAAGACCGATGATGAGGGGAGGTTCTGTCATGATTTCTCCATTGCCTATGACCTCACTCAGATTGTTCAGGAACCTACCCGTGTGCCCGATAATGATGGCCAGTATGCGAGCCTACTAGACCTTTTTCTCACAACTTGCCCTGAACTATGTTCAGTTTCTGTTCTGTCGCCTCTTGGATCTTCCGACCACTCTGTTGTATCAATTAAGATAAAAATGAAATGTAATAAGTCCCCAGATGTACCTCTTCATCGTACAGTATATCGATACACTAAGGCTGACTGGGATAGCTTCCGTACATTTATATCTGATCTACCTCTGCATTCCATGTTTAAAAAGGATGTGTCCTCTATAGTATTAGACCTAACTGAATGGTTAATTGTAGGTATTGACCATTTCATACCCTCTAAAAAGTTTCAGAAAAAACCTAACAGCCAGCCATGGTTCTCTCCAGAATGTGCTGCTGCCATTGCGCACAGAAATCACTTTTTCCACTGCTTCAAACGTAATAGATGTATGGAAACTAAAGCCGTTTTCAGGACTGCCAGCAACCATTGTAAGAAAGTAATAAAGAACGCAAGAGAGTTGTATGCTCAATCTGTTAAGTCCAAAGTAGCTGAGCAGCGGCTTGGTTCCCACCAGTTTTGGCAAATAGCAAACAGAATCCTGAACAGAAGCGTGTGCTCCATCCCAACTATTATCAATGGACCTGAGGTAATCTCGTCAGCATCAGACAAAGCCAAACTCTTTGTCAAGAACTTTGCAGCAAATTCTACCCTTTGCGACCAAGACCGCCAACCCCCAATATTTCCTCCTGTATCAGAAAACACGCTATGTGATATACGTATATCTGTACGTGATGTTGCGAAGCTAATCAAAAACCTTGATTCGAGTAAAGCAACTGGCCCTGATGGTATTCCAATTATAGTACTCAAAAAACTTCAACCTGAATTAGCGCCCATACTTACAAAACTGTATAAACGTTGTCTTAAGGAGAATAGTTTCCCATCTCCCTGGAAAACCTCATCAGTATGCCCTGTATTTAAGAATTCAGGTGATCGCTCATCCCCCTCTCAGTACAGGCCAATAAGTCTCCTGTGCGTCATGAGTAAGTTGCTAGAATCTGTGTTAAATACAGAAGTAATCAAACATCTCAACAAAAATAACCTTCTTAGTGACACTCAATATGGTTTCCGTTCTGCTAGATCTACAGCAGATGTCATTACAGTTATATCGCATAGGATTAGCAAATCTCTCGACGGTGGCAATCTTTCTAGAGCAATTGCTCTTGACATATCTAAAGCCTTTGATAGGGTATGGCATAAAGGTTTACTTCATAAGATCGCTAGCTATGGTATAGCTGGAAAAGTCTTCTCAATTATTAAATCATTTCTTTCTGATAGGTTCATAAGAGTAGTAGTTGAGGGGCAAAAATCAGAAGCTCACAGTATTAATGCCGGTGTCCCTCAGGGATCCATCCTGGGCCCAACTCTTTTCCTGATCTACATTAATGATCTTCCAAATCATATCCTTACATCATTTGTAGACATTTATGCTGACGACACTACCATTTATGGTACCACATCTAAGACAGTAAACGAGCAAGTTCTCTCCAATTCTCTCTCCTCTGATCTTGAGCACGTAGTACAATGGGGAAAGGAGTGGCTGGTTACTTTTAATGCATCTAAAACCAAGCTTCTCTCTTTACATCATCAACATTCTAATCCACATTTGTCATCAATTGAAATGAATGGCTCTCGTCTTCAGGAGGCCTCAAGTTTTGACAAGCTTCTGGGCTTGACCATTACTCCTGATCTTAAATGGAACACGTATATCAAATCTGTTGCCAAGGCCGCTGGAAAAATGGTGGGATCTTTCTAGCGATCCAGTAGATATCTCACTGCTGATGCTATTCTCTACCTATATAAGAGCCAGGTACGTCCAAGGATGGAATACTGTTGCCACATCTGGGCAGGAGCTGCTAGAAAGGACTTGTCCTGCCTTGATAGAGTTCAAAATAGACTTCGTAGCCTCGTAGGAGATGTCCTTTTCTCCTCCTTGCAACCTCTATCTCACAGAAGAGATGTTGCGAGTTTGTCTCTGATGTATCGTTATTTTCATGGAAAGTGTTCAACTGAGCTTCAATCTTTGGTCCCCCCTCGCCAAACTTTCACAAGAAACACTCGTCTAGCTGTAAACACTATCAATAATTTCCCCCACTCTTTATCTGTGCCTAAACCTAAACGTAGATTCCATGAACAAAGCTTCTTTCTTAGAACTGCACGCCTGTGGAATTGTCTTCCGTTTTCCTGCTTTCCGGCTGACTACAATATGGTTGTGTTCAAGTCTAAAGTAAATAAGTTCTTGATGAGCCGTTCCATATAAGTTATTAAATTTACCAAATTTTCATTACTAATGATTACTATATTGACCAATTTCTACTGTACACTCTTTAACCCTTATCCTTGAGTGGCCTCTGGGCCTTGATAATGTGGTGATGCCTTTGTAAAAAAAAAAAAAAAAAAAAAAAAAAGTTCGATCCCAGTTATCAGATGTACTTTTTTTCTCGATTTTTAAACATTTAATATTGAAATGAGATTATTTATAGCATTTTTTTTCGCTTTTCTGTTTTTTTGTTTTTGTTTTTTTTTTTCCTTTTTTGGGATTTTTGTTCATCCGATTGTTTTAAAAGTTTTACGTCCGTTCGCGGTTTTATTTGTTTTGTTTTTTCCGATTTTTTTTAAAAGTTTAAACAGGGTTATTAAGTCGCTTATTCTTTGCCCCCCCCCCCCCCACTTACATACACACCTCCAAACACCCGGGCAACGCCGGATACCCCCAAACAGGGTATCAATTCGCTTATTCTTTGTCCACACCCCTACATAGACACTTCCAAACACCCGGGAAACGCCGTCCTTTTTTTGGGGGGGGGGGGGAGTGGGTTTGTTTTTCCGATTTTTTAAAGAAGTTTTACATTCGTTGGCTGTTTTTTTTTTTGTTTGGGTTTTTCCGATTTTTTAAGAAGTTCTCCCCCACCTACACACACACACCCCTAAACACCCGGGCAACGCCGGGTACCCCCCGCTAGTTTAACATAAAACATGTGGTCTCCCGATGATATCTTCATGGATGTCAATAATGTCGACTTTACTAAGAAATTACTTTTTTTTTTCTACCGTATCAGCAATAAACCATTCATTTTTTCTTCACAATTTGGTCTATCTTAAACTTCATGTCAAACACCCCACCTAACACTTAGCCTGTAAGCAAGATGAATTGGTATTACCCGGCACATGCAAAAGTGTTACATAATGTTCATGTGTGTGTGTGTGTGTGTGTGTGTGAGTGGTTACACACATACATGACACATGTAGATACAGTGCCCATGGAATATAACAGTTTATAAACAGTTCCTTATGGGAGGAATAAACATCTTTGTCTACTTGGCACCAGACAAAGAAAGAACAATCTTTTTTGTAGTTGCAGCACAAATGTATTGTTCTGAATGTGCTCCTGAAAATGCCGACCATTTTCTCCTCCAAAAGTTCAATTATATTTCACACATTTGACATTTAATCATTAGTTTTGTTCTCGGAGTGCACATCATTTCTTTTTGGTAATTACATCCCACTGTCTTCCCAGCTGAATGCTTCCATGACAGTCGACTCCAACTGACCCTAACTGGTCTCTTCTCTAACTGACAGTCTCCCGTGTGTAACTAATAATCTATAATATAATAGACAAAGTGTATGTATATTTGTATGTCTTGCAAAAACTTTTGACAGACACATCGGAATGTGACAAACTCAGTATCGTTTTAAAGCTCGGTCTCTCGGACGACAGATATCAAAAAATTGGCCAAAATCATTCATTCTTTTACCCTCAACTGGGCCGTTTTCTACAAGGAGGGGTTATTTTCTTCATTGACATTCTTGCAAGTATTCAAATCTCACGTCAACGACGTCACATAAAACGTTATTTCAACTGCCCATGACATCACAATCACATGGGCGCATTGATAAGACCGTTTTCTTTTTTTCACCTCCTTTTCCTCCTGCGCATTACAGGTTCGAGCCTGCCTACTACTAATTTTTTTTTTTTTTTTTTTGCTTACACACACCACACACCAACGCAACGCCAGGCACCCAGGCTAGTGAGTATATAAATCAAACTCTTTTGTTTGTTTGATTCAGGCCACTAACATGGTCACTGTTTAGATCTAAATTCTATTTTTTTTTATCGTTAACTAAATTCTATTTTTTATCGTTAACTAAATTCTATTTTTTTATCGTTAACTAAATTCTATTTTTTTATCGTTAACTAAATTCTATTTTTTTATCGTTAACTAAATTCTATTTTTTATCGTTAACTAAATTCTATTTTTTTTTATCGTTAACTAAATTCTATTTTTTTATCGTTAACTAAATTCTATTTTTTTATCGTTAACTAAATTCTATTTTTTTATCGTTAACTAAATTCTATTTTTTTATCGTTAACTAAATTCTATTTTTTTATCGTTAACTAAATTCTATTTTTTTATCGTTAACTAAATTCTATTTTTTTATCGTTAACTAAATTCTATTTTTTTATCGTTAACTAAATTCTATTTTTTTATCGTTAACTAAATTCTATTTTTTTATCGTTAACTAAATTCTATTTTTTATCGTTAACTAAATTCTATTTTTTATCGTTAACTAAATTCTATTTTTTATCGTTAACTAAATTCTATTTTTTTTTATCGTTAACTAAATTCTATTTTTTTATCGTTAACTAAATTCTATTTTTTTATCGTTAACTAAATTCTATTTTACCAAGTTAAAAATCCTGATACATATTTAGCTGGAATTCCATTTTCCCAAATTCCAAACATCTTAAACTACATGTCTTAATTTCTAACATTCCTCTTTGTTATCGAAACATTTTCTCTGAATGTTTCCTGTTTCCTAACATCTAGATTTCAATAATAATAATCACCTCTGTCACTTGGCAATGCCCAGCAATGCTAATATTAAACAGTTCTACTCAAATATTTTTATATTGTGGATCTATCTATTAGACACAATACTTATGTGTATGCGATCAAAATAACAATTCTATAGTAAGTTAAAAAAAAAAAAAAAAAAAAAAAAAAAAACTGAATCAAAATATAGGGTCCAGGAGTAAGAAATTTTTGGGCTGTCTCAATTTTCCTGGGCAATACTGAGACGAATTTCACTCATGAAATATATAATTTTACAAGCAATACATAAACAGATTGTTGTAAGTGGCTGTCCAATAATTATAGGTATCCAAATATGGCACTTTTCTTTTTTAAAATGGACAGTGGACCAATGAACAAGAACAGTCTATCCTATATAAATTAACTAGGGGCATATTTTGGAATTCCCAAAAGGTTATTGAGTACAGTAACCGAAATGTGATTGAGATAATAAAAATAAACATGTCAATTTGTTAATATAAGCTCTATTATGGGGTTGACCATAATTACAAGATCGTGTGAAAAATACATTAAAAGAAAAAAAATGGATTAGTTTGGGTTTTTTTTTATATTTCTTGCAAGAGATTAGGATTAATTGTATAAATAGGTCACATCAAACGTGTTTATTCACTTAGAATAAACAAATAAACATGTGTATATATACATTGTTTAATGGAACTTTTTGAAAGTGTATATATATATATATATATATAATATAAAGCTGAACGTCTGTGTGTGTGTCTGGTTTTTCCCTTTTTTTCATTTTTCTTAAACTTTTTCTTCTAGGGGATGGGACATCCAACCAGATGTCTGACATTTACCCCTATTTTAGTGAGTCCAACCAAGAGATCTTTTCAGGATTCTAGCCGTCCCTTTCAGTGCACTCGTTTGTATTTCACTTGCACTTGGTTCACCGGGTATGCTTGCTATGTACTTTTTAAAGTTCTTTTTCATAAGCCCAGTTGCTCCTATGATGACTGGTATAATTGAAACGTCTTTTAATTTCCAATTTCGTTTCATATCATACATAAGTCCTTGATACTTTGTAATCTTTTCCCTCTCAACTCTGTTAAGCCCTGTATCATTGGGTACACTGACCTCTATTACGGTCGCTTTTTTGTTTGCTCTGTCCCAAATCACTATATCTGGTTTAACAGCTGCGTTTTCAAGATATGTAGCAGTAGGGATTATGTAGTCATAGTGAATAGTGTAGTTGTCATTCCCAACTGTTCGTTTGGGTATATGTTCCCAGGAGTTTTTACTACACTGAATGTTGAGTTTCTTACATATCTTCCAGTGAAGGTATTTGCAAACTCCGTTATGGCGATCTGTATAATAACCGTCTCCAAGTAGGACTTTGCAACCAGAAATCAGGTGGCCCACACTCTCAACCTCAGTGCTACAGAACCTGCATGTAGAAGCAAATAAACACAGATAACGGGAGTAGGGTTGAGGAGGGTTTATTCAACACGTGCGTACAGGTCGCGCCATATTTTCGAAAAGTCCCGTTTACACCGTCGCCGGTAGGGAAGTTAACTCTCTGTTGTGAAGAGTGTTCAAGGGACACAACTGGGTAGAGTTAACAATACTTCCCCCTTTTTCTTGTCTTCTAGATGACCACTGAAAAAGAAAGAAAAGAAAGAAAAGAAAAGAGAAAAAAAATTATTTTTAAATATCCGTTTCTTTGGGTTCAGATACGAACTCAAGTATCTTAAATGAAGGGACTCCCTTCTTGGTTAAGCAATCAGCTACCTGTCCATTGGTGGGTATCCAAGAGAACTCTGCTATTTCTTTTCTTTCCAGCATTTCTCTCAAAATAGCCATCTCAATACGAAGCCTTTTATCTAGTATTTGGGTGGATGAATGCACAGAGTCAAAGAGACAGGAATTGTCAGTTTTGCAGATTATTTTTATATTTTCGGGTTCATCCTTCAATTGCAGTATTTCTAATAGTAGTTTCCTATAAAACAAACAGGCCTCCGACATGTCAACCATGGCTAGGGTTTCAGCAGCCAGTGTGCTTTTGACCACTCTTCTAATGCGCTTGGACTGCCAGGTTATTGGTGTATATTTGTGGTTATTGCCAACTAAAAAGATTATGTAACCACCTTGAGATCCTCCGTCTGTCAGGTTAGCGAATGAGGCATCACTGTAGGCAACAATCTTGAGATGACTGAGATCTCCTAAGTCAGGAATATCTACCTGGGATTTTTCTTTCTTGGCTTTCTTTACTACTCTATTGGCATGTTTTATACATTCCACATTACTTTGTTTGAGGATGGAGCTTAATGCACTGACATCGTAGCTAACATCAGGTCTGGTCTGGGTAGCCAGCCAGTTAAGTTGGCCGATAACTTGCCTGATTTCAGAAATTTCCGCTGTGGATATTTTGTCATTAATATTTCTGCCATTTTCCACTGGGATATATTTCAATTTCTTTACGTACTCATTCTGTCCAAGTTTAATATTTTCCCTATTCTGTTTAATGTCTAATCCTATGTACTGAAACTCTGCAGTTTCTTCAGATTTAACTGCAAATATTTGATGGATTTTGTCAATAACTTTTCTATGAAAAATCTCTGACCCTGCAAAGCAAAAATCATCCACATGGGTAGCAATTATCCCTTGCAATTTGTTTTCGAAATGCCATGTAAATATAGCCTGATCATATTTTGAAGATATAGCTCCTGACTTCATCAATTCCTCCCTGAGTGTGAGATACCAGGACCTAGAGGCATCGGTCAGGCCATATACACATTTGGAGAGTTTCCAAATATAGCCTTGGGGTACATTAGCTTCTTTGGGAGGATTCAGATAAACCTGTCTTTCCAACTTCTTGCTTTGCAGAAATGCTGTTTTGATATCCATGGATTTACATACCCAATGGTTGGATGCCATTATAGCTAATGCTGCTACACGTAAACCTTCTTTGGAGCATGTGGGAGAATCATTTCTTAGATTCTCAGCATCTTTATCCTGAAAACCTCGGGCGACAAGTCTGGCCTTGAATGTTTGGGAATTTTTGCTTGTGTAAATCCATCTGGTGGAGATTTTTGGTTGGCCCTGATCCGGTACTTGAACATAGACTTTATTTTTATCCCAGCTCTGAAGTTCCTTTTGTTTAGCTTCCTCTAGTTCCAGGCTATCGTCAGCAGAGGTGATCATTACTTCTTCCTCAGTGCAGGAATCATGGTGCTCTTCATTTTCTTCAGTCTCATCAGCTTGCCAATCGGAAACTCCATGTTCAAAGTCCAACCAAAATGCTTCACCTTGTTCCATAACTACATTCATCAAATGTTTATTTCTGCCAGTGGCTTTGCCTGCTCTACTTATGACATTTAACTTCTTCCAGTCTGATTCTGTGTCGTTGGCAAGCTTGCATTTTATGATTTGTCCAGGTTTGGGAAGTTTGACTTTCCTGGTGGTGGTGTCGCATTTATTGGTTATGTCTTGAGTCTCCATAGTAGGGCGTTGTTCAGTGTTGTCTGCCATTTCTAAATTTTCTTCTAAAATGTTCTCTTCGAAGTTTGACACTCTTGGGGATCCTTCAGACTCTTGTTGGGTGCTCAATTCCTCGTTGTTGTCCTCATTGTGAGTCTGGTATGTTTCGGGGTAGAAAGTTAAACGAGACGGATGTACTCTAACATAGGTGCCGCCATGCTTGACAAGCACCTGTTTGTTTTCACACCCTATGACTGTCCCAGGGCCAAGCCACCTATCACACAAGTTCCTTTTGTAAAGAACAGCATCTCCATTTTTATAGGATTGGGTGATACCTGTTCTAACTTGGTGGCGGAGAGCTCGTCTAAGCTTTTCTGAAGATTCACTCGCTATGAAGTGTTTCCTGGCAGCATGCATAGCGTTAAGATTATTTGCCACAATTTCACTGGTAGAGACACCTTCTAGTGCAGGGAGTTTGTCATTAAGAAAACCAGGTAGGTTGGGATTTCTGCCAAAAACGAGTTGGTTGGGACTATATCCATGGACACTTTGAAGTGTATTTTTGGCACTTACTGCCCACGCGAGAGCCACCTCGAAACTGCAATTTGTTTCTTCTAGGGTTTTCTTCACCATTTCCCCTAAAATCCCATTGTGCCTTTCATTTAGCCCATTACTCCATGGGCTTTCAGCAGCAGTGGTACGAACGACGATATTCATATTTTGTGCCATGTCCCTAAACGCCTGGTTGTTGAATTCTCTGCCATTGTCAGTGAGAATAAATCCAGGGGTACCAAAATAAGTAATCCAATTTTTGAAAATAGTATTAATAATATCGGAGCTCTCTTTACCCGGAATTTTAGCTGCAACACTGTACCTAGTACCATGATCAATAAGGTGTAATACTTTGTTACCATTAATTTCTTTTATGTCCATGGCAATGCTCTCGTTAAAATATGTTCCCAGTGAAAACCCCACGACAGGTCTGGGTTCAACCCTTTTGTATCTCATGCAAATTTCACAAGAATTGGGAATTTCCTGAAGTATCTTAATGAATTGCTTGTCTTTCATTCCGGTGCTCCTGACTAAGTCACAAAGCTTTTTACCGCTAGGGTGACTAAATTGTCTATGAAGTTTGGTGGCGATTTTTATTTTTTCTTGCCTATTTTTGTTGGAAATTTCTTTGGTAAACAAAATATGTTTGAACTTACCTCGGTCTGGTGTAGGTCTTGTTATGGGAATGTGGTAGTGCCCTGAAGAAGTACATTGCAGTGGGATTTTTTTTCCAAACATGGTGACACTGTCGTTCTCGAAATTGAGGCTTGTGCCGGCTCTTTTCATCGACTTTTTGCTCAGTAAAAGCGGTATTTCGGCGTCCACCACGTCAGTGATAATACTGACTTCAATGCCAGCAATGACACATGGTAAAGTTGCTGTGTGAGTAGATTTAATGGTGTTCCCATCACCAAATTTGTAGCTTTTCCTTCCATCTCGAACTTTTATTTTTTGCTTTTCTGGCAGGGTTTCTAGAAAACACTCGAACCATTTTCTTCCACAAACTGTCCCAGACGCACCACTATCCAAGACAGCGGATCCGAGCGTTTCTCCCAAAAACGTGTTGGTGCTGCCATATTCTTCACGCTCGTTCATGAGGACGATGTTGGAAACGAGCAAGTGGCCTCCTTTATCGGTGTTGTCAATTTCATCATACGGACAGTCGCGAATCCAGTGGTATTTACACCCACACTTGAAACAAACACCGCTGCTGCTGCTGCTGTCGCTTTCAACCTTGTGGTTTGAATTTCTTTTGATGTTGTTGTTGTTGTTGTTGTAGTGGGTTGAATTTTGGTTGCGACCCCTACCCCATCTGCCAGCCCCACGACTGGTGAGACTGGCTGTTTTATCACCGTGGCGGCGACCTCGACCACGACTGGTGTAGTAGGTGTTTTCAGTTTCCTTAGTGGTGAAAATAATGTCAGATTCGGTTTTCATAGCAACCGGAGGAGTTTTCGGCGGTGAATGAGTTTCAAAGTCATTAAGAATTTTTTTTAATTGTCTAGACATTTCTCCGAGTGTTAGTTCTCGAACGGTGGCTTTTATTAAGCGTCCGTTTTCGGGGGTGAGGTTGGCGCTTTTGAGAGCTCTGAACGCTAGGACCGGCTCCGGAAGAATTATGTTGAATTCTTTCAATTTGGCAATGTGGCGTTCAAATTCAATTAGAAATGTATCTATTGCCATGCCGCTCTTTCTTCGGTGACTTTCGAATGCCTCGTACGCCCTAAATGCTGCCTGGTTTGCGTCTTCTAAAAAGAGGGTGTCCAACTTTTGATATACTATCTCCATTCCGTTTTCGGCATTGAGTAAAGTGATATCCAATTCAAGCAGCGCCTCTCTCGCTTTTCCTTCCAAGGACAAAAGCACGACGGGGGCCCGTTTTCTTTCATCTAAAGTAGTGGCTAGTTCCCATATGCGCATTTCTTTCTTCCAGGAATTATATTTTTCCGTGTTTAACGTTGGTAGGGGAATGTATTTAGAGGCCATGTTTTTTTGTTTGTTAGTTTTGATACGCTCTGCTACCAATGTAGAAGCAAATAAACACAGATAACGGGAGTAGGGTTGAGGAGGGTTTATTCAACACGTGCGTACAGGTCGCGCCATATTTTCGAAAAGTCCCGTTTACACCGTCGCCGGTAGGGAAGTTAACTCTCTGTTGTGAAGAGTGTTCAAGGGACACAACTGGGTAGAGTTAACACTGCATTTATTATTGTTGCTTAGACCACACATCTTTTTGAAGGCGTTTGTCATGAGGCCCTGGTCTTGTGCAGCCAATATCAACCTCTCTTGGTCGTAATGGAGGGATCCTTTTTTGAGCCAGTCCAGGGAACCATCCCTATCAATATATTCTTGGGATAGTTCAGTCGGTAGGTATTTTGCCCGTTTATGGTTGGTCCATTCTTCTGTTTTAACACTATGGAACTGGCTAGTGTATTTTTTCCGACTTTTCTGGGCTCACGAATAGGCTCCTATATGGTTGACTATTATAGAAAACTGATCACATATAATGATAGAAGATGTATCGAGACACAGGAATGGGTATGTTTGATCTGGCATAATGATGATTCATTAAAATTGTGGGGGTCTGCGTACGCGCCTGGTCCACAAAGTATGAAAATAAAAAAATTAAAAAAAAAAACGTTTACAAGTGTTTTTGATATAGATGTACATAATACTTTGATAAGTATGTTTTAACTTAAATAGGGATGGTATAATAAAATTGTGGGGTCTGCGTTCACGCCTGGCCTCCATAGAATGGAAATAGGCACAAACTTTAATAAAGACTTTTCATATCTATTTGCGTAAGTATACTTTGATAATTATGTTTCAGTTTGAAGAAATATGGTATAATAAAATTATGGGGTGTTCGTTCGCACCTGACCTCCATATAATGGAAATATGTCACAAAGTTTAACAAGGTTTTTTTTTAATATAGATCCACAGAATATTGTGATAAGTGTTTCAGTGTGAACAAGTATGGTATAATAAATTATGGAGTTTATCTATTTTATTTTTACTTTCATCATATTTTGCTTTGGTTTTGATACCCCCAAATTCGAAGCTATCTCTTTACAACCCTTCCTTTTCATAACCTATCATACTTTCATAAATCAGAGTCCATTTTCTGTAGGCTGTTTTTGAACCCAGTCAACAACGGGTACTTTTGCTAGTATATATATATATATATATATATATATATATTATACACACACACACAGAGAAAGAGAGTATCTATAAAATAAGAAAACGACAATATCAAAAATATATCAATGCACCTAAACGTGTAAATGTATATTTGTGCAAGTGTAGAGCATACTCATTCCAATGAATTACGCCTGCTAAGTTCCAATTTTGACTCTAGTTTTTTTTGGGGGGGGTGGGGGGGCTAAAAACCAAATCGATTTTGTTCCACAGGCCTGAATATCTCATATATCAAGTTCCAAGCCTGTGGACTAAAAATTGACAAAGTGGTTTGATAGAGACGGCTTGAGAAATAGAGGTTTATTTTAAATGCAGCTCCAAATGCTATGCGATTATGCACTATGTAGAAAATATGCACAAATAGAATTGTGTATTAGTGAACTAAAACTAAATAATAAAACAGAAAAAATAAACAGAATTATAAAAGTTCGTTTTTAAAAGGATATGTAAATTATTTATCCTTCACTAGTATATTCATGACTAAATATATAAGGAAGTTGTATTCACTCTTAACATAGAAAAGTGTCTTTTAACATCAATTTAAGTGCAACAAATAACTTTATATATATCATAATACGACTTGTCAGTTCACTACCAGCCTATAGAGTCTGAATCGAGCAAATTCATTACTCGGACTGTGATAACAGCATATTCTTTTTATTGTTTTGATTCTTGAGTATATATCTGTTAATATCTTATGCTTTTATATAGACTGATGTGGTTCTCGATTAATTGACTGTGTCTTACTGTGTTGGATATATACTTAAGAATGAAAAGAATACTCTTGTCACAACCCTATTCATTACTTCTGTAATCAGAAAACTTTATACACTAGATCACGGGAGATTAATTTGTGTCTGATGATTTAATTGTCCATTTCATGAGCACAGGTGTGAAAGAAAGTGAAGAAAAGCCGACTTTGTAAAAAAAAAATAAAATAAACTAAGAAATATATGAAAGCAGATAATAATCAAAGATATGGTGCCAAAATGGTCAAACAATTTTTTTCACATAAAAGATTTTTAATAAAGATTCACCATTGTGTTGTTTGTGCATGAAATCTTTCAACAAAATCTTTTTTGTAAGAAACAATTTTTTGCTTTAAATCTGCAACAAATCATTTTAATAAATTCGTTGAATTTTTTTTAATTAATTGTTTTATCTATAAATTTTTTTTTTTTTTTACAGTTAATTCGAATAAATGAATCATCTCAGTTTTCGTTAAAGATAAGCTTTTTAGCACACTCAACAGAAACACCAAGTTCATCAGAAATGTTCAGTTGAGAATTAATGAATTATGAGACCAACTTTTTGGACTGAGAATTGTCGCCCCTCCCCCACCTCTCTTTCTCTTCAGAATTTGATGTAGAGCAATTTTTTCTATTAAATGTCTTTTTCTTTATTTTAAAAGTTTTTTTTTTTAGGGAGGGGGGGCGGAGTTTGAGTGAGCGCACTCCCTAAATGGTAAAGTTTACAAAAAAATATATAAATAAGGAATGTAATACTGCTTATGTATAAGCTGTATCAGTCGAAAGGTTACGATATACTATAGACGTCCAGCACAAACGCAGACTTCATAATATTGTACCATCTTTGCTTTGATCCTCACTTGAAGGACAAGAAAGTGTATTTTAGTTCAAATTTCCCATTCAACAAAACAGCAGCGTCAGATAAGTGGCAGAATGAAATAAAGGTTGGTGTGGAAAGGTTAAAAAGTCTACGGCGTCACCACGCTGAAGAATTGGCCACACACACAATTCGCAAGATATGCCTGATCTGTGATAGGGTGTATGGATGTCGAATTGAACTGTAATCTCAGATGAGAACCCAAGAATGAAGCTCCTGGAAACCTGTATACTCAGTTCAAGCGATGACAATGATGAGAATAAAAGCAGGATGCTGAGTAAGAGAGTGAAAGTGACAGACAGTAAGAGATCGGTCACTTGAAAAGTTATTTGCATATTATAGTTAATTAGAACAATTGAAAATTTTAAAAAGCAACAAACAAAAAACAAACCTTAAAATGTAAGACAGTGACAAACAAATTCAGAGTTTTAGTATATGTTATTATTGAATGGTTATTTGTTGAGCTAACATTAAACATAAAAAATGGACATTGTGTAGTTATCGAATACTTACAACTAAAAGTGAGTATACGTTGTTTAAAAAGAGAATAAGTGAACTTGGAAGTTGTATATATAAAGCAGTAAAAATATTGTATGAATAAAAACTAGCTGTATATAAGATTGACAATGTATTTTTATCATGTGCACACATATAAAAGCTAGGGCTTTCAGTGTTTACTAGGGATAGTTTTCTTCAATAGTATTACTTTTTTTTTGTATTAAAAATGAATAGGCCAATGTTAACACAGGCAGATTAATGATCTCAGGCATCATTTTGCAATGTTGCTTGTAAAAAAAATAAATAAAAAATGAAAGATTATATTTCTACTATCACATGACAAACCGTTAAGCAAGACATTACAAAATATTGTTGAATATTGCTGCCGGCAATTTATATAAAAAAAAAACAATAACAATAAAAAACGTGTTGAGAATTCCTGAAGAAAAAAAAAACTGTTTTATTCTCTTATCTACATACTACCTGGATACACTCGGCGTTGCCTAGTCGAAAGATATTGCCGGGCAGAGGGTTTAGATATATACTATTTAAGATACATCAACTATCGTAATTTGTTACGAAAAGTGACCACATGTTGGATTTAGGGAAACCGAAAACACATCCATCTTGGTCTGTGAAAATCAAATGCAAAATAACTTAGCTTAAACGGGAAATAACTCATGGCTTACATAAATAACGTTACTTCTGGTTTTAATTGAACTTTTTCTCAGCTATTAATAATTAGAAATAAATTAAATATAAATTCCAAAATAAATTAAATCAACTTTAAATAATATTTCAAAATAGACCAATTAAAACGATTCTATTACAAAAAATAATAACAGAGATCCTTGCCAAAAAATCAGCATCGGGTTCTTGCCTTTAGTTCTCTTCACAGATCATTGACAAGTTATCGGAAGAACCACATTCCAGAAGATAAGAGATAAAAAAAAAAAAAAAGCTATGGTGAACTCTTAACACGTATATATGCACACACACACACACACACACACACACACACACACACACACACACACACACAGTTAAAAATTACAGCAAGTAGATACACAACATAAGGATCCTTAAAGGAGCTTGACTACATGCATACATACCCGACTGTATAAAAGTAGATAAGACTTGTATATAATGAAATGGGAATAGATACACGCAGACGAGATTGAAGAGATGCTAACATAGCGACCATATTAGAACACAACCACACACACGTTAGGGCAAAAGGATGTAGACATGGTTATATAGAAGTTCTATAGAAGGCAAGACATAACATATTGGTTATCTCCAGTGAATATCTCGAGTAGTCAGGTTCTAAGTGATTAAATGGGGACTCTTGACAAAGGCCATAATATAAGATTTCCGGTCAAGGATGAAAAAATTATATGATGAGGAAGCATCTAGAGGTGACTGTCTGGTCATGACACAGGCAGTTGGTTTTTCTCAGGACTGCCGGTCACTGCAAGTCGCTGGTGTACCTCTTCAGTTAAGGTGGACACTTGAGTATATTAATTAAGGAATTATTTGTATTATTTGGATTCTTTTTGGATACTGTTCTCATCTATTTTCTCAACGTTTCGGTCGATGTAATATCCAACCTTCTTCAGGTGTATCTTGCTGAACTCTGAAATCTACATGGAATTTCAAATGGAGCCCTTTATTAAATTCACAAGAGTAACATACTACTGTTCTGTCAGCTATGACTGGATAGAGGTTCTAAGTAATTCATAATTGTATTTTCAGTTGCTCACAGTAAGGATTGAACCTTCAACCTTTAGAAGAAGGTCATTTTTACAACTGAACTTTTCCAAGTACTCTAACCACTACACAACAGGTCCATATAGATTCCCAAGTTCAATAAGATACACTTGAAGGAGGTCACTGGTTACATCAACAAAAACGTTGCGAAAATGATACTCAAGATAAAAACAGTAGTCCAAAGAATCCAAATACAAATAACCAATCCTCATCTGAAAAATTCAGAAATATAAGGGATTATATTGATTGGACTTATATTTTGTTTTGGTCAAGCAAAAATCTCACTTTGCAAGTCTGCCATTCGACCTAGAAAAACGAGTATTGTTTTAATATTCAAAGAAAATTAAAACTGTTTATTGTTTTTAAACTGGAATTATGTTTTTTGTTTGGAAGAATTCCTTTGTTGCAGCACTGAATTGAACACAACCTTGAACTGGCACAATAAGTGGGATGATTGTGGTTTGCACAGTGAACACACACGTGCATGTTTATACCATTAGAAATTTCCCTTTACAATTTCCTTTCTATGTTCTTCATGAGGACAGAGGTACCAACAGCTGAATTATTAAACTATTTCCAATATGCTTTCTTGTCTTACAAATAATGTAGCTCAACAAATCACAGCCTCTCACCATCTTTATGTAACAATATTTTCTTTTAATATAGTGTTCTATTTATGTTTTTGAATTCATAATAAAAAAGAAAATTAAAGTAAAATTTGCCACTTCAGCCTCCTTTTTTTTTTTTTTTTTTTTTTGCTGCATATTATTTGGCTGTGGTATTCTTTGAGTGATAGTTACTCCCACCAAGGAGGTTATGTTTTCATCATAAAACTTGATCAAAATATCAGTCATGGTTCAACTTAGGACTGATTTTGGGACATCTAAATCCAAGATCAAGGAAAAGGTGAAAGTAACATTTTTAGAGATAACTGGTTCTGTTCACCATAGAGATTCGCAACTTGGCCTATATTGTAGCCAATAACGCCTTGCATCTTATATGACCTTAATTTTGGATTGAAACGTTCTATCGGAATTTCAACTTTTGATTTATCTGCATTTTGATTCTCTTTGATAACAGTAAGCGCCGTGCAAAATTTTGGCATTTTTGAACTTTCAACATTTCCATGGCATAACTTCGGAATATTTCATACAATATGCAGAAGTCAGGCTCAAATAAGACTTTTGCCTATTCTTACATTGGCAAACATACAGTCTCATGACTGATTTATGTTCTTGTTCCCCATGCAATGTGGTATAAAATATGATTGATGCCTTTGATGTCAGCTTAAGTTGTGTATAAGGGATAGATGGTTGGTTGACTGGCTTAATGTAATGTGGGAAAGATTTCAAGATGGATTTTTTTTTTTTTTTTTTTTTTTTACAAAGGCGTCACCACATTATCAAGGCCCAGAGGCCACTCAAGGATAAGGGTTAAAGAGTGTACAGTAGAAATTGGTCAATATAGTAATCATTAGTAATGAAAATTTGGTAAATTTAATAACTTATATGGAACGGCTCATCAAGAACTTATTTACTTTAGACTTGAACACAACCATATTGTAGTCAGCCGGAAAGCAGGAAAACGGAAGACAATTCCACAGGCGTGCAGTTCTAAGAAAGAAGCTTTGTTCATGGAATCTACGTTTAGGTTTAGGCACAGATAAAGAGTGGGGGAAATTATTGATAGTGTTTACAGCTAGACGAGTGTTTCTTGTGAAAGTTTGGCGAGGGGGGACCATAGATTGAAGCTCAGTTGAACACTTTCCATGAAAATAACGATACATCAGAGACAAACTCGCAACATCTCTTCTGTGAGATAGAGGTTGCAAGGAGGAGAAAAGGACATCTCCTACGAGGCTACGAAGTCTATTTTGAACTCTATCAAGGCAGGACAAGTCCTTTCTAGCAGCTCCTGCCCAGATGTGGCAACAGTATTCCATCCTTGGACGTACCTGGCTCTTATATAGGTAGAGAATAGCATCAGCAGTGAGATATCTACTGGATCGATAGAAAGATCCCACCATTTTTCCAGCGGCCTTGGCAACAGATTTGATATACGTGTTCCATTTAAGATCAGGAGTAATGGTCAAGCCCAGAAGCTTGTCAAAACTTGAGGCCTCCTGAAGACGAGAGCCATTCATTTCAATTGATGACAAATGTGAATTAGAATGTTGATGATGTAAAGAGAGAAGCTTGGTTTTAGATGCATTAAAAGTAGATTTAATCACTGTGAGAATTTTGGATTAGCTAGAGCTAATGTAAGATCTTAATAAGTAGTGGCGCTAAGAATTCTTATGATGATTGTCCAGCTGAAAGCAACTCCTAGTCAAGTAAATGGAGCTCAACTGCTTATGTTGAATAAGAATTATTTTATGTTTAAATACTCGTCATCCTTCTTTATGAACGTAAAAGCCTTCCAAGAAAAGAATCAAAAGTATATCTTCACCTTTTAACTTCTTCCCCCCCCCTTGTGGGGGGGCACCAAAGTTCAAGCAAAGACCATTGCCCTTGTGGCAATCAGTTATTGGTCAATGTAGGGGAAACCCTTCATACCAATTGTCACTATCCAGCCCCCCTACTCCCCGAGGAGCTGGTCCTCATTTCCCCTTCACTCTCCACATTAAAAAACGGCCTTGTGTCTAATTTGCTCAGTGGGGGAAGCAAATAAATCCAACCCTTTAACTTATGAAAGACAGACAATACCACTCATTAAACTAGGTGACATTTTCATTATCACAAAACTTGAAAAGAAGGGAAAGATAATAATTAGAGATAAAAAAAAAGTGAAGAGAAATGAAGACAAAATAAAAAGCAACCTTGGTTTTTGTTTGTTTTTTTTTTTGTTTGCTTTTTCTAGAAGTAGACGCAACAGATCATATCACAAGGTATCTGTACGCATACAGAACTGACAGTCCAGAACATGTGAAAAGCACGTGGATTTTTATTTGTATGGGAGAAACAGGTTTCTTCACAATATAATAACCACCTTTTTACCTATGTTTTTAATGCAATTGACAGCAGAATTAGAGAAAGATATATATATATATATATATATATATATATATATATATATATATATATATGAGAGAGATAATACTGAATCTTACCTGAAGAAAAAAAAAAAATCTCCTTTACGGCCACTCCCACTACTTTTTGCCTGACCCCAGGGTAACATTTATATCCTAAACACGTTCAACATCTGTATTTTATGAATGTTGTCACATTGCTAACTAGTACAGAATAATCAAAATGCATATCATAAATGACAATAAATAACCTTACGGCCATTTTACAGTGAAAAAAAAAAACAACAACAAAAAAAAAAAGACCCCAAAAGCCGGTTCTCACCCAATCATCAAAGTTAAGCAACATAAAGCCTGGTTAGAACTTAGATGGGTGACTGCTTAGGTGATTAAAACACAAACTGAAGTCCTGAATGTGCCAAGTTCGAATTCAGTTTGTTTCACAGAAACACTTTTAGCAAATCTGCCTTTGATCTTGGGTCTAACTTCCTGATAAGATAAATAAAATAACAAAAATCGTTTAACTAGGTGCAAAGTGTGGTATATATTCTGATGCCGCACTTCCTTTTTTCTGACTCCGATCAGAGAAGAAATCCTTCTAGAATGAAGCAATTGTAATTTTTGTTCCAATCCAGTACCCCTATTTGGGGAGCTGAAGTTTCCCAACATTAAACACCGACCTTGTGTAGGATGGGCAAGCAAATAGGAACCAACAAACTGAGCAATTTATTTTTTTGTTTTTATTTTTTTAATCCTTTTAGATGAGGCTTCAGAATTTGCGCATTCATTCTTTTTGCAGACTGTTATCCTCATCTTCATAGTTGTTGTTGCTCCTCCACTTGATCGCCCTTTGGGCCCGTAGCGCAGTGGATAGGGGCGTTGAGTCTCTACAGTTCAAGGTGAGCATTGTCTGAAGATAGCGGTTTTAATCCTACCCAAGCAGGCCAGGGGTTTAGTTGGCCAAAACATGGTGAGAAAACAATTAATTGCCTCTGAGATGGGTATATATGCTGATGACACTACACTCTATAACAGGCATGACAGGAAAACAAATGAACATATATCTAAAGAAATGGCAAAAACACTAGAGGATGACCTCCAATCTGTAGTGGAATGGGGACAAGAATGGATGGTCACATTCAATGCTGCCAAGACTAAACTGGTTTCCTTCAATAATTACAAGAAACCTTCTCTGCCACCAATAGCAATGGCCAGTACATCTTTCAAACTGCTTGGCCTAACGTTCACAGGAAACAATTACATTGAAAGCGTTGCCAGGGCCGCTGCGAAGAAGGTAGGCTCTCTCTACCATGCTAGAAAACTACTAACAATCGAAAGTATCCTGTACCTCTATAAGGCCACCATTCGCCCATGTATGGGGTATTGCTGTCACATTTGGGCTGACGCATCTGCTACTAGTCTCTTGCTCCTAGACAAGGTTCAAAAGAGAGTCGCCAATCTGGTAGGCCCTGAACTGGCATCTAAGCTTCAGCCTCTGTCCCATTGACGAAACGTTGCATCCCTCTGCCTGTTCTACAAGTATTTTAATGGTGAATGCTCTGACGAACTGCAGACACTTGAGCCCCCACGACGTAGACACCCTCGACAAACCCGACAGGCAGCTAAATCCCATCCTCACACAGTAGAGATCTCTAGATGTAAAAGATCTTTCTATTCCAGTAGTTTCTTCCCCAGAACCGCTACACTCTGGAATCCCTGCTTCCCCAACTGTACTGACATGCAGAAGTTCAAGTGTAACGTGAACCGACATCTTGCTGCCCAAATCCCAACATAGTACCCCAGTAGTTGTTGCCCCTGATAGTAGCCCCCTACACAAACGTGGCAATGTGCCTTGCTTGGGATGAAAATGTAATAAAAAAGGTAGTAGTTACTGGGGATAAGTTACAAGACTCAGCATTCCTATCTCATCACAGTTAGTCACCCGAAGAATATAATGACGTGTGATTCACTCTGAACCAAATTGAAGAGGTTAGCTCCCATATATTTTACATATTTCTTTTAATAAATATTCTGGACTAAATTGAAGAGATTACCTCCAAAATATTTGCATTCTTTATATTCTTATGCCGAAACAAAAAGTACGGAAGTTTATTGAACAAAATAAAACAAACTCATTTTTGGCCAACTATTTTATTGCCGCACCATATTTCTTTTAATAAAATTTCATAATTTTTTTTCATATTTCTTTTAATAGAATTCTGTATCCCCCCCCCCCCCGGACCACCATCCAATTCGCGATGGGTTTGAATATCAGATTCATTGCCAGCGACCCCGAAAACCATTAAAAAAACTAAATTTTATTAGTTGGTGTTCTGTTGTAGTTCAAGTAAGCATTTACCCAAATGATAATAAAAAACATGCGATTATTTAGATATATATTTCAATATATAAATATACATGAAATGCGTCGGTTTAAAACATCACCAATCTACAAAATATAACTATAATGACTTGTAAAATAAATATTTATATATTCACATGCACACAAACACACTTTATTTTTCCTACTCGGCTTTTTTGTTTGTAAAAATCTGGCTATAGTTATCATTTTGGCATTTTCAGCCTTTTTTCTTAAAGATTTAGCTTCAAATATTTAGTAGAGTATTACAACCGAATTAGGGTCAACTACTGAACACGTTTACCATTTTAGAACCTTTGAAACACACATAGCTTTCATATTGCAATGCAAAATAATTTAAAAAAAAAAAAAAAAAAAAAAAAAAGAAAAGAATTGGTGGACCGGAACAATGCTGTCCCTACCATTTACTTTTTTTTTTTTTTTTCACCTATTCATAAATTATACAGGCGATTATCAGTGCTTTGTCTTAAATTTGGAATTATAACGTTCTATTACAGTGAACACCCACTTTTTGACCACTCCCCTTCTTAATGCTGTTACTAGCATTTAGATTTTTCCTTTTCAATTTTGCACATATTTCTACAGTGTTTATCATAGATTACGAACAGAAAAGTGAAACATTGTGAAAAATTCCATAACCAACGCCATTTTGTTTGCCCGCCTAACATGATTTGCTAGACGATCTTTGATTGGTTCAATTTAAATGCACCAGTTTGGCGCCAATTTTGTATTACATGTGCGTTATTTTTCAGTCTGACATCAACACGGAGCAGTAAAGGACTCGCACAGTGGTGCTCTGTTAGAGTGCCAGGATTTTACCTTCATTGGACCATGCAGTGGGTGGACAAAGGACATTTCTCTAAATAGAGAGACAACTGAACTTATTTTACTCAATGAGGATATTCTACGGTGTTCGGCTTGATATATTTGATTATAGGAAATTCTTCCTATTTCTTCCAGAGACCACGAGGTCCTAAAATATGCCATATTGGGCGACAACATTCCCACCGTGTTCAACCATGTACAACATGGATCCTGCTAAAAGGAAACCTGAACTAACATTTCCACAGAGGAATCATAACTACCAAATCCATTGCAATGAATAACAAATTCAGCCACTGTTTTTGCAAGGGACTTACTGTGAACCAAAGAACTTTAATTTACTGATACATCTTGAATAAAATTTGAGTTTTAAAGGTATGGCTTTGTTTGTTGAGTTTCATTTGCTATCTGCAGGGAGGAAATTGGGTGTGTAGGGAAAAAATTTCTTACATTTAACGGATCAGCAAATATGAAAATGAGGCAACATTAATGGCTTTGACTTCCGGTTTAATTTGTAAATAAATACCTTTGAACAACACATGCGCCCATTATGTGAAAAATATTTTGACCCCCCCCCCTCCCCCGCTATACTTCACATTTATACTTTTCCAAAGAATAAAATAAAAAAAGGTTAAAAATTAAAGGTTTTATTTTATGATCAGAGTAAAATGCTTGTGTTTGCTTCATGTTGACAGGAGACACAACATGTCGACCAGATCAAACAGCAGACACCAGGCGCCTGGGTTTGTGTTTACAAGTTATCCTTAGTTTTGTAACACAAACCAACCAACAATGATCAAATGCATCTATTTATGATATACTTTTTTATTTTATTTAAAACGAAGAAGTTTATTTTCATGTGTATGTACGTGTGTAGTTGGGGCATGTCTTGGAAGTTAAAGTACAGTAGCTAGAAAAAGCTCAAGAACCAGTGATCTTGTAGCTTTGAGTATTTCTAAGGTGAAGGTTAGTTAAGTAAAAGACAAGGATGACCCAGAGGGCCCATTTTCATTGGGTACTACACCAAGATGTAGGGGAGGGCGCCACTTCTTTCCCAGGATTATTCCACTTGATCCCTCACCTTATAATGCTGAGTACTGAGTAAGGGAGCATCAAGTACCAAGTTTTCAGTCTTTAGTACGATTTGATCACGGATTGAACCCGAATGTCCCTGCACATTAGCTAACTGATATATCCCGTGAAAGTGATTTATTCGTTTAAAGTAGCTGAGTGGACTTGGCTACAGTATTCGAGTAATAATATAGTAAGCCACCTTATTGAACGATTGTTCATGATGGTCTGGTATATTCCTTAGCATGAAGCTTCATCATACTTTTTAATATTTCTCCTAGGCAGCTCTACCAGTTGATATTTATGCTTAACCATCCAATCATGTTCTTGTAAAGAGGAAGAACCCAGATGTACTCATATTCATTACATCATGGACACTAACCATTAAATCAAACGAGCCAGTCAAATGTGCAGGTAACATGATGAAAAGATCAACGTAATTGCGTTTATTTGTGTTATGTTGTCACTGCAGTTAAATGGGCTGGTAAGCAGCAAAACAAAATAAAATAAATACAATAAGCAAAAGTTCAGCTAGAATTCGTCACTGTCAACTTTCTCAACTTCCAGGACGTGTTCTTCTCAACTACCTCTGCCAACAGACATTTTATTAGAAAACTCACTCCATTCCATTTGCATACGTGTGCAGTGGAAGATGAAATCTCATGAGATTCCACGAAACTACACCTTATAAATCCATGGCTGCCATCTTTAATCTCTCTCAGATCCCATCTGAAGGTAAGTTGTATAACCACACAATGCACACACACGTGGGTGCTTTCTTCTTTGATTATTACATTCAACTCTACACTCCCCCTGGTCTCCAGACTATACATGTGGCATGGTGGACATGGTCGTTTGTTGCGGGCACTTCTACGAAGGAGGATTGGCTGGACTTCTTCATCTTCATCGGAGCTCTCAGAAGGGGTGCTGGAACAATCAGCGTCAGCATTGGGGTTCGCAGTTGTACCATCACAGGGAATAGGTCGGATCCACAGGTCATTGTTGGATGATTCACCATTACTGCTACTCACCAACTGGTTCGTATTTAGGGCAGGCTGGATATCCTTCACATGGCGTGGGGTACCATCGACTAGCACTGCTTGCTCACTGATGATG
The DNA here is from genome assembly GCF_053919585.1 of Euprymna scolopes. Taxonomy (NCBI): domain Eukaryota; kingdom Metazoa; phylum Mollusca; class Cephalopoda; order Sepiida; family Sepiolidae; genus Euprymna; species Euprymna scolopes. Next base: position 94,328,107 of record NC_136482.1, on the reverse strand, counting down.
CCAGTGATTCGCCCTCTTTAAAAGCTGTTGGTGCATCGATTATTGGGAGGCTTCACCTGGACAGTGTCCCCTAACTCATATGGCCTTCGGGTTTCCTGCCGATCAGACAGACGAACGTCAATGTCCTAGATGCGCACTTGATAGCAATGGATCTCATTGGTGGGTGTGCTTGCAGCAGTCATGCCATCCTTTGGTGTTGCATTATATCTATAGACTACCACTGTGATTGTGCATTGTTTTCTTGACGCGATCCTCTTCACGCTTTGATGGTACTGCTCTGCTATACCATTGCCACTCGGCACATATGCATATCTGTGTCTGAGCTGGATCCCCTATTTGTCCACAAAACATCTGAACTCCCCACTGCAAAAGGTTGTGTCGTTGTCTGTGAGGATCTCTTCAGGTGGCCCCCTTTCATAAAATATAGACTCCAATTCACAGAGGACACTGGATGAATCCTGTCTTATTAACGGGCACCAGATCGCGAACCTTGTCGGTCCACAATCGATCATGGGTGAGAAAGTGCTGGCTGCCGTAGTGGGTTATGTCCATACCCAGTCAGCTCCAAGTCGTGTCTACTCCCAGTTGACCTTTCTGCCATCTGGCTGGGGTGGGGTTGATTGACTGACATGTTTGGCATTCCTTGACTACCGCTTTAATTGCACTTTTGGACACTGACGGATTGGACAACTGCACAAAATAACATGTTCGTCTCACTCCAGGGTGAGGAGATGCATCTTCCTGATTTCATCCACCACCTTGATAGAGGTGGCACATAATAATGGCACTGGCTTGGCTTTCTTCTTCATGGCGCCATACAATCTCTGTGGCACCTGAGTGAGCCTATCAGCAAGGTTGCAATTTGAAGTGACCAGTACCACATACACAGACAGGTTGTACTCTGTTACCAACTTTTTTATGGTCTCCAACCTCTGTCTGATCAGCATCTCGCTGGCTACCTTAGTGCGCACCCTGGTCTTGCCTGTCAGTGTGTCTAATATCCAGTGGTACACGCATAGCGAATCCGTGTATATGTGTAATTTCCTGACTTTCCACTGAAGTACCAGGTTAATACCTTTTATCACCCCATCGAGCTCTGCCAGGTTGATATGAGTAGCGTCATTTGCCGGTCGCAACCAGCAGGAATCCTCAATCGCAGCCCCATTCTTCTCCAACAGCACACCAATTGCCAGAGAGCTCGCATCCACCCACATGTTCAGTTTGTTTACCTGCACACACCAGTCTCCTTTGGCGGGGTCATCCAAGTTTACCCTTGCGATGGTCTCCTTCACCATGCAAACCAACAGATCGTCTGCTGTTTCATCATCCCAGCCTTTGGTGACTGTGCTTGCCCTCCTTTTTATGATGCCTGCTGGCACACAAGTCCATCCACACACTGGTAGGTGCTCCACAAGTTTTCCACACAGGGAAAATACTGCTTGCCTCGTGAAGACATCAGCCACTTCAGGAACTGCAGTTCCCCGCCTCCATTTCAAAGCCCCTCGCTCCTATCAAACATTCAGGCCCAAGACACGGGCGCCATTTTCCAAATGTTCTGGGTCCTTGTAAGTCAAACCAAACTCAGCCAGTTTGGACCTTACACGTGATGGTGACACAATGTCTCTGTTCACATATATGTCATCAAAGTATGCAAATGTCCCATCTTTTATTGTTTCTTCTTGTGACAAGACAGCGTTAATGGTGATCTTCATTATTTGGGGTGCCACGTTCAGCCTGAAGCCTAGTCTGGTAAGGCAGTACCTCCTGCCAGCAAACACCACCGTCTAAAATGGCCATATTGCTTCACTAATTCGGACCTGCAGTATGCTTTTCTTAGATCCAGCAGGGACACATTGGAACCCTGCTGGCGCCACTCTCATAGCTTGCTAGCACAAACGTCAGCATCTGCCGTGAATGTATCAACATGCGCATTTAGTTCACAGTAGTCCATCACTGGCCTCACCTTTGCTTTGTTGTGCTGAGCAACCACCATCAGCGGAATCAGGCCTCTGGGAGGTCTAAGTTTCTCATAGGGGTAGGGAATTAACCTGCCATCCTTGATCCAATCACAAAGTTCCTCTTCGTATGCAGGCCTCATTTGGTCGGGCACATGGTACTCTGTTACCTCATTTTGCAGTTTGGCTGGTTCCTGGTTTTCCGACCACTTCCATGCAGCTGTCCAAGCCTTCTGCTGATGGTTAAACTCGACAATAAAGTCTGGCTGGTCAATCTTCAAAGCAGTGCACACTGGAACCTTTTCCTGAAACTGTACCACCCCTGTCTGTGTTATGTGAGCACCACATAGGGCTCTGATGGTATCATAGCCTAGAAGCAGGTCGAAGCTCAGCTCTTTTTCGAGTACTACCAGTGCTTTGACGTTAACTGAATTTCCAGTTCTAGTGTGAATGTTCACAGCGCCCAACATGTCTGTGTCACTCCACTGAGGGTGGTTACTCTAGTAGTCTTCTTCCAAGTGTGGCAGAGATATGTGCTCACTATGGTGCGAGAGCACCCAGAGTCATGGAGTGCTGAGCACAATGTCTCATTGATATAGACCTGAATGGTTGGAAGTGCCTCGTCTAATTTCTGTTTGGGGAAGAGGTAGACGCTGGCACCTTGTCCCCAACCCCGTTTCCCGCACAATCCCAGGCCATATGACCAGTCTCATTACATTGGTAGCAGCTAACAGCTGTCAGTCATTGCCGACAGTTCCTCGCAATGTGGCCCGGGCCATTGCACCTATAACACACGACTTCACCACGCAGGAATGAAGCTATGCTTGAGCTAGGCCGCAGGAGCTGCTTTGGTCCGTTGGGAGCCCTACCAAAAATTTGCATGCCAAGGCCCATTCAGGCAGCCTACCAAACAACACCGTCAACTTCATCAGCTCGGACAAATAAACATTGACAGTTTTGCCGGGATGTAAGGTTCTTGTCTCAAATTGCTCCCAAGCAGTGGTGGGGTCAATAGCGAACGCCTTGTATAATGCTGCCTTGATCCTTTCATAATCCTGTTTTTCCTCAGGACTAAGCTGTTGATATACCACGAAAGCCCCGCCGGACAGACATAGATGAACCAAGTGTTCAATGCTCTTCACACTAGACAACAGGCAATGCAGTTCCACCTTCTCCACCGAGTCAAGTACCGGGGTCGAGCCGTTGAATTCTGGTATTATTTTTAGGTTGAACTTGTCCCCCCATTACTCCAAAATAGCTTGCAGTTAAATGGGCTGGTAAACAGCAAAACAAAATAAAATAAATACAATAAGCAAAAGATCAGCTAGAATTCATCACTGTCAGCTTTCTCTCTCAACTCCCAACACATGTTCTCAACTACCTCTGCCAACAGACATTTTATTAGAAAACTCACTCCATTCCATTTGCATACGTGTGCAGTAGAAGATGAGATCTCATGAGATTCCACGAAACTACACCTTATAAATCCATGGCTGCCATGTTTAATCTCTCTCAGATCCCATCTGAAGGTAAGTTGTATAACCACACAATGCACATACATGCGGGCGCTTTCTTCTTTGATTATTACATTCAACTCTACAGTCACATATGTAAGTGGTGACAACAGTAATAATCTATGCATTAAACATTGATTTATCTTGATTGCCTCACAATGGTCAAGTGGGTACAAAAACCGATTACATACATACAAATTTACTTTCCCTGAGTAGTTTAAACTATGTAACTAATTAGGTGTAATAAAAAGAAATGGTATCACAAAGGTGATTAAAATACATAAGATCAGGCATAGATTAGGGTTTATCTTAACTTCATGCTTGACATCACTTAAAGACCACTCCTTCTCAAACCTAAACAAAACATGCATTTTCAAACTTGACTTGATCTGTGAATATTTTTTTTTCCATTAAAATATATTCAAAATCTTTATTCCTTACAAAATACTTAATTATTCATGGACACGCGTTTTACTGTTTTATAGATTATCGGCATGACTGAATCTAGTAATATTCCAAACTGAACCTTCATGACTAAAATCCAACGCCCTTATGACTAGATCACGACCACAAAAGCTCACTAATAGAAGAGGAGAGATGTAATTATGTTTGTTGTTGTTGTTGTTATTGTTTTTGTGATAGTAACAATCGACTGTATTTAAATATCATTTTATAAGGCAGCATTACTTAAATGCTGAGTGGGAAAACATTGTTCCCTATTACCAGTGTGATGCCCCATATGGAGAGGGTTTAGATTTATAAAATATAATTATCCATGGATATGCGTTCTGTCATTCTACTGCTTATCAGCATGACTGAATCTTTGTTTCATATAATTACATATGTTAAAAAATAAATATGCAGTCCAAGTTTGAGCGAAAAAATTCTAATCAAATATTATTTTCACACAAAATTATTGAAAATAAAAAAACAAAAAAAGAAACGTCTCAGAATAACTAGAAATGTGTTCATAATTACTTAATTATATGTGCTTAGGCATCCTGTCTTAGACTACTAAAATTAGGTGGCGCCAAAACCAGATCAGTTACAACCAGAAAAAAAAATGTAAAAGTCATTATTTTTGTCTAATTATTGTTGGTAAATTAATTTGGATTTTTTTCTTTTCATACCTTCTAACAGAACTAACAAAACAAGTCATCTTTGAATAAAAATAAGTATTGGTACAACCGCACCCTCACCCAAAGTAAAAAATTGTTGCTGAATGTACCCATAAACCCACTTTTCCACTACAATTACAGTCACCATAGGTCATTAAACCCAAGTGCTATATAGAATTCCTATATCTCCATGTTTTATGCCAATAATCGATGCATATTTTTGGAAATTATCAATCAGTTTCATTTGATTTCATAGTTTCCTATACTAAAACAGACATACCTGACTCTCAAAGTTTTTTTTACATAGGCATTACCACTTATCAAGGCCAAGAGGCCACTCGAGGACAAAGGTTAAAGAGTGTACAGTAGAAATTGGACAATATAGTAATCGTTAATAATGGAAATTCTGTAAATTTATTAACTTATATCGAACTGTTCATCAAAAACTTGTTTATGTTAGACTTGAAGACAACCATATTGTAGTCAGCTGGAAAGCAGGAAAACGGAAGATAATTCCACAGGCGTGCAGTTCTAAGAAAGAAGCTTTGCTCATGGAATCTAGATTTAGGTTTAGGCACAGATAAAGAGTGGGGGAAATTATTGATAGTGTTTTCTGCTAAACGGGTGTTTCTTGTGAAAGTCTGGCAAGGGGGGACCATAGATTGGAGCTCAGACGAGCACTTGCCATGAAAATAACGATAAAGCAGAGAAAAACTCACAACATCTTTTCTATTAGAAAGAGGTTGCAGGGAAGAGAAAAGGACATCCCCTACGAAGCTACAAAGTCTATTTTGAACTCTATCAAGGCAGGATAAGTCCTTTCTAGCAGCTCCTGCCCAGATGTGGCAACAGTACTTCATCGTTGGACGTACCTGGCTCATATAGATAGAAAATTGCATCAGCAGTGAGATATCTACTGGATCGATAGAAGGATCTCACCATTTTTTCAGCGGCATTGGCAACGGATTTAATGCATGTGTTCCATTTAAGATCAGGAGTAAAGGTCAAGCCCAGAAGCTTGTCAAAACATGATGCCACCCCAAGACGAGAGCCATTCATTTCAATTGATGCCAGATGGGGATCAGAGCGTTGATGATGTAAAGATAAAAGCTTGGTTTTAGATGCATTAAAAGTAACAAGCCACCTCTTTCCCAATTGTACCACTTGCTAAAGATCAGAGGAGAGAGAATCAGAGAAGTTGGTCATTTATGGCCTTAGATGTGCTTCATAGCTAGTAGTGTCATCAGCATAAACGCCTACGAATGATGTAAGGATGTGATTTGGAAGATCATTAATGTAGATCAGGAAGAGAGTTGGGCCCAGGATGGACCCCTGAGGGACTCCAGCATTAATACTGATTTCTGCCCATCAACCACTACTCTTATGAACCTATCAGAGAGAAATGATTTAATAATTGAGAAGACATTTCCAGCTATACTGTAGCTGGAGATCTTGTGAAGTAAACCCATATGCCATACTCTATCACAGGAAACCAGAGTAAATTTTATTTGCATACAAAAACTAACTACCACCACCATCACTATTTTACACCGGGACTTCTTCACAGAATAAATTTTCCAGCTCCATCTGTGTTTGACTTTTTAATTCTATGCTACTGTCTTTCACTCGTAATACATTCACTAACTAAATACGAGTTGTTCTTATGAGAGGCTGCTCCTATTTTTACAGATTTTTGATTGGCTTGTAATAATTTTATTCTGGAATAACGAAACATGACTTCCGAATAATGAACAAGCACCAACTTAAATTAAAATATGGCCTCTCCTACTTTTCCACTGAATAATAGCATTTATGAGACACTCAAAATTTATGTACAATGCTTACATTAAGCTTTTGATAAATTACCTTTAAATCTTCATATCCATAAAACATGCTGAAACGTTTACATGCAGCTCCACTCAATCTTCCTGTCATTATGATTATATTCTATGAATAAAAAAACATGGGTTGGAAGTCATATTTGTAAACCGCATGGGTAAGGACATCCATATTTACTATTTTTTTTAATTTTTTCTTTTTACTTTTTTTTTTTTTTAATAAAATTAACGTTTCATTTCCTGCTTGATGCATGATATCTGTTATTGTTCTTGTTTTATTTTGCTGTGTGGATAAAAAAAATACATACTTCTCACTAAACATCATCTATCTTTTATTTATTTATTTTTTTAACTTTCCAAATAGAACTAACGTTTCATTTGTTGATTGACACGAGGTATTTGTTGTTTTTTGTTTGTTTGTTTGTTTGTTTATTTTTTCTGATTTATCTACTGTTACCTTTTCTGCAATTTTAATATGTTGCTCCTTTTACTTGCCTCCCATAGAGGACAGAGTTAGACAGAATGTCGGTTCTAAATATAGGAGAAATGCAGTCGCCACCCAGCAGTAAACAAGGGGAGAGCACTGTGAATCTGATTATGGACAAAAATAAAAATTGCCAATCTAGAAGAATCTCTCATATATGGATCCTTCTGCATGCTATTCTTACATTCTTGCTATGAAAAAAAAAAAAAGAAATGACTAAGTCCATCATTGCCCCTCCCCATTTTACACCAAAAGTCCCCAACGCCTTAACATATTTAAATTGGAGTTCAGCACCATGCAAAACTGCTAAATAGACATACACAGAAAATTTTGGTCAAATATGGTAAAATAGTCCCAAAAATGGAGTATTTTTTTTAAACCTAAAAGAGCCCCTGGGGCACACCCAAGAGTTATAGCAAAGTATAGACAAACAAAATTATATAGAAATCAGTTAGTTACAACTTTTCAGACAGTTTTATAAAAATCCAAGGCATCAAATTTTTTTAATAAGCACAAAAGTGTCAATTTTAGCCATTTTAACCCAAAAGGCACCCAGAGGGGGGGGGGAACTAGAGTTTTCCTGGAAAATCCGTTCTGTTACTTTTTTTAATCATATCATGAGTAATGTTTGTGAAAACTTTTTTAAATTCCACGGTGTAGTTATTGAGAAAAGTGCGGATGGATGAACGGACGAAGGTGAATTTACAGGTCCACCCTCCTTTTGTCAGAGGACCAGAAAATAGCAGTAGATACAGGAATATACAAGATTTAGATTAAAGTATTTTTAAGTTAAAGCTTCTCATGTGAACAATTATGTGAACGGATTATGTGAATACAAATTAGCTTTTCCACAAGAATATAAAGTAAAAAAAACCAAAACCAAAAAAACAAATAGTTTTTTTTTTTCTTAATGGCATGCTTTTGTTATAGTTACAGGATACATTTTTCCATGAATACTTTTAAACAAAATGTCAGATGACTGTGCTCACACAAGCTACCAAAAGGCCTCAACAGTAACATCTCATGATATCAAACATTAATCTTTACTAACAGAGAGATCCGACGTTGTCTGGGATTAAATGAGGATGAACAAATGTTCCGCCCTCCCATACTTTTATTGCCATTGAAATTGGTGAAAAATCGGTCATATTTTAAATAAAATCGATTGATTTCCTGCTCTAGTTAAGGACCTCCCCCTCTCACTGTACCGGGAGGAAGCTTCATATGTCTCTCTACAGTCACTTGATCCATAATACATTGTAGTCTACATTGCACTGTAGAAAATCTACTGTTGATTTTATAAAATTATCTGTAAATAATGATTTTACTTAAAGTTTAAAATGCAAAAGTCAAGTATCATGGTTCAATTGTGCTCTAAACAGAAACATTCATTTCAAACAAATATCGATTATATCAAAGAACTAACTGTTGATTTTATGAAATTATTTTTACATAATCATTTGAATTAAAATTAAATGTACAAAAGTCAAGTATCATGGTTCAATTGTGTTCTGAAAACAATTAATTTTGAATCCACCTGCTTTATAAAAGAATCTACAATCGATTTTATAGGTTGAGCCTTTCTGCTTGTCAGATGATAAAACTTCTCAAATGCACTTGTGATGTTAGGTTGTAGAAAAGTGTTAACTTTGGTAAAAATCAGATTTCCTTCTTTTAATTGAATTTTTTCGATTATCGATTTTTGATACTTATCAGGTGAATTCTGAACAAAACCTAGGTAAGAACACTCCCAGACACATCAAGTACCTTCGTGTGAAATTTTTAAAAAATAAAAAAAATCAACCCAACCGTTTCAGAGTCCATATGGAATGAACTCACACACAAAGTTCCTTTTATATTATAGTAGAGATAAGAGATTAAACAAGTTTATTTGTATCACAAACAAATACTATATCATGGCATTGGATTCTCAGTGAAAGATTTTGACTTGCACCAGAGTAAGAGAAACTTTTGTAAACACCTATCCTTCAATATATAAAGTGAGGTATGTGTGTGTATGTTCATACATTTCTATGTACAGGATTAATTCCTAAACTAATCAACCGATCATTAAGAATTTTGGGACACAGTTGCTAGTCATATTGAGGGCTATGTTATGCTTAATTTATTTCCATGCAAAGGGAGTGAAAAGGGGGTGGAAAATTCAGATAAAACCTCAGAGTTTCTGTGAAATTTTAACAATAGGTATTAAACATTAATTAATAAATCTTTCCCAAATTTCAGTTTCTTTTGGGGTAATTTAAGAGGATTTAGAGAGAATATATGCATTCAAATATATTAGATTTTTTTTTTTTTTTTTTTACAAGGAGGTCACCACTTATCAAGGCCCGGAAGCCACTCAGGGATAAGAGTTATTGCATGTACAGTACGTTGTTGAGATTTCATAAAGTGTCTACTTAAGGGGCGGTTCATGCACTGAATTTTATTCATAGTTATCTGTGAGAAATTGCATGACTGAAATATGAACTTTCATTGGTGATGAAGTAATGCCATGCTTTATTACAGCCCTTTTGATTGGTGGATTTAAATTTGAGCATCGATAACTTCATTTCGTTTATTTATTTCAGAGAGGTGTATGCAGTTTAGCGTCTCTCCTTATCATATCCATGGAGTCATTTATTAAAGGGCAACCGGTGCCCCTTCTTCTCTCCACTACGAGACTATTTTTTTAACTAGCCAATTAGGTTTCCTTAAATGACGTTATTCCTTACATTAGCTAATAATCTTGATATCGTAATTATCTATTCGGTGGAATCATTTGCCTTCTTTTAACTGGAGTCATAACTAAATAAATCCATTACCATGAACATTCAAATCTACTCATTAGAGATTTAACTAACACTTCTTTTGAAATCAACTAACATACTCAACAGAGATGCAAAATGTTGTAATGATTTTGCGATCAAGAAGAACAAAACTGGTTTTCATTTCTTTACATGACAATTTCTTCTTTGTCGAGTTCTAAGCTACATGAGATTAAATTTCTCGCACATCAAACACCAATCAAGCAAGATTCCATAAATTTCAATTTCTTTTTAAGCCTTAAATTTTAGACATTTGCTAAAATCAAAATAATGTAATTGATTTTGAAATAAGAATTCTAGACATATGGTTTAATAGCATTATATCTTGATTTGAATCCTCACAAGAGTATATAAAAGGGATACAAAAATCTCCTGTTCGGGGGAATTAATTTTACCCACTAAAACTTTGAGAGTCAGGTATGTCGGATTTAATATAGGAAACTATGAAATCAAATGAAACTGATTGATAATTTCCAAAAATATGCATCGATTATTGGCATAAAACATGGAGATATAGGAATTCTATATAGCACTTGGGTTTAATGACCTATGGTGACTGTAATTGTAGTGGAAAAGTGGGTTTATGGATACATTCAGCAACAATTTTTTACTTTGGGTGAGGGTGCGGTTGTACCAATACTTATTTTTATTCAAAGATGACTTGTTTTGTTAGTTCTGTTAGAAGGTATGAAAAGAAAAAAAAATCCAAATTAATTTACTAACAATAATTAGACAAAAATAATGACTTTTACCTTTTTTTTTTTCTGGTTGTAACTGATCTGGTTTTGGCACCACCTAATTTTAGTAGTCTAAGACAGGATGCCTAAGCACATATAATTAAGTAATTATGAACACATTTACATAATGGAATCAAGGCCCAGAGGCCACTCGAGGATAAGGGTTAGTGTACAGTAGTCAAAGAGACAATATCATAGTAATCGTTAGTAGTGGAAATTTGGTAAGATGGATTACTTAAGGGGAACGGCTCATCAAGAACTTGTTTATGTTGGACTTGAAGACAACCATGTTGTAGTCAGCTGGAAAGCAGGCAAAACAGAAGAGAATTCCACTGGCGTGCAGTTCTAAGAAAGAAGCTTTGCTCATGGAATCTACGTTTAGGTTTAGGCACAGATAAAGAGTGGGGAAAATTATTGATAGTGTTTTCAGCTAGACGAGTGTTTTTCGTGAAAGTTTGGCGAGGATGGGACCATCGATTGGAGCTCAGACGAGCACTTGCCATGAAAATAACGATACAGTAGAGACAGGCTTGCAATGTCTCTTCTGTGAGAAAGAGGTTCCAGGGAAGAGAAGACTATTTTGAACTGTCAAAGCAGGATAACTCTTTCTAACAGCTCCTGCCCAGATGTGGCAACAATACTCCATCCTTGGACAAACCTAGCTCTTCTATAGGTAGAGAATTGCATTAGCAGGTAGATATCTACTGGATCGATAGAAGGATCCCACCATTTTTCCAGCAACCTTAGCAGTGGATTTGACTTCACATCTGAGAGAACACCAGAGGGTAGAAACTTTGTTGCTCAGGATTTGACCATGTTCTTTAAGCACTAGTTGAAGGTCAAGATCAGACATGATAGAAAGATTACATTCCCCAGTTTTTTTTAAAAAAGGTGGCTACAAGTAGCAAGTTTGTACAAAAAGGAGCCAAGAGAATGTGTTCTTTGCCTGAGCATGATGCACACGGTTACTTCTCCTCTCAGATTCCAGTCCTTCATGCAAATTTCTAGCCTCTTAGTCGAGTGAATAAGTTACCATTTCTCTAATAGAAAGCCTTCAAGATGCCCACTCCCCACTGTCAATTTTTTTTTTCTCCTCAGCCTCTCCTGAAAGAAAACCACACACTCTTCAAACTGCATCCTATTTTTAGAGATTGACCGTTTGGTTCTAAACAAACTGGAAACAATGGATTGTCTATTATTTAAAAGGAGTTGAGAGGATCTTACTAACTCCCTGTTTATATTCCAATTAAATTTTTGTATTTAGCGTTATGAATAATAAAATTTCCAATCAATTTAGGGATATCTTAAGTAGGAAGGCTCCTTAGTCTAAATATGGTATTGTGGTGATGGAGATGATTTTAGTTAAGAGTAGAATAAACATTTTTATCACTTTATATCAGATGATTAGATCCAGGATGATCAACGAAATCTATCTTTCACCACATTTTTGATGGCCTTGTGCCTAATTTTTTGTAAATGTAATTTTTTTTTATATTCCTGCAAATAGTTAATTCAAAGTGTAGTATAAATTCTGATACTAGCAAAGAAAAGTCGTACCTTTCACTTTTGTTGTCAGCAGAAATCTACACTATTTTCCTCGATCCTGCTTCTCCTTTCTGGGGAGGAGATGTAACTTTCACTTTCTCTTTACTTCTCCCCCCTTGCCGCTGTTCTTAGTATGCAAAGCAACTTCTTCATCCTATGCCGTCTCCATGAACTTCTCAAGAAGTATGGTTGGGAGAAGGAAACTGGCATCGACAGCCACTACCACGAAAGAGAGCGGCAAAAAATTTGCAGCCAGGGGCAAACATTAAAGTGCCCCTTTTGAAGAGCTTGATTAATTATTCCCACGTTAAAAACCGACCTTGTGTCTAACTTTGCCTTCATGGACAAGAAGGACTAAGTAAATAGGGACAATGCCTCAGGGAAATTGCAAATAGAAAAATATTTCTCAGCAATAGTTTAATTATAAGGGCACCACATCTAAAGTGTACTAATTCCACCTATATTCTTCAAGAGTCAGTTGTGGAAGAAGTGGCCTCATATTTAAACATCATTTTCTATATATGACATTATTATCCTAAAGCCTAATTATTAAAAGGTTTTTCCCCTTAGGCCTTTTTTCTATATATTTTAATCGGGCGAAATCTATGTTAACATAATCCTCAGTTTGGTATTTGAGTTCCATTTAAATTTTTCTAATTAAATTGCAATTTATTAACTAAATCACTTATCTCTTACTAAGTTTCTGTTTATTACTCTCACCCTTACTCATTAAATGTTGTTTGACCTCACCATGCTCTGATTTAAACGGCTTGGCTTTGTGTATTGATGGAGATGATTGAAGCGGTTTTCAATTTGAAAGTCAGGTGGTGGGGGTACAAAATGGCAGGTAAGAGGTTAGGTTTAGGATTTGGGTTTCTGTACTTCTACAGAATTTGAATTGAACTGTATTTTTTTTTTTAAGTTAAAAATGGCAAAGTTAACGACTAAGAAAAGAAATAGCACAGGGGAAAACTCTATATGAAAATCTCATAAGTTTATCAAAATCTTGATTCAGTACATAAAGGGAAAACATTAATAAGTTTGTCAAATTAAAAAGAAATCATATCTTTTTAAAAGTAGATGAGGACATCTTCGAAATCTGTTGAATATACTATATTTACTCATGTAAAACGCGTTTGTCTTAAGATTTCATGCATACTACTAAATAAATTTTAACTCCAAGGGGTTTATCATGTCATAATCTTGAAAAAAAAGAAAGAAAACATTTTTATCGCCTATGAAAATTTTTTTTTTATAAAATGGTGGTAGAACCCCACCCAATAAATGTCACAGTAATATTTATTGGGTGGGTTTCTACCACCATTTTATTTCTTATTTTGAAGTGATTATCGAGTCTTCAAAGACATTGCGGCCATCTTTTCTTCGGCAGCATTCAACATTACTCGTTTTTCGAATTGAATAAACATTTTATATTAAACAAAAGTACTTAAAACTTATCCAGTTAGGTAGAAAAGTAACTATCTTGCCTTTGATAACATTTATTTGTTATATATTTGATTTTTTTGGACAACTTTTTCGAATGTATGTGTATAGTAAAACAAACCAACAAGTTTTAAAACAATTTTTTCTTGAATGTACTATATGGAATACAGCATTACTATAAGGTATTCAAAATTAAATTATTCGGGAAATATTGTTTAAGACATTTTTAAAAAAAAAAGTGTAAATATTGCGGTGGGTTCTGAAATTCGAGCCTCGTTTTCAGTTTGGAGAAAGACATAGTATTACCGATGGCTCCGTTCAGTCTCGAAAGACAAACGATACCCCTTGTAGGGACAGCTGCGCGTGTAATTGTGAGGCAAGGGTTGCGCAATCTCCAACCACACCACACCTCTCCTGAATCGCCACTGTTTAAGTCTAGTGGCAAGGAAAAGTCCAGGACGACTGGAAACAATGCTGAGATAAGCGGAGGAGAGCACATACAGCACCTGAAGGTTCCAAATGGTCACCCATTTAGTATTGACCAGGTTCAACGTTGCTTAGTATTAGGTCGACGGTATCACAGCTATAGACTACTCTGTTTTGATCCGTGCGGTCTTTCACCACCACCCCCAAAAGTTTTTAAATGCCCCTCATTTTTTTAACAACTTTTTAAACGATTCTCGGGATTTAAAGGAACATCATGGCGCTATTTTTGTACCCCCCCCCCCACAAAAAAAATGAACAGTTCAAAGAATTTTCGAACAATTATTATTATAGACAACAAACTGAAAAAATAAACTAAAAAAACAAATATATAACAAATAAATGCTACCAATGGCAAGATAAATTACTCTTTTTCCTATCTGGATATGTTACTGCGCTATTTTTAAATAATATTTTCAAGTTAAACAAATATATCGTAAACATTTAATTTATTAGAGTGTTAGGTGAAAGTACAGAATAATTACAAAACACGTTCTTCCTTCCATTCATGTTAAGAATGTGTTTCAGCGCGGTAACAGATGCATGCACAAGTATCGTGTTTCACTTATTTTAAGGCTTTTTTAAACTTTGAAGCAAGTAATGCCGAATTGTTAACTTAGAACAACAAAAGGGTTAGTTTTTGTGCTGCGGCACCACCGGTCGAATACCACTACTGCAGTGACTGCATATGATCTAACTTTTCCCAAACTTAAAACAAGACTCGAATTTCAGACCAAGTCTTGCATAATTTGACCCGAATTCTCGTGATTTCCCGTCAAGCCCGGATCGGGCGAGACCCGCAATCATCGGTGTCAACCGAGCGTTGTTCAAATGTTGAAACGCTAATTCGACTTGAAAAGGTTTTTTTTTTTTTTTTTTTAATGTTTTAGTAATTTTTTATTTTATGATTAGTTATTTTTAAGGATTTATTTAATTTGAATATTTTTTTTTGTACTTCAATTTCTGGGAGTTTGATTAGCCAATGAAAAAGCGATATGTAAATGAAAACAGACGACATTCGAATTGGAAGAAATCGACTGAACCCCCAAAAAGCTGACAAACAACTATATTTTCAGACTCGCCAAACAGAAAAAATGACAGGCAAGGAAATAAATCTGTGCATGCTAGAAAAACAAATGGAAACGGCGATGCAGACAATCTCATTGTCAGGAAAATAAATTGCTTTCCCAAAGAATGAGGTGCACCAATTGTAAGCACAAATGTTTACTAAAAAAAAAAAAAAAAAAAAAAAAAAAGATTGTGCGTAAAGGATGGCTTCTCCTGGCGGTGTACCAATAGACAATGTAGACAATGGGTATCATTGCGCACAGGATCGTTAACTTTCTGAGAGAAATTTGTCAGGAATATTTCCTGAGGAATCCCCACCAGATAAGAGGCTCAGGGCACTAAGTGTGTTAGAAACTGACCTTACGAATGCGTGAAAAAATATTGAATAATTCGACCCAGTCTTTCCAAGCTTATAACTACTCGAAAAATGTAATTCAAACCCTAATTTTTTTTTTTTTTTTCAATTAAAGGAGCAAGGACCAAATTTAAAAAAAAAATAAAAGGTTTAATAGCAAATTATGCAATATTTGTTTTTTTTAATCGGTTTTCTTTAAAAGATTTGAAGAAAATAAACGAAATTTAACTTAGGTCGATTATAAAAAAAATCGATATAAATTCCAAAAAAACAGTTACCTTTAAAAATTTCTAATCAATGTGTAGTTGCATTCTTCATTGGTAAGAATTTATCCAGATTTATATTTTAAAATCCATTTATTTTTTTAAATAAAATAATTTTTAAACGCCTATTTGAAAACCCCGCCATCATGCAAACATTTTACGTTTTTATCTAAAACCAGAAATAGTTTTTGTTTTGTTTTATTTTGAATTACAGGTGGACAGAAGGAAGTAAAAACCACACGTTCGCGTTAGTTGTCTACCTTTGCGCGTAAAGAAATTTGTGCCTCCATACCTGAAAACTAGTCACATTTATAATTTTTTGCCTAAAAAAAAAAAAAAAAAAAAAAAAAAAATTTTTTAATTTAAAAAAAAAAAAACAGTTCAAGAAATTTTTTTTTTCTTTTCTCAAAAGATACGAGTTTTTGATTTAATATATTTAATTTGCATTTTATGGAGTAAATTTTTTTTTTTTTTAATATCTAAAAAAAACCCAAAAAACAAAACAAAAAACATTGAATGAAATAGAAATAATTTTCGTAATAAAACGAAACTTTCTGTACAATATAAGATTATAAGGTTTTATTTTAAAAAAAAAAAACCAACGTGGTTTAAAAAAAAAAAAGGTTTTAAACTTCGGACTTTACAGGTAAATTTCCAAAAAACACTTCTTTTTTTGTTTTAAATTTGAATATATTATTTATTGATCTTTTATCTTCAATTTGTTGATATATAAAACTTTGGTGAGTAAATTAATTATTTACTTTGTAATAGACATTTAAGAAAAGAAAAAAAGTTTGTCTAAAATATTATATTCGGTTTATTGGAAATAGCATAAAATTTCACATTGACCCTGAAAATATCGTAAAAATTGAATCAATAGAAAAATTTGGATAGATTTTTCAAGTTTAAAAATTGAAAAATATTTAACGCGTAAAATTCAATTGATTTCATTACGTAAAAAGAAAATGGCTGCATGGACGCTGGCACTTTGTAAACACTGTTTTTTAAAAAAATAAAAAATAATATTTCTATTATTTTTTATACAACTTTAATAGTTTATTTTGGAAGTATAATCCATAAAGAAAATAAACCCACTTTTAAAAGAGAAATAACGAGTTTTTTTGTTTTTTTTAATATTTTATTCACAGTTTCGTGTTAGGGGTGTCAAAAATTCCCCCCAAATTCTGATACACCTCGCCCAGGGCACACTGTAGAAATTGATGAATCTCTATTCAACCGAAGAAAACATAACGTAGGGAGAATCCTTGAACCGCTCTGGGTCAAAACAGCGTAACAAGCAAGAATGCGGGACCAGCCGGGAGCTTCTGGGTACATATTTACTTGAATTTATGTAGAGACAAAAATTTGGAAACGATCCTTTTTGTTTCCATCATAAATCACATTTCCGAAAGCTACCCGGTGTGTGTGTGGGGGGGGGGGCTTCCTTCCATTTCCTCTACCCCATCACCTCCCTCTTTGCTGTCGATGGCCGACCAACAGTCGACAGAAGTAAAAGATTCCTAAGGAAATATCCTTATCTCAAGAAAGTTCTTCCGCCGGCAATTAACAACCGTATAAAAAAAATATATATATATATATATTTACATAACTTGCTGTTGATGAATATTTTGCAAAAAAAAAAATTAAATAAATAAATACTAAAATAAATTAAATAAACATATTTGCTTTTTTTCAAGGTAGTTTTTTTTTTTTTTTTTTTTTTTTTTTATAATTTGCATTTTTTTTTCGGTTTGTTTTGCCTTTTTCCTTAGTCTGCGTCTGCTAAGCCGCTTGGCTGACACCGATGATTGCCTGTCTCGCCCGATCCGGGCTTGACGGGAAATCATGAGAATTCGGGTCAAATTATGCAAGACTACCGTGCAGAAATATAAGACATTTTTACGGTAGATTTAAAACAGAAGCTGAATATACCCGGAAATAGAAAGTTGGGTCGTATAGACACATTGGGCAAGCCATTTTATTTTCGTTCTAAGCTTAGAGTTTACACTAGGTTTGTTTTGAAAAAAAAAATCGCTTCGAAATAAGTTAAAACACAAATAAACTTGTACAGGTAGGTAGAAGAGCAAATTATCTTGCCTTTGGTAAGACTTATTTGCTGCAA
This sequence comes from Euprymna scolopes, assembly GCF_053919585.1. Taxonomy (NCBI): domain Eukaryota; kingdom Metazoa; phylum Mollusca; class Cephalopoda; order Sepiida; family Sepiolidae; genus Euprymna; species Euprymna scolopes. Next base: position 94,310,357 of record NC_136482.1, on the reverse strand, counting down.
TTTTTTTTTTTTTTTTTTTTACTCTTCCTGTTCTGTTAGTTACAGTCCCTCAAGTTATTGGCGACCATAAATGAGTTTAAATGAAATAGTTGGGGATTTATTATTTTTTTTTTTTTTTAATTTTAAAAAGGAGGTTACCTACTTATTTGTGATAAAAACTTTTGGTAGATTTTTTTACTTACTTTACACATTAACAATTACCTTTAATATGGCGACTTGTATTTTTGTTGGTTTTCGGGTATGCTGAAAACGAATATCGCATTTAAATTCGGCGTAAACAAGTAGTTGTTCGGATATTAAGCATAAGCAATTTAATTTCTTAACACCGGTGGTCATTTTTGTACGCGCAAGCGTGCGTATATTTTGTATTTGATGCCCTAAATTGTATTTAACATGAAGTTGATTTTTTCTTTTTTTTTACCTCAACACTTTGACTGAAGCCGTCACCCCTTATTTATTTCATTAGGTTTCATTATGCTTGAAGAAAACAGTGACTGACTGGGGACTGGCTTAGTCGTAAAATTTGATTTTCTTGAATAATAATAAAAATAATGATAAAAATAATAATACTTTATCAAATTACGTGAAATTCAGTATTACGATTTCCGAAATTTCGTCCCAAGAGTGTAAAAAACGCCGAAAAAGTACATAATAGTTAAAAAAAAAAAAAAAAAAAAAAAAAAAAAAAAAAGGAAAAAGAAATGAAAAAACACCCCCTCCTCCATGTTAAAAGTAGATTTCTAATAACGTTTATTTCAACACGGTTTGTATTCTGCATAAGTACCAAGTCTTTTATTAGTAGTATTCAGATACACTAAGACGAAGTGAAATGGTAAAAAGAAGTTACACCCCCGCTCCCGCTCTAAAATATTGCATTAACGAAAAAGTTTTGTATTGTTTAAAGTAATAACTAACGAAACTTGTGTAGTTTAGTATTCGCAAGCAAATCAATTGTTTTCATTTTAGGAAAGTTCCGCAAAGTTAACAAACCCCCACCCCATGTTAAAAATGACTTTCTAAATTTACTTGGCAATGTTAAACTGCAACGTATGACAACTTATAAAAATACTGGCAACTCACGCACAGATACACGAGGATGTATAAACAGGGTGTTTTTCTTTCAATTTTTAAACTAATGGGTGTGAATGTCAGCGTGTAACGAGAAAACGCTTATTTAAAAACAAGAGAAAAAAAATTGGCTTTTCAAATTTGAAAATACTCACACGGCCAAATGCTACATGTACGGCAGACCTGGCGGGTGTAGGAGCAATGCCATAATCTATCGATGAAGTTGAATCGACTATCGTCGATATGTCAGCCATGTCTGGCAACTTGTTATGATAGGTGCAAGACGTCAGAAGAGAAAACTCATGCAGATCACATGGTCGGACCAACCCATCACACACAATAATGCTAATCCACTTCGCCTTTAATAATCACTTTACACACTTGTTAGACTCGACTGCTTAATTCTCTAGGTCTGTTTTCACTCTCTCTCCCAATCGCAAACTAACTTAAACTCTTAATGAGTTCTTTTCTAGAACAGTGGCTCCTCCTCCTAGGAGAATCTTTTTTCTAGGAACAAGAACACATGATAAAACTTTACCTATGAATTTTAAATTATTTATTTGTTTATAAAATTACAATTAAAGAAATTAGCCACAAGACCATCAAAAGTGGGGGGAGGGGGTCGATGATTATCTTTTGCCTATCCTACTCTTAGCTAGAATCATTGTAGTCACCACAATACCACATTTTCTCTCTCTCTCTCTCTCTCTCTCTCTCTCTCTCTCTCTCTCTCTCTCTCTCTCTCTTAGTGGCCTGGCAAGGCCACAGGGGAGACAACCAAGTAAAAGAACCCTAAGCAAAATTTATCCCAAAGCAGCAAAACTAAAGCTGGCTTGCCAGGACACTATATATATACAAATATAGGCAAATTTGGGCATATTTTATTGGTTTGAAAATATAGGTTCTTTTTTACCAATTGTCATAAAATTTTAACCATAGAATACTATTATTACATAGAAAAGCATGAAAAGTAATATGCTTAAGATTAACTTAGAAAAGTAAAAGGACTAGTTGTTAAAATGGAAAAGAAAAAGATAAGATATTCTAGTAAAAAATATAATAAATTTATAACTTAAAATATTGCAGGACTAAGAATTTATACATAACTAGCAGGATCCGTTAACCGGCGTTGCCCAGTGGAAGCCTGTCCCACCACCTCACCTCCTTCGCAAAAAAATAAACTACGGTTGTTGTTGGTGGCTGTTGCCGTCTCTGAACAAATGCAGACACTGGCGAGCATGGCCGAAATGAAATAATCTGGCTTTCACTGGCAATTAGTGCTGGTTTGGGGCGATAACATGCAGGTACTGTTTGAATTTTAAAAAAGAAAAGCAATTAAGGGAATGCGTAAATCAGTATAAATTAATAAAACTACGAAAAGTGATCCATAATGGAATGTAAAAACAGAAGTTTTAGAAGTTAGGCATTGTCACTGTATATGAACTGTTTAGAGCGATCGAAATTAGTAGTAGCAGTCGTAGCTGTTTCCATTTGTTGTTCAAGTCTTCCTCTTCTTTTCAGCTCTTCCACCAATAATATTAAAATAAATTTCATTTTTATGTTGTCTTTTTTAACATGTAAAACAAAACAATTGCGACTTTTTTCACTTCACTTCTTTGAGTATTGTCATGTTAAGAATTGCGTTTGGAATAGATATCTCAAACTCCCCATGTTTAGAACAGCTTTCAGAATAGACATCACCAACCTCCCTATCTTAAGAACGGCGTTCAGAATAGACACCCTCAACATCCCCATATAAAGAACGGCTTTTGGAGTAGACAACTCTCTTTTTTGGATGGGTGGTGGAAAAATAATTCTTCAAAATTTAATCGTGATAATCATTGTCAGCATACCTACCCGCAAATGCTAAAAAAACAATTGGAGGTGGCAGTGTCGGTAGGAGAGAAGTAGATTTGTTTAGCGTGTGTGCATACAAACCTGGCAGCCAGTGAATTACAGTGCATAATACAGGTTTTTATATCTCTCTAAATACTTGTATCTGCAAAATTTGAATGAGATTTTCTTAATCAGCATAGTCGAAACCCCTCAAAAGTCATCATTCTAAAGAAAATTGTGGAGGTGGACCTAATGTACAAATTTACCCCCCACCCCAAAAAAGAAAAGTTAATGTGTGTGCCTCAAGAATCAGCCTGGAAAAGAAAATTTAATAAAATACTCCACAGAATTCAAAATTGGTGAAAACATGAGTATATAACAAATAATTGTTTCCCTATGTAACGAAATTTGGTAGGTAATCGGTGTAAAAAATCAGTAATTGTGCATAAAACCAGACCCTAACTTTCAAACATGCTGGCAAGTCTGTCAATTGAGGTTCTTCAAAACTGCTTACTTATATATTTGGGCAAAATGTTAAGATTTGTTTTGTTAATATGATTTTTTCAAACATATTTACGTTTTGTTTTTTTGTTTGTTCAAATATAGTTATGTTTTTTTAAATATACTTCATTTAAATATACTTTATTTGAACCTGCGCAATTGTCGCCGATTTAAAAATAAATATTTTGGCAATATCATCGACTGCATTCGTACTTATTATGTTGTTTTAATTTAGTGTTTTGTTTTAACATATGTGAAATATTCAGATTTTAAAACTGTTAAACTATTTTCTGTTGCACATTCACTTTTTTGAAACTGCTAAATCTAAAAAATGTGGCACATTCATTGTTTCTTTTCATGTTTCGGGAAATAAGTATATTTTTAAAATATCTAAACAGTTTGACAAAATATATAACATATGAACTTAAATAAACATAGTTATTTGAAAATATATGCGAATAAAAAATTTAAAAAGTCAATTGGTAAAAAAAGTTTACATATTTTTTATATATTTTATATTATTTTTATTATGTTTTTATTTTAAGGGTGGGGGATGAAAAAATAAACATAAATATAGTTAAACTATTAAAATAGTTCAACAGTTTTAAAAAGTGAATATTTCACTTTTATTTTTAAATTGGTGACGATTGTAATAGATAGCGCAGGTTTATTATTTTTGAATCAGAAAAGGAAAAGATTATGTTATGTCTATAAGTTTATGATTCAGTTACGAAGGGTGCAAGCACAATATATGTATAATGTGTATATTTCCTCCAGGTGTTGACTGGGGAGCGGTAGGAGGACTTGATATTTAGAGAGAAAAATAGGAACCACTTCCTCTAAATATGGTTGCGATTGTGATGATGTTGCTTCTAAGATGAAATATAGGATTTTATTATAATGACTAAATGTGTCTAAAATATTGTTTTAAAGTTACATAAGATAATGTCTAGACATAATAAATTTGTATGTGGCATCTGTTGTTGCAAACCTATGATACTTTGGCCAGAGAGGAATTTCTGAAATTAAAATATTATATAGATGTTAAATTGAATTTTTGAAAAAATTCTTAATGCTGCAATATTTTAAGTTATTGATTTATTATATTTTTAACTAGAATATCTTGTCTTTTTTCTTTTTCATTTTAACAGCTAGTCCTTTTTCTTTTCTAAATCTTTAATTCAATCTTAACTATATTACTTTTCATGCTCGCATTTTTTTATGTAATCTATGATTTTCTAGGCTTTGTTTTGAAATAATATTTTTTTCTTTTGTGTGTTCAATATTATATGCCAACTCCATAAAAAAAGTTATTAACAATTTCTTAAATTGACTAAATAAAAAAAAAGGTCAAATAAAAGATGTAATTAAGTAAATAAACAGAAAAAGGGACAAAAAGAAGAGAGAAACAGAGTTAACAGGTGACATCGCTAGCAAAAAATTATCAACCCTAACATAGCAAAAAAGAGAGAAGCAAAAGATTATCAGCCCTAGCACGACAAAGAGCATCAGTTTTGTTAACTCTTTCTATATAACCCAGATAAGATGGCATGTGGGCAACATTCCCGCTATGATTTATGAAGGATGAAGGTGTCAACGACAAAAAAATTCCTTCTTTTGGAAATAGGGTACGATTATGAATATCTCTAGTATCAAATAATCCTTATACACTGTGAAATTTACTCTATGTATGAATACCAAAGAGGAAAGATATAACATATGAGAAATATTTGGAATGAAGTCTCCCCTTGCTGTTATTCCAGATCATTTAAAACCATAACAGCAAGTTTTAGTCTCCCCTCCATCAAGGCCAGAGGTTTTAGGCAATTATATATATACTAGCGTGAGACTCGATGTTGCCTGGGATTGAATTAGGATCAATGAATGTTTCGCATTTCCAATACTTTTATTGTTATCGAAATCAGTCAAATCAACGATATTTCAATCAAATCGATTGATTGCCTACTTTAATCGGGGACCAACCACAATGCACTGGGAGGAAGCTTCACATGCCTCGTCACAGTGACGTAGTCCACAATACATTATAGTCTACATTGCACTGCAGAAAACCTACTGTTGATTTTATAAAATTATTTTATATAACAGCTTGAATTAAAGTTTAAAATGTAAAAGTAATGTATCATAATTCAGTTGTGCTCTAAACAGAAACATTCATTATGAATGCACCCCTGCCTTAGTAAAGACTCTACTGTTGATTTTATATGCGAGGCCTTTTTGCTTGCTTAAATGTACTTATAATGTTAGGCTGTATCAGAGTGTTAACTTTGGTCAAAATAGGATTGTTCCTTCCTTGATCAGATTTTTTCAATTATCAATTTTTGATACTTATCAGGGGGTGTTCCTATATCCATCTGAGAACACTCCCAGATACATAAAATACGTTTATGTGAAATTTCAAAAAAATCGGTTGAGCTGTTTCGGAGTACACACACATACACACACAAAGTGCTTTATATATATATATATATATATATATATATATATATATATATATATATATATATATATATATCACATTTTGTTTTAATTTTCTTATAATTTTGTTTTTGGGGACAGGGCATTCTACCGGATGTCAGACATTAATTCACTATTTCAGTCACTCCAACTGAGAGATGTGTGTGTTTGTGTGTGCATATGCAAATGTACAATAACTGGTTAGTAAGACAGTTTCAACTCTTTCTAAATAGACCGGCCACTCGTATTATTTGAATTCTTTGGATTACTACTGTGAGTGTTATTAATCCACAAGAACTTGTAGTGTAGTGGATAAAGTTCTCAGTAAAATTCATTGTATTGAAGTTATACTCTTTTAGGGGTATCTGAGAGTATCCTGTAACTCTACAAGGCCACCATTCACCCATGCATGGAGTATTGTTGCCACATCTGGGATGGTACATTTACCACTAGCCTCTCGCTCTGTGCCTGTTTTATAAATATTTTAATGGAATGTGCTCTGATGAACTTGTTCCACTTGTATCCCCTAGACATACCCATTTAGCAACAAAATCTCACCCTTTCACTGTTGTGGTCCCTAAATGCCAGAAAGCTTTTTACTTTAATAGCTTCTCCCCTCGAACAGCTGGACTTTGGAATTCCCTTCCTGCTACCTACTTCGTTTACTGTACTGTTATGCAGAAGTTTGAATGTACCATAAAACAACATCTTGTTAATCTTTCCTAGGCATGGTCCCAAATAGTAGCCCCTTGTGGTGATATGTCTTGTTAGGGGTGAATGAGAATATAAAAAAAAAAGGTTGAAGGTTCAATCCTCAGGGCGACACTCAAAATACTATTGTGAATTACTTAGGACTTCTACTCAGTCATGACTGATGGAACAAGAGCATGCTACCTGCGTGGATTGAATAAAGAATTCCGTTTGAAATTCCATGCAGATTCCTGAGTTTGACAAGATACACCTGAAGAAGATTGGACGTTACATCGACCGAAATGTTGTGAGAATAATACTGCTGATGAGAATGGTAGTCTGGAGAATCCAAATTATATGAATAACCAATCTTCATCTAAAAAATTTATTACCGTATGTTGTATACGGGGAGGGGGGGGGGTTCTATATAACATGGAGGGGTGTATATTAAGTACCTAATGGGCGTATATATTCTGTATGCATGAACAAGGGACCAATCCGTGTACATGTTATATAGTTGTCTATGTAATATTCGTTGCATGTGTGTGTGTACATTTTTACCACATATAATAAACAGATATAAACATTTTCAACAACAGTTCAACAAACGGGACAAATAGCACCATTGTCTGCTTGCCAAATCAAGGGAAGGACATACCTTCTTGATCGGAACCACTGCGCTTCTGAAAATGTAAATCATTTTCTACCCAGACAACTAAATTGTTTTTTTTTTGTTTTTTTTACATAGGCATTGTACAGTTTGCGTTAAGCAAGCTGGTTTCCCAATCCGACAGCGTGTCGCCGTCGATGAGTGTAAACCCATAATGGCGACTCGCCTGTTCTTTTATAAGGGGGATAACTCCACTTATGCCAAGTCTGAGCGAAAGGGCGATAACTCCTTTCTGGCCTCTACATGCCCCTCCCCCTCGTGACCACAAAAGCAAGTTGTTGTGGTCATCCTTTATGTGGAGAAATACCCGTGCGACTTCCCCCGCATTTGCGGCGACAAACCCCTTGGGGCTCTCGTCCTCCGACTTGACGGTTCCCTTAACGGAGGAGGACTGTATTTTTGGGTATCTCCTCCCGTGGTATCTTCCACTTCCATTTCTTCCTCATGCTCGCTTGGGGATTCCGTGTCGGCGTGTTGTTCCACCTCCATTGCCTCCTCCGGAGGTTGTTCCTGTGGGGTCTCCACATTTATAGGTGGGTTTGGGATTTCTTGTCTGATGTTACGAGGGCCATCCACTACCGGGTGTATTCTACGGAGAAACCGACGGTTGCGCAATGTCACTCGATTGCTTCCATCGACCCGGACTTGGTACTGTCGGTACCCCTGGGTCTCCACGATTCTCCCTGTCTTTGTCCATCGACGTGGGTGGTTCCCGTCCTGGTTCTGGATCTGGACGTAATCTCCTACCTGGAGTTCCCGGAGTGGGCGACTATGTTGGTCGTAATACTGCTCGTTCCTCATATGTCTTTTGGCCATTGCTACTTCCCTTAGTTTGCCTATTTCTGTCCACTGTTTTCGAACCTGGTATTTGTCCCGCAGGACAGGAAGGTGGTCTTTAATGACCCGACCATACAGCATCATGGCCGGGGACATGTCGTGTTCCTATGGGTCAGTAGTGCTCGGGCTGCCCGATCATGGCACAGGCGTCCATAACTGTCCGTATTGTCCCCCAGTATATGTCTCGCGGTTTTGACGGCTAACTCTGCGCGGCCATTGCCTTGGGCATAATGCGCTGATGAGGTACGTTTTCGTATGCCCCAATTCCTCAAAAAGGAGTCGTATTCTTGGGATTCAAATGGTGGTCCACCATCTGACGAAATCTCTTCCGGTACGCCGTAGGTACAGAACCAAGTCCTCAAGGTATCGCACACCGTCTTGGCTCTTCCCGACGTCATTAGGGCCACTTCAACCCATCCCGTATACCTGTCTGCGTATACCATAAAGTGTCTACCCTGCATCTGGACGAAGTCAACCACCACTTGTTGGAATGGAAATTCCGGGTCTGCTGGGGACATCAAGGGTTCCCTGGGCTGAGACGGTGCGATTTCATTGCACGTGCGGCACTGGGCTCTTGTTTGCCTGATGTTAGCATCCAACCCTGGCCAGAATAGTCGTTGTCCCGCATTCGCCAGCATTCCGTTCACACCCTGATGAGCGGAATGAAGAGATTCCAATATCTCTGCACGGAGTTGTCGAGGTATTAGGATTTTGTTCCCCTTGATGATCACTCCTTCCAGGCAATATAATTCCTCACGCATAGGCCAGAAGACTCGAACTACGGTTGGGATATTTGTACGTGACTGGGGGAAGCCATTTTGAATCAGCTCTTTCAAAGTCCTGCATTCTTCGTCTGTGGCTGCCGCAGCCACAATCCTTCCCCATGTGATGGCTCTTAACGTAGTATCATTCTCGTACATCGATGTGAGGGCGGCTTTGACTGCGGTGTCAATGGATTGGTCCTGGTCTCTTGGTGGGGTGCCCGCTGGGTACCGAGATGCACAGTCAGGGGCCAAGTTGAGTTTCCCCGGTCGATGTTTTATCTTGAATTTATACATGAGTGACTTTTCCTTGAAGTTTAACAGGCGTGGGTTTTTTATATTCTCCAGGGCTCGGTCTGAAAATATCTTTACGAGCGGTAAGTGATCCACTGTAATTACCAAGTCTGGGCATCCGAGTATGAACATGCGGCATGATTCCAACCCATAGATCAGAGCCAAGGCTTCACCTTCCACTGGTGCATATCGTGATTCCACGTCGTTGGTAAAACGGGATCCCGCCAGGATGAGTTTCCAATGGCCATCCCCACAACTCATGTTTAATTCCCCCTCACATCTGCAATGCTTTTGAAACAGAAAATACGATATCCCTGTTTTGCTGTAGTCTGTCGCGAGTCCTGTTGCTCTGTTCATTTCGAACGTTTGGATGCCTTTTTCAATTCTTTCCACTATTATTTTTTTCGACTCTTGGAATACCTGTTCCAGTGTCTCATCTCAATAAAATTTCCTGTCCTTTGTTTTCAGCAACTCTCGGAATGGGGCCATAACTTCGGCTTGTGAGAATGCATAGGAGACTTGGTTTACGAGTCCGAACCAGGACCTAACCCCAGTAATATTTGTCGGGGTGGGGAAGCTCAGGATGGCTTCAATCATTCTTCTTGTGGGTTTGACCCCGTTCGTTGTTACTTGAAACCCTGTTTCCGCTGAGCTGCTTTGCGATAATGATGTAGGAAAATTGGATGGCAATAATTTCAGCTCCTTAAGTGCAGTTTGTGATAAGTAGAGCCCGGATGTGTTGTCAGACACATACACTGCCTGTCGTGTTTCTCTTGATCCCACCTTAATATGTAAAAACAGGACCCCCTTGATGTGTAACTGGCTATTTGTTATACCCCTTATCCGATGGGTAGTTGGAACCAAGTACCCATTTGGGTACCCGAGGAGTCCTTGAATCTTAGGGCCAACAGAGCAAGTTTGGGCTCCTGTGTCCGCGAAGGCTTGGATGGCGTGGGTGCTCACTTTCATCGGCTTCTTTGGCACCCTTCCAAAGGTCGCATGGCACTTGTTCATTACAGTTACCTCTGCTGTAACTGAGGGGGGCGGTTCTGGGGCGCCCACCTGGAACTGTTTCCCATTCCACTCAAGGTGAGGAATGTTTGCCGGTTGTCTCTCATTGTGTCTGTGAGTAGGGGTTTTATCCGTGGTGCAAAACATGAACGACTCCCCGCTTTTTATAGCCTCCGTTTTGGATCTATTAATTTTCCGGCACACCTTTTTAATGTGCCCTACTATTCCACAAAAGTGGCACTTGAGTCCCACTGCTGGGCAATCTTTCCGGTTCATCGATCCACCTCGGTGTGATGTTTTTCCGCAACCATTGCAAGGTTTGGTGTCCCGTGGGTTCGACAGGGCCTTTGCCTCATGCATTTGTTGTACTTGATTCGACTTTTGTACCCCAGATATCGTGAGAGGTTGTGTGGTATCGGAAAAGTGTGGAGTTGCTTCGTCTGTTGCCTCCAGGCAAACCAACCGTGAAAACTTTAGATCCAAGGTAGGAAGTGTAGCTGCCTCTGCCAGTACCCTTCTCTGGTGTTCGATATTTCTTAACCTTGCCATCATTTGCCCGGCAACCATATCGTCTGAATAATTAACCTGCTGCCGGCAAGTGGGTTCGTTCGGACACTGAATACTAAATTCACAAAATTTCGCCTGGCCACGTAACCTCGATAAAAAATGGGTCACTGACTCACCCTCATTTTGCTTCATGGAGTGAAACGTTTGTCGGTGGACTTCCTTGTGTAAGCCTCGAACGGCCACCAGTTGTATTTGGCAAAGAAGGAACTCTTCTGCCGCATTGTTGAGTCGTTCTGGTCCAATGAGCTCAAAAAGTAACCTGTTCGTTTCCGGTGTGCATGCTTCTCGCAGTTCGTTTCGAATTACAGCTGGATTTTCGAGTCTGCACATCTCCTTGTACCGTGACCAGGTGTCTAAAAAGAGTGCCCATTCGCTATCTGTTGAGTCCAGACCTATAGAAGGTCGCTGCATTCTTTTTGTTTGCGACGTGTTCGCTCGTCCGTGTAAGATGTCCTTCCGTAATTCGATGTTTTCTTTTTGTAACTCGACTAGTTGACGTAATAAGAGAACGTTTTCTTGTTCCATAGTGTAACGATATTTTTAGTCCAATGCTGCGATATAAGTATTTCACGTTTTAAAGTGACAATATGTTCGTAGCGCCATGTACAGTTTGCGTTAAGCAAGCTGGTTTCCCAATCCGACAGCATGTCGCCGTCGATGAGTGTAAACCCATAATGGCGACTCGCCTGTTCTTTTATAAGGGGGATAACTCCACTTATGCCAAGTCTGAGCGAAAGGGCGATAACTCCTTTCTGGCCTCTACAGGCATCACCACATTATCAAGGCCAAGAGGCCACTCAAGGATAAGGGTTAAAGAGTGTACAGTAGAAATTGGACAATATAGTAATCATTAGTAATGAAAATTTGGTAAATTTGATAACTTATATGGAACGGCTCATCAAGAACTTATTTACGTTAGACTTGAAGACAACCATATTGTAGTCAGCCGGAAAGCAGGAAAACGGAAGACAATTCCACAGGCGTGCAGTTCTAAGAAAGAAGCTTTGTTCATGGAATCTACGTTTAGGTTTAGGCACAGATAAAGAGTGGGGGGAATTATTGATAGTGTTTACAGCTAGACGAGTGTTTCTTGTGAAAATTTGGCGAGGGGGGACCATAGATTGAAGCTCAGTCGAACACTTTCCATGAAAATAACGATACATCAGAGACAAACTCGCAACATCTCTTCTGTGAGATAGAGGTTGCAAGGAAGAGAAAAGGACATCTCCTACGAGGCTACGAAGTCTATTTTGAACTCTATCAAGGCAGGACAAGTCCTTTCTAGCAGCTCCTGCCCAGATGTGGCAACAGTATTCCATCCTTGGACGTACCTGGCTCTTATATAGATAGAGAATAGCATCAGCAGTGAGATATCTACCGGATCGATAGAAAGATCCCACCATTTTTCCAGCGGCCTTGGCAACAGATTTGATGTACGTGTTCCATTTAAGATCAGGAGTAATGGTCAAGCCAAGAAGCTTGTCAAAACTTGAGGCCTCCTGAAGACGAGAGCCATTCATTTCAATTGATGCCAGATGTGGATCAGAATGTTGATGATGTAAAGAGAGAAGCTTGGTTTTAGATGCATTAAACGTAACCAGCCACTCCTTTCCCCATTGTACTATGTGCTCAAGATCAGAGGAGAGAGAATTGGAGAGAACTTGGTCGTTTACTGTCTTAGATGTGCTACCATAGATGGTAGTGTCGTCAGCATAAATGTCTACAAATGATGTAAGGATGTGATTTGGAAGATCATTAATGTAGATCAAGAAAAGAGTTGGCCCCAGGATGGACCCCTGAGGGACACCGGCATTAATACTGTGAGCTTCTTTTGCCCCTCAACTACTACTCTTATGAATCTATCAGAAAGAAATGATTTAATAATTGAGAAGACATTTCCAGCAATACCATAGCTAGAGATCTTATGAAGTAAACCTTTATGCCATACCCTATCAAAGGCCTTAGATATGTCAAGAGCAATTGCCCTAGAAAGGTTGCCTCCGTCGAGAGATTTGCTAATCCTATGAGATATAACTGTAAGCACATCTGCTGTAGATCTAGCAGAACGGAAACCATATTGAGTGTCACTAAGAAGGTCATTTTTGTTGAGATGGTTGATTACTTCTGTATTTAACACAGATTCCAGCAACTTACTCATGACGCACAGGAGACTTATTGGTCTGTACTGAGAGGAGGATGAGCGATCACCTGAATTCTTAAATACAGGGCATACTGATGAAATTTTCCAGGGAGATGGGAAACTATTCTCCTTAAGACAACGTTTAAACAGTTTTGTAAGTATGGGCGCTAGTTCAGGTTGAAGTTTTTTGAGTACTATAATTGTTTTTCCATATTTACATTTATCCTTGTTGCGGCTTTTTTTGTTCTGGGGTTGCACGCCATTCTTTTTTCAGGGATTACATATGACTGTCTCTCCAGCTGAATACTTCTAAAGCTGAACTATTCCCAACCAGCTGAGAACTTGCCTGTCCTGTTTACTCGTTCCAATCCATTCGCTCAAGACTCCTCTACTAACTCCTAACTCTGCCTGTATATATTCAAACCAATCCTTTGTGCTTACGTTATTCAACTATGCAAAGACTTAACAGGTGACTTATCAGTCATGTTTTCTCTGGCCCAATTTTATTGTTTTTATACCTAGGTTTGAAAACCTATTTTGTTTATCTCCACTATATTTTTTACCATTAAAACATGTTTGTTTTTATTTATCATAATTCCTTCTTGTTATTATTTATAGAATCTAGTCAAGTTAAATTCCTAAAACATCATTTAACCATATTTGTCCTTGAATTGCATTTTTCTCTTTAAAACAAATCTAATTCAATCCACACAATAATAATAATAACAATCTTCTGGCTCAGATAATTCAGCAATACCCTGGGTGTGCTAATCTGCAACATGTAAACCGCTGTTTTCCAAAACTTAATAATAACTTTCTATTACAATTTAAAAACTTCAAGACTAATTCTGAATGTTGAAAGTTACAATAAGAAACACTCACCGGCTAGGGCAATCTTTTTTATTATTATTGTTGATAAAAAAAGAAAGTGGTAAAAGTCGCAGTGGTAAAAAAGTAATTGTTGGCTAGAATTAAAGTTTATATAAGCCAAAGTTTTAGTCAAGTATTATGCTGCCATTTTTCTAAAGAAATGGATCCAATATGGACCTGGAAACATTTGATTGTTAACAAATAGTTGGGATAGTTGGTTAACCCATATTACCAACAATGCAGATGAGTCGTTTCGCTAATCACTGTCAGCATTCATGTAACATAAGCAAGCAAAATTGTTCATCCACCAGTATTATGCTGTGCATGCTATATTAACGTATTAGCAATTCTTTCTTATGATCTTTTTGTGTTTATGGTGATCTTGTTATTTTCGTCCATCACATCTGTTGCTCTTATTATTATTAAGCCTCACTCATTCATTTCGAATGAATCAAATGGTTATTGTTGGCATTGTTTCCCTGATATATTTCTAGTGAAAATTCTTTCTAGAAAGATATAAGGTACTTACAGAAGGAACCACATTAAAATTGCCAATATCCTAAGTGAAAGCATTTTTGTGGAATGAACTGGATTCAAACTCAGCACACCTAGGGTGTCAGACTATATCGTTAACCACTTAGCTGTTGTTCCTGTTTGTTCTTACTGCCCATTTCTAAAAGCAGAAGTTGGTTCCTTTCTGATTTTGTGTAACCCAACCAGTGGTGGGATTCAAATTTTTTAAGAACAGGTTCTAAGAAAACAGATCATGTATATATATATATATATATATATATATATATATATATATATATATATATATATATATATATATATATATTAATGTTATATAAACTGTTATGTTAATAAGAATAAAGAATCTACTATAATGTAGTTATATAATTTTTAAAATATTCAACTATTCTAAGTATAAATTTATTAATAATTATTTTGCTAATATTCTAATTAATACAGATTTGAATAGGGGTTTACCTAATTTTAGCAACCGGTTCGCCGAACTCATAATATTTTAAGCACCGGTTTGCACGAACCGATGCGAACTGGCTGAATCCCACCACTGAACCCAACCTCTGAAGAGACCTGATTGGAAGGTCCTGATTTAAGCTATTTTGGCATAAAAATAACAGCAAGTACTATGTGATGCTTATTTACTATGATCGTACACAGTTCTCTGCTTGGTGGCATCTGAGACAAGATGTAACGAGTATCATCACCCACTTAGAAGCATTATTCTATAAGTGAAATCTACTAACTGTAATGGTCATTGACAATGATAGAACATTTCACAGTATGCCCTTCAGAAACTTTTTGGAATTGTGAACTTATGTCTTTGTGATTCTATCAACATTCCCCCTCCTCCCAAGTGTTAGGAAGTAAAAAGAGAAGAAAAAATATAACAAAAAAACAAGAAACAAGTTTATCAGCAGAACAATGGAGAGGAAGTTCTTCACCAAGGTACACAAACGAAGCTGAATAAGATTGTTGATCAAGGTGTGGTGGACAAAAGATCAGACATATTTAGAGTTAGTTTATAGGCAATTTTGGGTATCACAGTGAGTTTTGCGACAGTTCATGACAGTTGGGTTTGCGACAGTTGAGAACAGTTTTGAGTTGAGGAAAATTGTGAGTTGGACACATTGAAAGGCAGATCATGGCTTGGACCAGATCAAGAGAGCTTTAGGAGATCAAAATGAGCTGACATCAACTGGCGAACATGGCCTCAACAAAATGTAGCTGTGGACCCTAGCGTGTAAAAGGTCAATGGTGTTACACACACACACACACAACTATCCAGTGCAACTGAAGAATATGTTGAAATTTGTGTTTTATTTTATTTTTATACTTATGAACCTGTGTGCGCCCACCTCAGCAGCTGCAATATGAGAGACGACACGGTCAACGGAGAAGACGAAAAAAAAATACATGGCGCACAACATTTAGGTCAACATTGTTTGTCGAGCGGGATAGCACATATGGTCCTATCACATTTGTGTACATTCGTTGCATAGATCATGATTGTCCACTTGTTGTGTCTGTTTGAATTTGGTGCTTGATTTCGTCACCAGCTTGTAGTGTCCATCATATGATCTTGATTACTACTGTAACAAATTAATTTTTCATCCAAATAAAATTACAACTGAGTTTTAAAACAAGTAACAATGCTTTGTGTGGTTTAAAATGACACTTGGCCGAAGAACAGACTTGCAATTAGAACAACAGTTGCTTCCAACCAAACACAAATGGTCCTTCAGCTTGTCCAGAAAATCTTCTGTTTCTGAGATTAACAGAAACGAAAAATCTCTCCCTGCCTGTAGTTTATCTGAATAATATGTAGAGATATCAATTAAACTACACTGCAAAATCACTTGAGATTTATCAGCTCTTAATCTATAGACTTAAAAACTGACTGCCCAGAGTGTCTATTATCTGGAGTGGACATAATTGTTGCAGGATCTCAAGTGGTCTGCTTTCTCAGAAAAAATTATATTTTTTACTTTTAACAAATCATTATTCTTTCTTTTAAGAAACCATTATGTTTTTAATGAAGCTAACACATTTCTTCAGTGGTCTCCTCTCTCGGCTAAATATTTCCGCATTGCAGGCCTGCTATTTATAACATGCATCTATGCACCATTGCTGAACATAAACATGCATCGCAATGCATGTTTACAAAGTGAATGGTTATTTGAATTTTGTTATATTGTGACCATGTTCCCTCAATAACAGTATCATAGAAAAAGATTGTGATGAGAAAACTAGATAATGAAAGCAGTTTATTGGTATGTTACTTCTAAAGACAATGTGAGACCACTGATCACCTCTGCAAATATGATCCATCACTATAAAGTCTGTATAAAAAGGACCATTACAGTAATCCCAGATGATCTGAACAGCAATACTTGGGTAATGAAAAGGGAAATTATGTTTGGGTAAAAGATCTCAGCAGACCATGTATGTATTCATATACACTTGGACATGTGACAGGCATAATCAATTATAATTTATTTGTGCTCAAAGATAAACAGTAGAAGGAGCTCGGTCACATCTTTGAAAACATTATTTCGTAAAGTGAATTTGAAAATTTTAGAAAATTAAATAATGTTATAAAAATAAAATACGCATCAAGTGCGCTTGAAAGCCAAATCACAACGTAATATTAGGAAAATAAATATTTTACTGGTTTGAAATTTATAACATAAATATATTTCAGAGCTATTATCCATCCTCAGTGTGTTGCTTTCTTTCTTTCTTCTGTTCTTTTTTCTCTTCATGTTGTAAAGCTGGAGAAAGAAATGTCTGTTTATAAAGAGCCGGGCATTGTATCTCAGCGGTTGTATTTTGAAATGTTGGAATAGTGCATAGGCAACACAAGAATAACGTCAAGCGTGTGAATTCCATATATTCCATTTCTTTCTCGTACTTTACAACATGGAGAGAAAAAAGAAAAGAAAAAAAAAGAAAGAAAACAACATACTGAAGATGGAGTATAGCTCTAAAATATATTCATGTTATAAATTTCAAACAAGTAAAATATTTATTTTTCTAATACTACATTGTGATTTTGCTTTCAAGTGCACTTGATGCATATTTTATTTTATTCAAATAAAATAAACGTTTCTATATGGAATTCACACCCTTGACGTTAACGTGATATAATTTTTTTTATTAAATTAATAAAATCTTCTTTTTTTTTTTCTTAGACTTTCAGTGTAAGACATCTTTTTCAAAGAAGCCTCTTTTTGTCTGTTTTGTTTTCATTTATTTTCATTTTGCTGGTGATATTAACATTGAACGGTTGATCTTCAGGGAGAGGGAAAAGTCTACGTCCAATGTTATTGACGTCGTAAAGTCCTAACTTGATGTGTTTGCATGATTGGCACAAATTTTACATAGGGGAGGTTAGATCGCTGAAAAAAATTATTTTGTAAAGGTTATTTGAAAATTACTAATAACATTGGACATATATTTTTCTCCCTCCCCGGAGGGCCAACCCCTTGAACCAAATGTAAAAAAAAAAAAAAAAAAACTTCTTTGAAAAAAATGTCTTATACCAAAAGTCTCAGAAAAAAAAAAGATTTTATTCATTTATTAATAATAAAATATATACCATTATTTGGTTTCCTAAACATTTCAAATTAACTAAACATAAATGGTATTTTTTGGAGAGGTCCCTATTCTAGAAAAGAACCAAAATCGTAAAAAATTTGTGGATTTTTTAAGTGTTAACACTTAAAAAAAAATTCACACTAATTTTATAATCTTAAATCTTTTTAACAAAATGTAATAAAAGAAAATAACATAAAGTGTTCAAAGAAAAAAAACCATTCAATCTTAACATTCAAATTTCTTTGATACAACAGAAGCTTGTACAATAAATCAGGTTTTCCATTAATTTAACAGCACAAATGAATCATAATACTTGACACTTGTTCTTAAACTTTAATGCAAGCTAGTAATTACTTTCTAATCAACAGTTTCAAACACTTGAATTTGAAACGCTTACAACATAATAAAAAAATCTCAGTCACTTTAATCTTTATCTTTAAAAAGTGATATATTATCTCCATTTTATCTATTATCTCTATAAAGTGATATAGGTAATCATCAGATTCCGTTTAACGCCCATTTTACATACTGGCATATGTTGGACGGCTTTAAGAAATTGATTTCTAAACTCCCTGATCAACTCTTTATTCCTCTTTATCTAAAGTCCACCTTTGTCACTTCTGCCCATGTTTTCCTTGACCTTCCCCTGTTGACTGGACCTGTACATATGTTTATGTATTTCTATGTACAGGATTCACTCCTAAACTAATTAAGTGATTGTTATGAATTTTGGAACACAGCTGCTAAGTGTAAAGGTGGATAATGTGAGCTATGTTTAGTTTGATTAAGTTTTATGCAAAGAGATTATTTTCTAGAATAAAAATCGTGATGTATTTTGATCAAAATTAGAATAAAAATTCTTGACATAAAATTTGGTAACATTATATCTTAATTTTAATCTTTTTAAAAGGACATAAAAGTGGTGCCAAACTGTTTTGTTTTAGAATTAATTTAACCTATCTTAGTGTAGGTATTATTTAGTTTGTGTGTGTGTGTATATATATATATAATCTCAAAAATGGTAATTAGTAAAACCTGAAGAAAGTGCTCAATACTATTGCAGAGCAAATATGCGCTTTATTTTTTTTTTTAATTTTTATATTACTGTTTAGTTACACATGTTTCAGTTGCTGGACCATATCTACGATCCAGGTCTGACAAGGCTGCTGGATCATAGATATGGTCCGGCAACTGAATAAAATGGTAATAAAAAAATAAAACGTGTATATATATATATATATATATATATATATATATATATATATATATATATATAAATGGTGGCTATTTGTTTACTTTGTAACATTCTGAATTTAGAAACTAATGTTGAAGTCCTAACACTGTCTACTGGAAAAATCCTTGCTTGAATTAAATTTAAAATGAAAAAAATCAAGTATTATGGCTAATTTGTGCTTTGAAATCAAAGGAAAACAGGAAATTTCGAAAATATCAAAGAACTAAATTCTTTACAGTAACCAAAAAAAATTTCATTTTTTTTTTTTTTCAGTTTATTTATCCATGATACTTTTTTCAGTTTATTTATCCATGATGCTTTTCAGGCAAGATCAAAATGCATAAATCGATAGAAGAATAAAGATACTGAATTTTTTTTTATCTACAACACAAACAATGAAAAAATATCTTTCAAAAATACATAGTTACATAATTGCATTATTTATTTATTTTCTATGAGTGTGCCATACTTGTAGTAAACAAAATGAATCAGTTTACTTAACCTATTAAATTCTATTTGATTATGAAGTTGATATTTTCAAATTTTAATCTGAGGCTGCTAGGATAGAAATCCTGAAAGTTTCATGCTTCCATCATGAGTTGTTCTTGAAATCATATTCCCATATGGGGGTGTTGTCATGCTATGAACAAATTACTTCTTTGTATTTTTATTTGCACATTATGTTGCATAAAATAAGATACTTTATTCTGAAAATAGTCAAATGCCACAAAAATGCATTTAATGGAAAATTAATGACGTAATTTAAATTTCAAAGTGGAAAATAACTGATTTAAACAAATGTGAATTCAATACTTAGAAAATTATTTTAAAATAAAATACATAACTAATAAGAGCATGAGTATATCACATGACATAAAAATGCCCAAATGGCCCAAATTTGAGCTTGGCCTATAATTTTTTGTTTACAAAATTATTTCTGAATTTGAGATCTTTAAAAAAATAGGATATTGACTATTAACTTGTATAGATTGAAACGTTTCTTAAGTCTCTTATAATACATTCCCATATAGGATCATTGCCAGGTAAAAGATTAAAGTGAAGGGGAAAAATATGGTTCTTATGATTTGTGTAATAGATACTATTACTAATCCAGACTATAAAATAAGCTTAGTTAAAATTCTATTGAATTTGTTGCTTCAGCATTTTGTATTAGTAATTTTGGAAAGGGCATGAATTCACAATTTCATATCCCAGCTTTGGGTAAAATACCAATTTGTATATAATGAATCATTTACAATAATGTTTTGGCATCATATATATATATATATATATATATATATAGTTAATGCATTGTGAAATAGTCAAACCAAAGTATTCAACAAATCTAATTAAAAAAATGGATTTTTTGTTGTTAAACACGGATGGTATTCATTCTACAAAACTATCACCAATAAAATTAGGAATAAATTGAAAAAAAAAATTGTTTTAGATATTCAAAAAGAAATCTAGATAGTAAAAAAAAACAAAAAACAAAAACAGCAGTAGTTATATTATTTGTATTATTCAGACTATTGTTTTCATCTTGGTGGAAGTTATTCACATGTTTCAGACGATGTAACAGCCGACCTCTTTCAAGTTTTCTTGAACTCCAGAATCTTTATCTTGACCTTAGGAATCTGTATGGAATTTGAATTGAACCGTTTATTTAATCTACAGAGGTAGATTGTTCTCATGCCGTCAGCCATGCTCCAGTAGAATTAAGTGATTCTTAATTATATTCTTAGTATCACCTGTACTGAGGATTAAACTTGCAACCAACAGATGACTATCATTTAGAACTGATTATTATTTAACACTTTATTCGATGGTTGGAGATTACATCAGTTGAAACGTTGTGAGAATAACAGCCAAGATGAAAAGGATAGTCTGAAAACTCGAAATACGATAAATTATCATTCAGCAGTATTTGTATGAATGAATTAGACATGGATGTACATTTTTATAAACTATCAAAATAAATTTCTGTGCTTCCATACAATAACGTGGTCATGGAAAATGTATCATATTATTTTTGAGAGACGACAATTTTAGGGGTGATTAATGGCAGCATTCATAACAGCGTCATGTAATAATGAAAAAAGAAAAGGCACGTGACTATATGTTTGTTATAGAAATGCATTATATAACTATTATATATTATATAACTATTATATAACCATTATATTTCGTAACTATTATATATTATATAACTAGTATATTGATATAATTATTATGTAACAACTGTCTAAAATATAACTATTATATAATATATACTTATTGTGTACTATATAACTACTGTATATCATATAAATATTATATAACTATTGTATATCATATAACTATTATATAACTATTACATATTATATACCTATTATATGTTATATAGCTATTAGACAATTGTTATACACTATATAACTATTGCATAAAAATTAGATATTATATAATGATTATATAGTATATTACTATTGTCTATTATATAACTGTTATATAACCATTGGAGTAACCACACAAAAAATAGTTTACATAATTTCCTTTTTACTTTTATCACCGCAAACATGGCATTTTTATACTCTAGCATAAGGGACTACTATGATAGGGGTCAGGTTTATAGGGAAGGGTAGGGGAAATCTAGGTGGGGAATTGAGTAGCAAAACATTGTTACACATTACATTTACATTTTTGCATGTTAGTACAGTCGAAGAAACAAGGAACAGAGAGGGAATTCCAATGGCAAGTGGTCCGAGGAAATGTTTTTTCTTTTATTTTACTTTTATTCATCTCAAACATAGCATATTGCCACTTGTGCATAAGGTGTTACTATGATGGAAATTAGGCTTATAAGTGAAGGAGGGGGCAATCTGGGTAGGGAATTGGGCAGCAAAATATTTGTTCACATTACATTTAAATTTCAGCATGTTGGCATGTGTTGGAGAAACAGAGAGCAAAGAGGAAATTCCAATGAGTTCACATATTAAGAAAAAGCAACCCCCCCAGTAAATGTTTCGTAAAAGTTGGATGCTGCTTATGTTAAATTTGAATTATCTGATAGATATTCTTAAGTAAACGATTTCAGTTTCATTAAAAATCTGTGCAAGCTCTTCATATTATTCACTTTTTATAGTTTTTCCTACTTTTAGATAAAGTGTCATATACAAAATGGATGCAATTAATATTAGTCAACAAAAATTAGCAATAATTTGGAAAGCAACTTGCTACATCTTTGGGACATACATATACCAACAACTAAACATTCTAAACACGATTCTGACTTTTACAGATATTTTGTTTCATGTAATTATTACAAAATATATCATATATTGTGGTATAATAGAAAACAAGTACTAGGTAGACTTCAGTTGTAAGTGATACTCTTCTGGTGGTTTAAGGTTCAATATTCAGTGGAGGTAATACTAACAATACAACTGCGAATTACTTAAGACTTTAACCCACTCATGGCTGACAGAATGAGAACATCTCACCCTCATGGATTAAATAAAGTTTCCTGTTTTAAATTCCTTGCAGATTTCTTTGTACGATAGAAAGATTCTCAAATTCAATAAAATACACCTGAAAATCGGAGATTATATCGGTCGTATGTTGTGCAAATAATACTCAAGGTGAAAACATTAGTCTGAATAATTTAAAATATTATATAATGATTACACTGATATATAATATACATCCTATTAAATCACATGTTTCAGATTTATATTTTAAACATAGAATAGCATCAAATATTAAAAACAAATCATAGATATTTGATTCTGCCTTGCTTTCTTTTTTTGTAGAAAATTGGTGCATGTTATTGGGGAAAATAAATTTTTATTGTCATCTTTTTCTTTGCAAATATAACTTAACCTACTCAGAATATTTTGTTGCAAGGAAAAAAAACTTTCCTTTTAGCAGCAAATGTAAATTCAAGATGGAACCCAATTCTTCTATCAGCAACAAATCTTCTAATATATTAATATTAACTAGTAATATTAATACATTTCCATCTTTCACTGTTACTCATGCAAAGAAATAGGTAATATCTTCAAACTTTTATGTTTATATGCTCATTTAGGTCATGTGACTCGCCCTTCGTAGGAGCAAGGTGTAGTATTAGTTCTGGTGCTACATTTCATCCTTGTCTTCAGTCAGTGAAAGAGAAATGCTTCTAGACTGAGACAATTTCTGTTTTTGTCCCAATCCAGAATGCTTGTTTTGGAGAGTTGGATTTTTCCCACATTAAGAAGTAACCTTGTGTTTAATTCTACCCGTGTGGGGAGACAAATATATAGGGACTCGCCCTTCGTAAACAGTATCTACAGACAAAAATTAACTGACAGTTTATCTTTTATTCCTTCAGCACAGCCAGTTTATTGTTCCTGATATCATCCACCAATGTTTCATGAATAGGGAAAGTTAATCAAAATCAAACATCAATTTTTTTTTATATTAGATGCTATTTAGGTGTGAAGTATGAAATCTAGAATACTTATTTTTATAGTATATATATATATATATATATATATATATATATATATATATATATATATATATATATAAGAACACATAGTTAATAAAACATGTTAAAAAACACTTTGAAAAAGAGTTAAAAGATGGACTATTCTGTCAATTTCGACATGAGCTTCTGACACAACTCGTTGCTTTGAAATCCACATAGATGAGTTGTTTGTAGTGGTGAAGGCTTTGTGTAGAACCAACCACACGTTTTAGTATTACTGCTAACCTTTTTTGGTGCAGATGACTGCCCCAGGACAGAGTATACAGTAGACTGCAGGTTATATATATATATACATACACACACAAATATATATACACATACACATATATATACACGTACATATGTATATATACATACATACATATATATATATGTGTGTGTGTTTCTGTGTCTTTTAGGCAAAAACTGTTGGTTTTCTTTTAATCAAATTTGTTTTATTATATATATCTATAATAGTCAATTATGAATATATATATATATATATGGAAATCGCTCCAGACAAGGTATAAAGCCACTTGATGTAAGGAGTTAAAAAAAAGTACTTCAAGATTAAAAACTTGTGAACGATAAGTGTAAGATGGAATAGAATCTGATCCAGAAGACAGCAATTCTTTCCTCTTTGTCAGGAACATCACTCCTGGAATGTGAGAACTAAAGGACAAAATAAAGGAAGCAAGAGTTACGCAGATTCACTTTCTACTCTATTATTTTGCCTCTATATGGCAATTATATATTTTCATAACTTACTACTTAACTCCACTCACATACTAAGCACTGTTGAAGTAAATACTTATAATAGTTCATGTTACTTCAACAGTGCTCAATACGCAAGTAGAGCTAAGTAATAAGTTATAGAAATATATATGGCAATTAAGCTATACAAAATTTACCACATTTCATCTCATGATAATTTTATTATGCCAAAACTTCTGTGTAGCTTAATTGCCATATATATTTTCATAACAAATGCAAGTTATTTAATTAATTGGAAATCTTACTGAGATGAGTAATTTGTATTATTTATTCATTTATTTATTACAGACTATTATCCTCATCTTCTAGTTGCTGTTTCACGACGTTTTGGTCAACTATTCCACTGACTTTCGTCAGGTGGTTAACCGCGACGGGATAGGAATGCTAAATCTCCTAACTGCATCCTTAGCAATTACTGCCTTCCATAGTTGTTGTTGTCTCACCACGTTTTGGCCAACTAAGCCTCTGGTTGGTTTTGGGTAGGATTGAAACTGCTTTCTTCACCACCTGATGAAGGCCAGAGGAATAGTTGGCCGTAATGTTGTGAAAAGAAGATGTGGATAATAGTTTGCAATAAATAAATAGATAAATAATAAAGGTAAGTTAGTTTTATATAGGCAGGCTGATGTGTGTGTATACATATATATATATATATATATATATATATATATATATATATATATATATATATATATATAATCAATCTAAAACAAGTATCACTTTCAAAATAAACATTAAAGTCTCTAAACTGCAGATAATATCATGTTTTTAAAAAATCATTTTGGAGAAATATCACTTCTGAACATAATTATTTCTGGCCAAAAGATATTGAATACTTAAAAAAAAAAAAAAAAAAGAATGACAAAACACTTCACACAAATACACATGAATGTGCACTTTTCTTTAATTTTAAAGAAAAAGTTGCCCTATATTATCATGCACTCAGCATCATATTTATTAAATGCAGCCCTCTCTTCCTCAGGGCTACGTCTGAAGGAGACAAGACAGGGTGATGAGATTAAGATGCTGTGCAAAATACAAAAAGTGAATCTCTTTCTCAGTGGAAATTAATTTATTCAGAAAAGAAATATTTAATGTGCAGATTATCAGTTTAATATATCTTTTTGACAAATGTATATTCTTCATGCGTGCATTTTGCATCTTTACGTATCATAACTTCAGATTTTTTTATTGTTTACAAAAACAAAAATTTTACTTTTTTTTTAATTCAAATCTCAACATTTTATATACCTCAGTAACTAAGA
This sequence comes from Euprymna scolopes, assembly GCF_053919585.1. NCBI lineage: Eukaryota > Metazoa > Mollusca > Cephalopoda > Sepiida > Sepiolidae > Euprymna > Euprymna scolopes. The sequence goes on along the minus strand of NC_136482.1, from coordinate 94,284,750 downwards.
TAAAAGAGTGCTATTCTAGTATGTGGTAAATTTATATTTTAGTATGTGGTCGATATTCAATTTATATTTTAATATGGTCTTTTATGTGGTCTACAATCAATTTATATTTTTATATGTGGTTTGTATTCAATTTATATTTTAATATGTCGTCTACCATCAATTTATATTTTTATATGCAGTCTGCCATCAAAAAACGCATGCAGAGGCACTGATTTGAAAGTTAAGGTTAATTCTGGTTCATAGAATAATGACATCTTCAAAGAAGAGAAGTAGCTAAACATGGTATGTTTACAAGATTCTGATTGAAGCTTTTAAAAATTCTACTCAAGATAATATATCATAAAAGTAATTATTTGATTTATTTTACATAAAAGAATTATTTGAATTACATTTGCTAAATGTGAATCTCAAAATTCTACTTTGAAAACTTTTCTTATGTGTAGGATTATCACATGAAAATACTTTTGAATATAAATAATATTTATTGAGTTTACATTGTAAGACCTTTCAGAATACCAGACAGCAGACTGAGACCGTTTTGTTTTATTTGGAAGAATTTAATACTTTCATTCTTGAAAAAAAAAAAAAATTTTTAAAAGATTTTTTCTAAATTTATTGTAAAAACCAAATATAAAATAACCATATTGATTAAAGCAAAAGAAGAAGTTTGTAATTAAAAAAAATTAAATTTAACATAAAAAAATTAAGTTTTTGTATAAAAATGGAGAAATGTCTGATCAATTTGTTGAAACAATTAAAATAAATGGATTGATTCAAGCAAATTAATCCGATGGAAAGTAGCTACCAAAATGTGCTCAATGTCACAAGAGCCGAATTGTTTCTTTTTAATGTATAGGCTCTTCTGATTAAGCACTTGGCACTACTATTGGCTTAAAAATGGCTTGCACTTATCATCCAGGAAATGTATTTACATTCTTCTGGTGACCTATATAATTGTCAAGCCAGTCTATTTTTACAATCCATTTCCCCTTGTCACATGACTGCATTAGGACAACACTCAGAGTCACCAGGTGGGTTGAGTAGGAGCACCAATTATTTTGGTTATAAATATATAATAGTGGTTGGCACTCATTATCAAACATGACTATATTTTTTTTTGTATTTCATTATATTTTTATGTGCATTTAAATGGAATTATTTACTACTGTTGTGTTTTAGCATGACTGCAAAGGTTATTCTTCAATCCAGAAAGGGATTTAAAAATATGTTCACAGTTTGAGCAGTTATTCAATGGTGCATGGCATTTGCGATGCTATGAAGTTTCATATGATATTTTAGACCATGTTTTTGAATTTTTTAGATGAGGAGTAATAATTTGTATTACCTGGATTATTTGGACTACTGTTCTCATCTTGAGTATTCTTTTCATATATATATCTATATATCTATATATCTATATATATATATATGTTTTATTTTTTATTACCATTTTATCTGTCTAGTTACACATGTTTTGGTTGCCGGACCATATCTACGCTCCAGCAGCTGGATCATAGATATGGTCTGGCAACCGAAACGTGTGTAACTAAACAAATAAAACAGTAATAAAAAAAATAAAACGCATATTTGTTCTGCAATACTATTGAGCACTCTCTTCAGGTTTTTACTAATTACCATTTTTGCTATAACCTCCGGCCTAGGTTAGGTATCTCCAGTTTGACAAGTTACACCTGAAGAAGGTTTGGAGATTACATCGGCTAAAATGCTGTGAGAATAATACGAAAGATAAGAACAGTAGTTTGAATAATTCAAATGATAAAAGACCACCGGTAGGCTTCACTTATTTGTGGCATATAAAACAGGAAAAATTGAGATCATAATGAGATTGTTGTCTGCTTCCAGAAGACCTCATATGGAATGGTAGACAAGGATAAAAAAGAACAAAAAAACATACACATTCATACAATTACAGAATGGACAGTGAAAAAGAGGCTTATGCAACTCGGATGACATCAAAGTACAAAATTTATGCTTTTAGGTGGCCCGTTTAAGTTTAACTAGCTGCTAGACTTTTGTCTGATGATTTGAAACAATTTTTTAACCATCTCGATGGTTTCTTTTTTTATTAGATACTAATGTTCATCTGCATTTCCAAAGAATACAATAAAGTAATTTTTTTTTAATGGTGAAGTTCAATTTTTCCACGATAGTTAATATCAAAAAATGTTATGCTACTCTATTAAAAAAATAAATAAATGCTTGATTGTGCTCTGTCTAGTCTAATATAAAAAAAAATGTCTATTTATTTTAGGCATCATATTTTTTATTAAATTTAGGTTTATATTTGATATCACTTTGGTATATTTTTAGCTATAGATATCATTAAATATCAGTACAAGAGTAAAGCAGTTTTAACACTTTCATCATGTATTACTAATACTTAGTGCATGGTTTAACGTCTTCCGTTCCCAGTTGCTGGGGTTGGATGCCTTCTTGTCATATAACAAAGAGGATTTGAAACACTTCTCTTTGAAGCAAAGTTTTAAAGCTAAATACTCTTCCTAATGCCAATGACCATGTAGGTCATCATCAATGGTCAACAGTCCCTCACTTAACCGAGTTAGTCAGCTCACACTTGACTAATAGGCATCTGTGTACATTTCATGGATACATCTGACCAGATCATATACCACACATGCCCTCGGAGTAGACTGCCATTTGGTCCAGGAGTACTTATTGTGTATTCATAACTAACCTCCATATCTGAAGGCTGTTTCCCTATCTACCACCTAGGGACCTGATGGATGGGAGATGGTCGCTAATAATGTTAATTTGAAATATGTATATTTAGGCAGCATTTTTTCTTTTAAGCATATTTCATTAAATAAAATAGACGTTTTTTTTTGTCTACTAATTCTGTTTTTGATCCTTTCCAACTTCTGAATAACAGTCTTCACTTCTGGTAGGAACTGGCTGATGTAATCACCATATTTGTTGTAAGTCCAAGTACTTTCCAATCCTTCTGGATTTATTGTCAGGGATATATTAATCTAACTGGGGTTAAACAATTTATTTAGATAGAGCCTAACAAAAAAAAAATTAAATTGAACCTTTACTATAATAAATTTAAAACCTCTAACTTGATTATAATTAATAACTCCTTCCCCTCGATTGAGTTGCTTGATAGGACTAACTTAGTTTATGAATTCAAATGCCCTTTGAGAAACCGTGTCTCTGAGAGTAAAAGTGAAAACATATAGATAGGTTTGAGTACCAGAACATCGTAGAGGAGATTAACTATGTATCGTTCTGAAAATAGTGCTATATTTAATCATCTGACTAATCAATATTCCTGTCCTTTGTCTCAATTTAGGAAGATTTTAGTTGACAACACATCTATACTTAATCAAACCAACAATAAATGAAAACTTTAAATACTAGAAGCATTAACAATAAAAACTACCTACTATCAATAAAATAAACTTTACCAATAGTAATAACATCCTGAAATGTTTGTAAAGTTATTAAAATAATTAACCAATGAAATAAGTATACACACGTTATTATATAAACAATTACATAAATTGTTCAAAACCAGTTAGAGTAATCTATCCCTGAATTGAATCCCAGGATTGGAAAGTACTTGGACTTACAATCATCCAGTTCCTGCCTGAAGTGAAGACCGTTATTCAGAAGTTAAAAGGGATCAAAAACAGAATTAATAGACAAAAAATTCTCTTTTATTTCATGAACTATGCTTGATATATTAATTATATATCTAGTCACACACATATTATGTATTAATATATATATATATATATATATATATATATATATATAAATATAATCATATATCTAGTCACACATATATATATGATACATATATCTAATCATATATCTAGTCACACATATTATATATATATATATATATATATATAATACATATATATATATATATAATCATATATCTAGTCACACACATATTATATATATAATCATATATCTAGTCACACATATATATAATACATATATATATAATCATATATCTAGGCACATATATAAACACAAAATATACATGTGAGATCAACAATTTCTTGTGATTGATACCTTTTAGAATCTTGCATGATCAATTTTTATCAAAGAATAAAATAAAGGAAGGACGAAATATCAAAAATAAAAATGATAAGAGCACCTACAATTTACACGCTTTTATGTTTTCCATAAGGCTATTTTGAAGGTTATTTTTTTTAATTTGTTCCTATTTACTTGCTTCCCCACAAGGCCAGTGGAAATATGAAGAAATTCTTAAATTTTATTGAAGAAATACACTTTATATCCTTGATGTAAAGTAGCAATCAACGACCATTGTGATGAAGCTGATTTTAATGGTTATTGTGATGAAGCTGATTTTAATGGTTATTGTGATGAAGCTGATTTTAATGGTTATGATGTAAATAATTCATTGCCTTGAATGCAAATAGATTTTATTGCAAATGTTTTCCACTGCCTGATTGATTAATTAAAAAAAATGTATCATTTCTATCATTTTAATGGAACAAGTTATCCAGTGACATAATAATTGATCATCAATGTCAATAAACTGTTTAATACAGAAACAATGAGGACCATTTGATGCCAACAAGAAATCTCAAAAATTGTTAAGATACTACTATGCTCTATTCATTAAATTGGAATATTGAGAATTCTATAAAAACATAAACCGTTTAATATATAGCCAAATAACCACACACACACACGTTATACTTCATATGAATATATATATATATATATATATATATATATGTCTAGCTGCACTGATGAGTTGTAATACAACGAAACAGTACTGCATGTGGATGCCTAATAAGCCCCCCCTCTTTGGGTTGAGCACTTTGTAAATATATTTTCACTCAATGCGTATTTAAGTGATTAAGCGAAGCCCACGGTTTGTTTGTAAATAAACTGACAGTTTGAACACTGTGTGATGGGCAAATGCAAATTTAATAGGCATTTGAGGAGAAATATTTACGGGTACTGATTCTTGGTCTGATGGTTAGAGCTGCCGACTGTCAACATGGTGGTTGTAGGTTCGATCCATGGCAGGGAAAAGGTGTATGTCTTGCCGAACTGATGAGTTGTGATACAACAAAACAGTACTGTATGTGGATGACTATATATATATATATATATATATATATATATATATATATACCCACACACACATTTTTTTTTCATATACGTACATATTTCTATATGAACATTATATATATATATATATCTTTTTTTCATATGACCAATATATGCATATATACAAAGAGAGAGGGAGGGAGAGAGATTATTATAAGTATGTGCATTCATGTTAGAGTTTTAAATAATTTGAAAATATCATTGGCAACCATTTTTCTTTTTTTTTGTCTCAATTCTTTTCATTACTTTTGATTGTTTTTAAATGAAATATTTTAAAGCTAACAAAAATTCAAAATCGGACCAGGGATTTCTGCAAGAAGTGTTGTTAAATAAATTTGTTCGAACAAAAACATTTCATAAAATCATAAAGAAACATAAAGGGACAGGCAAGGAAAGGAAAAATCCTCATTAAAAAAAAAAAATTAACATTCATTCATTAATAAATACTGAAAATTTCATAAAGATTGAATAATTCTCTCAAGTTTTGGTGGATCTTTTTTCAATCAGAGTTTTCATGTCTTTTTTTTTGTTTATATGTGTATGTATTTGTGTTTAGTATATATTTTTTTTATTCAGGCAAACATTTTGGCTACATATATGCAGACATGTTTTAAGTCTCTTCAGGCCAGATCATCACTAACGATCTGCCCTGAAGAGGCTAAGTCAAAATAAGGTTGTAACTGAAAAATGTCTGCACATATGGAGCCAAAATGTTTGTACAAATAAGAAGCTATATTAAATATATAGCTCTAATTGTTATTGAGCACTACTACATAAGCACAGTAAGGTTTCACAAAATTAACACCCATGAACAACAAAAACTAACCAGTATTTATATATATATATACACTCTATGCACAAAATACTTTCATAATAATAATATATATCAAATATATGTAGGAACATGTGAATTTATGTTATGGGTTCACAGAATTCAAAGAATACAAAATTAACATGTACATCAAATGTTGAAGAAACATTATTATGTTTGTTGCACTCTTTCAACCTTTCTTACTTTTATTTAATCTTATTCCTAACTGTCGACCATATTGTTTTAATGATTTTATAGCTTCGAGAATACTACTCAGCTGATCATCGTCGGGGTCACTGTTAGCATAAGTCTGTAGATGGAAGATACTCTTGCGGAGAAGCAGTTCATTGTCCAAATCATGTTCCATATTCAGCAGTTTGGTACAAACGAGGGCATAGTTTTTGTGCCAATACATTGGGAAGTCCTTGTGTTTTGTAACGGCATCCATGTACAGCGTGTAAGCATGTAGTAAGAGTCGTTTCTTCTCCTTCTCATGCGATGACTGCTCTGCGCTTTCATATAAATACAACGGTAGGTTGATTTTTGCATTCCACATTTCGTCACTTGCAACTTTTTCCCACGATGTCTCTGGGTGGCCAATGTGTGAGTGTGTCCAGTTGAAAGCAACATGTCCCGTTTTCTTCACCCACTTTTTAAGCCCGAAAGGACTTGCCTTTTTTATGAACCGAGAACACACACCATAAGGCCATATCTCATACTTAGCCTGCCACGAGGGCTCATGCACTTGCACGCCTATACAAGCAAAAAGAGGCCCTTTTTCATAGTTGGCATCGAGGAATTTTAAGAAATTAAAAGAGGTTCTACCGTCAGAATAAACTTTATTTTTCAAGTGTAAAAAGTCACCTGGAAAGGCAATTCCTGGATGATGGTGCCGCAGCATTGGAACTGACCATTCATACGTCAACAGCTCTTGATCGAAGAGTTTTAGATCAGGTCGGACATTATTGCAAAGGTGCAGATAGTGAAAAGTTGTTGACGATAAATCACCACGCGTTAAAACTGTGGAGTTTGGAGGAAAGCTGTCCATGACCGAGAGGCCAAAATCATAGACAACCGTGTTATTGCTTTTATTACAACGGTTATAATTTCGGTGAGCTTGGAATACCAGAGCCACAACGGAAAAGAAATGAAACATTTGCCTGAAGAAGCTGAATTTAATTGATGCTGTTATATCACCATAAGTAACAGCAGACAGGAATGCAATGACCATGTCACTTTGCATCCAGAAGCGTTCCACAACTCCAAGCATGAGTGGATTGGAAACATTGAGATTAGCTCTCCAGGCAAAGAACACGCTATAAGAGAGAACCATTACCATGTGTACAAGCGTGCAGCTCAGTCCATTTGCCATTCGTGAAATAGCGCTCCACGTAGACAACAAAAGTAAAACAGGTGCCATCGGTGTCAAGGTGACACATACGTGAATCAGATAGACTTTCAAACCATTCAAAAGACCAAGACCATGCTCATCTTTTCCGAGATCAAACGTGCCATACTCGGCCCTGGTTAGGTGCGTGAAAAAACCACGTAAAGTTCTTTGGTCTCCCCAGGTCCACCGAGATGCATTCTTATAAGAGCTGGCTGGCAGGTACAAGTATGGAAGTAAACCCACCATGAAGCAGCAGGCAAGTGTAAAGAGGCTCCGGATGTTCAGGAGATTGTGCTGGAACAGTCTGACCAAGGCCCAGGGGATCAGAAACAGCAGATAAACCACGCAAGTGTGTTGATTGCATAGGGCAAGGGCGCAAACGAAAGCTCCTTTGTATGCCAACTTCAGTTTATTTTCACGTGAGGCTGTGTCGAGATTAAAACTCAGATAAAAAAGTATCGCCAAGAATAGATTGTTTAAACTAAACACCTCAGCAGCAACTGACCAGGTCCAAGTCAGCCTGTTAACAGAGAAGAGGGCTGTCATGAGAATAGCGGAGGATATCTGAGCGGTCTGTTTATGGACGACGTGAGATAAGATTCCACCCGCCATTGCAGAGAAAAAGGCATTTAATAAATTTGCTCTCCACGCACGAGACCCATAGTTGGAAACTTTCATAGCGAGTGCCGAAAGGATCGTGAAAAGTGGATAACCAGGTGGATGTGCAACTCCTAGTTCACAGGCGGCAGATAACAGTTCGCCAGTGTCACCTCCAGAGATCTCCGGATACAGGGTGTGTACATATAGGGCAAAGAGTGCAACTGCTATGAATGAAGCCAAGTAATCCATTTTTTTTTTTTTAAATCAGAGAAAATTTAAAAGAAAATGATTTTCTTTAGTGCTATTTTTTTTTTCAAATAAATTAAACTCATGTAATAATAACTCTAAATGTTAGATTGGAAGTGTGTGAGTGGGAAGGGGGGATTATAATTTTTACATAAATTTTTACCCCCCAGATTTCATTATTTACTGTTAAATTTTAAAAAGAAATATTTTTGGCTCCAAAATTATTGATTATATCATCATTATTTATTTATTTTTTTATTAAGAAACATTCTAGATTAGTAATTTAATTTAAACTAGTAATTTTTATTTAATCAAAAAGCAAAATATATAATAAAATAATTTTTAAAATTATAAAAATTAATTAATAAAGTAATCAATAAATTAAAAAATTGTAAATTAAAAGAAAAACTTTCACAGAAAAATAAATTTCGATTTTGATTATTAAATGTAAATTCTAAACTTGAGATATAATCACTTAGCACATGGTCAAACAAAATATTTTGTTAGCATTACACGGTATACTAAAAAAAGTGAAAAAAGGTTTAGCAAAATTTTAAACCTAGATTAATAGAAAAATCATGCTTGTGTTTCTCACCTATACGTAACTTTTAATTATTATTTTTAATTTCGGTTTACTATTAATCGAATATTTATAAAAAAAAAAAAAAATTTTTTAAATAAAAATTTGATAAAACTAAAACATTTTTTTTAAAATCCTAATTTAAAAAAATTGTAAAGATGATTCTATTTTGATTGTTTTCCTTCGGCAATATGTCTGCATCAAGACAACGACGGTTAAAATAGAGTAAAAATAGTATTAAACAGAGGAAAAATAACGAATAAATATAATCCAGGTATTTTTCTGGTATTTCTTGTTAAACAGAACAAATAAATTTTGGCATTAACAAATTTGACAACAATAATTCAAAACGGACCATGTGCTTTTTTTTTTTTTTTTTTTTTTATGTATTATCCAAATCTAAAAATAATAGATTTTTTTTTCTGATTACCTAAATAATAAGAAATACACCAAATTAAGCCCTCATGAGAAACTAAAAAGTCAGTCGACAATTTTTCCTTCTACCCGGCATTTGACAGATGGTGGCACATGGGACGAGGTTGATAAGTGACAGATCCGACAATTGGTATTTTTTCTTGTTCTCTGTCAGTGGAGGAGGAATTCTTCACGACTGAGACAATTTTTATTTTTGTTTCTTTTCTCCCACGTTAAAAAACGACCCTGGTGTCTAACTCTGTCCCGTGGGGAGGCATTGTAAATAGGGACAATTGGTATTTTTTTTCTCACATGTTTAATTCCTTTTTTTTTTTTTTTTTTTTTTTAGAATAAAGATCTATGTTTAAAAAATATACATATATCAAAATAATATTCCGACGAATTCAATTACTTATAAATTAAACAATCCAAATCTTTTACGCGTGATTAGCGTTTTTAATTGGATTATAACGCACTCGCAGTTCGGGTCGTGAGTAGAAAAAAAACCAATTACATCTGTCATGTTTTCATGTTGGACTTGATCGAAACGTGAAACGAACCAGTTTGTATTATTCTGGTTTTCTAAATGTTGTAAAATGAACGACAGGTTGAGCTGGATAAGTGGTCTAACAAGAAACTGGTGACAGAAATCAGCGATCAGACTTATTTGCAATTAGAGCCGTGAGAAGTTGTTATTGTTAATAATAAGATAAACAATGAAGTGGCATGACAACCGTCAGCAGCGCCCACTGACTGGAGAGTTCTAATAACTTAGGCAGTTGGTCGGAATCAAGGGACATTTTTATTGGCGAACATTGATTGTTGCACTCCCACTGCCGCTAAAACAAATAGTCAGTAGTTATTATTAGCATTTGAATTATGTCATTTTTATCGGCAAATCAAAATGAAAGAATTTTCTAGTGAAGGACAAGGAACTTTTTTAAGCGATACATACAAAAGCAAAGAAAAACAGGTGCTTGTCCAGAATTCACCCTATATTTAAAAATAAAGATGAAGAAAAATATGTATAGTGTATGTGCTTATGACGGAAAAAAAAAATTGTACACCAAGGATTACGTAAATTGATCGTAGCTTTATTTTTAAAAACAGAAAAATCATATTTTGTGGCTAAACGAACAGCGACGATATCTCGACATCATCTTGAAAACAGGGGAACTAACTCCAAAGAGTTCAAATGTGCGATTTAAAATGTGGATGGGGATACGCGAAAAACTCAGATCCACTTAAAATGATTTTCTTTATACAAATAAAACTACTTGATCAATCTGGGTGATTTTTACTATACCATATTTTCTTTCTGTTACGGGTATCATACACAATACAGATTTTCCTTTGTTTTTATTTTTATTTATTTTTAAATAAGGAGAATTCTGGATAAGCACTGAAAAACATTACTTTACCCTTGGGGGTGGGGGAAGTTTTGATAAAAAAAAAAAACGGTAAAATAATTTTGATTTACCCTTAAAAAAAATAAAATAAGGTTCCATATCGTTAACCGTAACTTCAAGAGGGAAGAGAACCGGACTCCTCCTCCTCCCCCAATATATATATATATATATATATATATATATATATATATATATATATATATATATATATATATATATATATTGTTATCATACACGGCAGTACGATTACGACAACCGTCAAGCCAACTAAACAACAAACGAAAACTGAACACTTCTGTCTACACAACTTAACACGAACAATATTGTCGATGCGACCTTACATGGTACTAAACACTTGACACAACCCGGTACAGTCCCAAATAATTCCGTTGACATGATCCTGAACAACTCTGTTGACATGACCCTAGATGATGCGAACAATTCCATTGATACAACCCAGCACTGTCCCGAACAATTCCATTGACACGATCCCATCGACACAATCCCAAACAACTCTGTCGATACGACACAACATGATCTCGAACAACTCTGTTGCCTGTGTTCTTGTCACAATGCGCTTTATTGTGCGATGATCCCTCTCAATTATTCTGTTTCCCGATGGTATGTGGGTGCACCAAAATCGTATGTGCACACTCCACATAAAAACACAATAAATCTTTCTTTGCAAAACGCTGTGCCATTATTAGTAAGCAACTTCATTGATGGCCCCCTTTCACAAAACATAATTTCCAACTACTTCATAATGCTAATAGAGTTTTGTCGGTGCAACAGCTTCCGGAGAGCAAAATGGCTAGGGTCACACTCTATCAACGTCAGGTACAGTTAGGTGCCGAAATGTGTTATATCCATAGCAACCCTGCTCTAGTTTTCTATGACATCAAGCCTACCTGGCTTCCAATGCACTGGGGCTGAATCTATGGATTGGCATTCTTTGCAATCCTCAATCACCGTCTGCACCTCAGCTTCAGTTATTCCTGGGTTGATTAACTTTACAAAGTACATCTTCACACAGGGATGTCCACTGGACTGATAGATTACTTGTACTTGAGAAACCTTGTGTTTGATATGACACATTGTTGTCATATTAAAGAACCTACTGTTGATTTTATATGCCGAGCCTTTCAGCTTGTGTGATAATAAAACTTCTCAAATGCACTTAAGATGTTAGGCTGTATAAGGTGTTAATTTTAGTTAAAATAACCCGTTCCTTCTTTCATTGGATTTTTTTGATTATCGATTATCAATACTTACTGAAGACATTCCAATAAAAAAAACTATCTAAGAACACTCCTGGGCCCATAAAATACATTTATGTGAAACTTTTAAAAAATCGGCATGGTTGTTTAGGAGTCTATATAGAATGAACTTTGTGCAATCAGGTACACAGGTGCTAAACGTTAAAACTGCTTGGCCAACACCAGGATTTGATAAACAAAAAAGCATTTATATTTTTTTGTTTATAATATGTATGTATGAATTTATCTATCTTCCCATCTCTTTCTTCCTTTCTCTGTTTAGCACTTTTTCCTTCTCAGTTCGAGGATGGAAGAATTTTAAACCAGTAGAAGCCTGCATGCCACACAAGTCAGTTCACAAAAAGCTGGGATTCAATCGCAGTCAGCAATGGACACAATCAGTTGAAGCCGAGATATTATCGCAGGTGAATCTCAAATAGTGGGAAGTTGGACAACGTCCATGGCGAATGCAGAAAATTGGATTTTGGATGCCAGACAACTCTCGATGCTCCTTTAACTGTTAAAATAAAAAAAATTCTGTTTTTATAAGACAATGTCCTTGTTATTTTATACAAGCATTCAATTCCAGCACAGTGGTTCTACCAGTAATGACGTCAACAAAGAATTCAAAGAGAAAATCCACCAGCAGATGTAGTCGACATCATAAAAAAAACCCTTGATCTAAATGGGATGTGCCTATCGTTTTATTATGTCTCACATCTGGAGAGCTGGTTGCTGTGTCCAGGGTGTAACAGCCATTCCAGAGACGTCTCCATGACATGGACAAACCATGACACACTCCCTCTCAAGTGATAAGAACACAATGTTGCTATAACTAATAATAGTTAATTTTTTACCTACTTAGATGATATTTTTAGCGTGTTTTAAAGTATTTTACAACTCTTTTTTATTTTAATCTAAAAGTTCAGCAAAATATATCACGTTAAATTAAAAATAAAAACTGAATACATTAGGTTCACTAAAAGTTTCTGAAGACTGAATATTTATTTTTTTCGTTTTTTGTTTTCATCATTTTCTTATTTAAAGGTAGTAAAAAAGGACCAAAAGGAATCAAATTTACATTTCTACTCTTTAAATTAATAAAGGAGAAAATAATGAAAATAGGGAGAAATATTCAGTCTTCAGAAAATTTCACGGACACAATGACACTTTTATATTTTCAGTCTAACATCATATATTTGGGGAACCTTTTGCAACTACTTTATTAGTTGTATGGTCGATTGGCACCTTCACATCACCTCTGCAACAAATATAGCTAACAAGTGAAAACAAATAATCAGACTTCAGTGATTTGCAAAAAGTTGGCATCTGGCATGGCGAAATTTAACTTTAACAACATTATATTTAAACAGAATCTTCAATTGAAATAAGAAGGTTTTAAAAAAAAAACAAAAAAAAAAACATGCGCGCACGCACACACACACACACACACACACACACAATTATATGGCTAGATAGAAAAATAACCTTTCTTGCATTTGATAACAGTTATTTGTTCAATAGGGTAACCTGGGATATTAGATACCAGCAACTAAGTATCCTTCACAAACTTCCCTACAGCATTACTATGGTACTTATGAAGCAATAAACACTAATCTGGATCGATCACTGACAAATTAAAGGCCTTGATTAATATTTATTGAACCAATCAAATATCATTTTGTAACAAGCTGAAAATCTGTTTTCATTCCAGATCTGCAGCCATTTTGAAACTGACTGCATAGCTTTTTACTACAGAAAGGTTACTATATGAAACTTTGTTTCTTTGTTAAATCACTAAGCCTGTAAACTGTTCATGCATTTCCGAAGCACTGAGATATATCAGAATTAAGTGTAAAAAAATGTTTACACTCAATTTAATTCAGGTTTTCATTTTTCAGAATTTTTGAAGTGTGTCAAGATGGTTTTTATCTACAGCGCGCCAAATGTAATCATGATATCTACACACATAAAATTTGCCATAAAATTCAACGTGCAATGCTTTTTTCTTTTACTCGGAAGTCACCACTTATCAAGGCATGGAGACCACTCGAGGATGAGGGTTAATGAATGTAAGTTGGTAATGAGTAATTGTTAATAGTGTACATTGTTTTTTGTATGCTTTTAATATGGCAGTTGTTTTGTACTAATGCTCATTTAAGTATAATGCATGTCATAGTGTGTAATCTATTTGTTCAAAGATATCAAACAAACTATCTCTCAGTCTATCTATCGAGATATTCAAAAATCTCTTAGTTGAATTACAGGCTGGTGCTCCTATAGAAGTGTGTACCCTGTCTCTGGATATCTCACTAAGGCTCTCCTAAAAACGAACAACAACAACAACAATACAGAATATACGTCATCTTAATACCACCAGTATATAACATTTGTTCAAAGATATCTTCAACTTTGCATTTTTCTGAACAAAAAGAATTGAAAATCACCTACAGTGATGCAATTAAGAAACATGATTATATAAATTAAGTTTGACCTATTTTTATTATTAAGGAAGTTATACAAAACCGGGAATTTGTCACAACAAGTCAACATTTAGAGATAATACTCAAGTACACAAGTGTTTAATGACCTGTTAAAAGTTTATTTGAGATTGAAGGTAGAGTCTGGGTCATCCGGTGGATATGGGGCATTATGAAGAAGCATGTCAATCAAGCAGCTAAGTATTTTAAAATTAGCAAACAGCCATTTCTCAGGATAAGGTCTAAAGTAATCTATATCAACAAATATGTTGGGAAGCAAATAGTGTTGTCTCTGCTCATGAAAATGAACTGGCTGAGTGCATCAAGCTGATGCAGGATGGGGCTGGAGATTCACTTCTGAGATAGATAGATATATAGATAGATAGATAGATAGTCTCTTCTCATCGTTCGTCGGAAACCACATATGATCAATGGATAAAACTTTCCCATGGTGCCTACATAGATAAATCCTTAAAGCCAGAAATCGTCAAACAAGATTCAGTTGCAAAGGTATCTGGCCTCTCAATGCCCAAATGGTCAATGTGAAAAGTTAGCCTTGTGTCACTGTTCAAACAGAGCCCTCTACATTTTCATTCACACCAACTTCTCCAGTGTTTACACTGCCCCCCTCCACCATATTCACTCCAGGACCCCTATCTTCAGCCCCCTCTCAAAGATATCCATCCTCAGACATACCTGTTTCCTTGCTAACTTCATCATCTTTGATTCATTGGAAGACTTCTTCCCCAAACAACTGACTCCCCAATTTCAATCTGCTGCAAGAGGGTGATCAACTAGATATGAGGAGAGTCTAACAGCAGATGAAAGTATCAATAAGCTTGTGGAGATATTTGCTGTTAAGAAGGTTGCTACAGCATCCAAATGATGTGGCAGAGGGAAATGAAAGGATAAAGGCAGGAGTAAAAGAACACAGAGATAGGATTCACCATCATCACCATGATCAAGAAGCCCACGGTCAACATCAAGGAATACTGACGCTGAGGAATATTGAATATCTGGAAGATAAGATGGCATTAACTGGGTTAAGTGTGATATCTACGATTTCTGGTATCACATACAAAGCATCAGCATCATCATTTCACTTAAAAACATCACACATGAGGAATGGCTATGTGATTATTGCACACAGTATCCCCAGTGTTTAATGTCCTGAGAGATGGCACCTATTGCCCCGCGTCACTGAAATTTGTGGAAAGCTCAAAATATTCAACAAAATATGTATCCTTCCCTGATGAACACAAATCAATTATTTGTTTAAATAAGATATCACAAATATATTTTGCCCATGATAGTCCTAGTAAACTTTGAAAACTAAGTTATGAAGATAAAATATAGTCAGTGAAAAAGGTGGTGCCAAAAGCCTTGGGTTACCCTACACATTTTTTTCACCTTTCTTTTCTTAAAATATGCTGTCAATTGCAAAAATAATTAAGGCTGTAGTAACACATCAACGTACAAAATCAAAATGTATAAAAACACATTTGTATGCATATCGTCTGCGCATACACTATCCCAGATAAAAACAAATAATGATATTTTTAACCAATCAGAAAAGCTTCTGAATGTTTTTGAAATAGTCTTTCTGAAAGCTACCTAAGCCCTTTAAAAAGTCAAATTTTTTTTCAATAAACCAGTGGAACCCAGTTTACTCGAGTCTATGGATCAGTATTGCTAGCGCCCCACTGGGAGTGCTCATCTCTGCAACATTTCTCTCCACTCACACACATAAACATTAATGAACACAGACACACAACTTATCACATTATCGTCTACAAATCTGTATATATTCATTGAAATATTCCCAAACCTTATTACTGAACTATTTTCTAATACGATCAACAAATGAACATTAACTCTTATAAACAACTTTCAAGCAATTAGAATTTATTTAATTTGGCAGAGAAGTTTTAAATATGATTTTCCTGGCCCCTGAAACCACAACTCTTAATTAATCGATCCAGACTTCCTCTAATATCTTAGCTAATAACCCCCCACCCCGTTCTTACAAGAACTCTAAAAATATTTACGAACATTCTGTGCTTTCCTATTGCTGTAAACCTTCCATTTTAAACATATATAAAGTATATCTTTTGTGAATATATGCCTTCATAATTCATAATTTTATTTTGTTTACTGTATAGCAATGTCTCGTTTTTCTCACATTTGATTAAAAAACCTGGCATCTCTTTTCACTGAAAATATTTCTCTGAATCCAGCTTGTCCCCAAAATACTTCTCTCCTTACAAAGTACCCTACAGTAAAACCCAAAAATCAGCGTGAACATATCCCTAAAAACTAATGGCCTCCTCTGTAAAACTGGTGAATGAACATTCGTAAGAGCCAACAAAACAAACATTACTGGTAGACACATTCAATAAATGTTACAAATTATTTGAAAATGTAAGGTTCTACCATTTTCTTAAGGTTTTCGATTTTTGAGCAATTATCAAGAATCCTTCTGCAATGCTTATAGTCGAGATTTTTTGTTCCAGCTTAACATGGTTTCCTTTGGACTGCAAAACACTTTAAAATATGTTAAAACACAGCCACACACACAAAAAAACTTACTCACATAGGTAGAAGAGTAACTTATCTTGCCTTTGGTAATATTTATTTATTGTATATTTGTTTTTCCCCCCTTTTTTTGTTTTGTTGATTCTTGTTAAAAATTCCCAGTAATTATTGTAGATTAAAAAAAAAAAACAATTTACTTTTTTAGGTGATAACGTGTCATTACCCGAAAAATAGGGGGGGGGGATGTTTTTAAAAATCTATGTTTCATGTTTTTAACATTTATTTTATTTTCACTTATAAATCACTTATTTATAAGAAATAACATTAAAACATTAAAATTATATTTTTTTATTCAATAAATGTTTCGCTTTTCCTGTATTTTTATGTCATTTATTTCGTTATTATATATTTTTGCGTTCTCGGAGACACTTGTTTATATTTGACCAACGGCCGGTAGAGGGCATTTCTCATTCACAGAACAGGGGTCGATAACTTGTCTCAGTCGTCTAATGGCACTGTCATGCAGAAGTGCCCCTTTTAAACGATTACGTGTAGTTTTACAATTTTGAAA
Source organism: Euprymna scolopes (assembly GCF_053919585.1). Lineage (NCBI taxonomy): Eukaryota > Metazoa > Mollusca > Cephalopoda > Sepiida > Sepiolidae > Euprymna > Euprymna scolopes. The sequence goes on along the minus strand of NC_136482.1, from coordinate 94,267,313 downwards.
CTGTTCTCCCGCTTTAAATTCTAAAATAAATGTGTGCAGGGCGCAGGGGGGTGGGTCCATACCTAATTGCCAATAAAAAGTAGAATGTAATTTTTGTGGGAGGGGAAGTCGCGGTAGGTACATGTACCTAAACTATTTGACGTTTCTCCAGGGATTTTTAGTAAAACATTAGAAACGTCTTTCGAGTCTACATCCAAAATAAAACTTAAATATTTCAAATTTTTAGTTAGATTATTAGAATTGTGATGACAGGAAGTACTTCCCGGAAATTGCTACAAATACGAACGTCGCCATAATTGTAAGGGGAGATTACTCGATTATGATAAAAAAATAAATCTATTTTTTTACATTTTTTTTAAAACACATGTTGCGGAGACTTTATTTATTTATTTCAAATCCGTTTTTATTAAATTAGTTTTTTCGTTGAAGTAAGTATACATTTATAAACACAGGCATTTTATTCCGCATTTAACGTAATTTAAATTTATGAAAACTGTTTTAATTCGATATTTCATTTTCTTATTCGTTTTCGTCCTTTTGACAGCCAAATGGCTAAAAAAAAAACTTCGTTTTGATTATTATTTTCTTTGCGCTAATTAACGCTCTTAATGCTTTTTTTTTATAGCTTTTACATGCTTTTAAAACTTTATCTGATTTAAAACTTTATTTGGTTTATTTTATTATTTTTTGGTTAAAACGTTTGAGAAAAAACTTTTGTACTTACGTATGTTTTTTTTTTTGTTTATTTATGTAGATTTTTTTTTGTTAATTTATTTATAGTTCGAAATCAAATGAGAAATTGTATTTATTAAAAGTTATTTTTTCCATCTGTCTTTTTCTCGATTGATGTCTAATGTACTTTTAATAACGATATATATATATATATATATATATATATATATATATATATAAGTTTATTTCCGAAACAAAAACAAACTTTTCAATCACTTGTAAATTTTTGGTACTTTAACAGAATACGGACCGTACTGTTTTTTTGATGGGATTTTCAAGTTAAATTCCATTTTTTACAATTATCTTTTTTCTTTTTTTTTTTTTTTTAAATTGTTATGTTTTATGTTAAGAATGGGGTTCTAAATAATGTTATTTCAGTACGGTCTGTAAGTATCAATTTTTTTTTTCTATTGCATTTTAAAACATATTTTGGTGCTAATGCACTTATTGATCCGCGCTATTTTTTAATAGTATTTTCAAGTTTAATTAAAGTTTTATGGTGTCTTTTTGGTATTATTATACAAACACCGTGACAGCGAATTAGTAAAATCTTTTACGTAGTATTCTGTTACGTTTCGGTGTGCTGAACACGAATCTGAAAACTGGGTTAGGGTTAGGGTACATTTTTTTCTACTAATTCGCTGTCACGGTATTTGTATAAATTTACCGTCTTTTTTAATTATATTGTGAAGTTAAAGTACAGAATAGCAACACCCTCCCCTCCCATGTTAAGAATGGCTTTCTAAATAATAACGTTATTATTTCAGCACGGATCAAATAAGTGCACTACGGATCAATAAGTGCACTAGTATCCATATTTTTAATTAATTATGATTTCTTCTTCTCCATGCGTGAATAATTTCTTAATTTTTTTTTTTTTTTTTTTCAAGTTGAATGAACATGTAACTTTTTGACTTTCCGATCAAAATTATCGAAAATTATACATGTTGAGCATTATGTATAATTACAATTAAATGGTCAATTGTGGCCTGGTAGACCAACCAACACAAGACCTACCTTAAAAACTTATTTTCAAGAGGTTTTCAGGTGTGCTGAAAACGAATATCGCATTTAAATTTGGGTCCGGCAAAGTTTTCGCAATACTGAAAAGATACTTTTCCGCATGTTTCATGGTGTAATATAACGCAGCGGCCGTATTTGTCCATATTTGTAAAGTTTTTAGTTTTCACCATAACATTCTCCTTTAAATTACAACTTTTGGAGGCTTTCCAGTATGCTGAAAACGAATATCGCATTTAAATTTTCCACAAATAAGTAGTGTTTAGGATATTAAACAATATGCTAAGGCAAATTTTAATGCAATATTTGATAAGTGTTGGCCATTGTTGTATGCGCAAGCGCGCATATTTTTTGGTGCTTGTGCACTTATTGAACTATTTTTAAATAGTATTTTCAAGTTAAATCAAAATTTTACGATTTTTTTTTTAATCAATTGTTAAGTGAAAGTACAGAATAGTTACAAAACACTCTCTCTCCATGTTAAGAATGGCTTTCTAAATAAGGTTATGTCAGCACGGTTCAATAAGAGCCAATTTTAAAAAAAAAAAGGGAGGATGTACGCGCAAACGCATGCCAGCTGATTACAATGTGGCTATCTTCAAGTCCAATGTAAACAAGTTGTTGAACCGTTCCCTTAAGTAATCCAATTTACTAATTTACATTTCTAACAATTACTATATTGTTCTTTTGACCAATGTACACTCTTTCACCCTTATCCTCGAGTGGCCTCTAGGCTTTGTAAAAAAAGAAAAAAAAGAGATTAACTCTTTATCTTGAAAATTAATTATGTCGTTTCTGGTTTAAACAAATATGGCCACCGTGTTCCATTACTGCATGAAACATGCGAAAAAGTTTCTTTGCAGTATCGTGAAAACGAGTTATTCGCCCCAATTTTAAATGCGATATTCATTTTCAGCACACCCGAAAACCTCTTGAAAATTGGCTCTTAGGGTAGGTTTTATGCTGGTCTACCAGGCCACAATTAGCTTATTTATTTAAAAAATGTAAATTGTTATTAATTTTACTAAGTTTGTCAATTGTTTCAGAAGTTTTCAGATTAGGATTGATAATTTGTATTATTCGAACTACCATTCTCGTCTTGATTATTATATATTCATAACATTTCGTCCGATGACACCTCCAACCTTCCTCAGGTGCATTGTTTGTTACTCAGAAACCTTCTAGCCAAACACTGTATTCTGGGTGGAATTTCAAATTGAAACTACAAAGGGTTCAGTTCGATATAATGATTCCCAAGATCAAAAAGGTGCATCTGAAGAAAGTCGGGCATTAGATTGGCCATGAATATAATGACTAAGTATAGTAGTTCGAATTATGCAAATTTTGTCAATACTTATGAACTATCAAAAAAAAAAAATCTTCACTTTAAACTCGTTTTTATTTAAGAAACAAAAATGCATTATTAAACTAAAATGTTTTAAAAATTAAAATCATGAAAACTTTGGAAAATGCATTGGCCGGGAAGCAGGCCAGTGAAACAATATTTCACAGGTGGGCAGTTCTAGGAGAGAAGTTTTGTTCATGGAATCTGCATTTAGATTTAGGCCAAAGAGTTTATAGTGGTTGTAGCTAGTGGAGTTTTTTTTTTTTTTTTTTTTTTTTTTTTGTGAAAGTTTGACAAGAGGGGGGGGATCACAGATTGGAGCTCAGACAAGCACTTGCCATGAAAATAACAAAGAGCAGGGTCAGGTTTACAACGTCTCTTCTGTTTGCAAGAGGTTGCAGGAAAGAGAAAAAGGCATCGCCCATTAGGTTTCAAAGCTAATTTTGAACACTATTAAAGCAAGATAGGGTGTGCTGAGTAGCTCCTGCCCAGATGTGACAACAGTACTCTATTTTAGGACGTACTTGGCCCTTACCCAGATAGAAGATTGCATTGGCAGTGAGATACCTACTGGAGTGGTTGAATGATCCAACCATTTTTCCAGTAGTTTTGGCAACAGATTTGATGTATGTGTTCCATTTCATATCAGGAATGAAGGTCAGTCCCAGAAGCTTGTCAACATATGGTGCTTCCCCAAGACGAGAGCCATTCATTTCAATGGGGTTCAGAGTGACTATGATGAAAAGAGAGAAGCTTGGTTTTAGATGCATTAAAATTAACCAACCACCTTTTTCCTCCATTGCACCACATTTTCAAGATCAGAAGAGAGAGAATCAGAAAGGTCTTGGTCATTATCAGCCTTTGAAATGTTGTCATAGATTGTGATTTCATCTGCATAAATGCCTACAAATGATCTAAGAATGTGATTTGGGAGATCATTAATGAAAGATCAAGAAGAGAGTTGAGCCCAGGATGGAACCCTGAGGATGCCAGCATTAATACAATGGGTTTCTGAGTTCTACCCATTAACGTCTACTCTTATAAGCCTATCAGGGAGAAATGATTTGAATAATTAAGAGGACATTTCCAGCTATTCCATAGCTAGAAATCTTGTGAAATAGACTTTTATGCCAGACCCTATCAAAAGCTCTATTGCTCTAGAAACAAAGCCTCTGTTGAGAGATTCATTAATCCTGTGTGATATTACAGTTAGCACATCAGCTGTAGATTGGTTTTTTTTTTTTTTTTTTTTTACACAGGCATCACCACATTATCAAGGCCAAGAGACCACTCAAGGATATGGGTTAAAGAGTGTACAGTAGAAATTGGAAAATATAGTAATCATTAGTAATGAAAATTCGGTAAATTTGTTAACTTATATGGAACGGCTTATCAAGAACTTGTTTATGTTAGACTTGAAGACAACCATATTGTAGTCAGCTGGAAAGCAGGAAAACGGAAGACAATTCCACAGGCGTGCAGTTCTAAGAAAGAAGCTTTGTTCATGGAATCTACGTTTAGGTTTAGGCACAGATAAAGAGTGGGGGAATTATTGATAGTGTTTTCAGCTAGACGAGTGTTTCTTGTGAAAGTTTGGCGAGGGAGGACCATAGACTGAAGCTCAGTCGAACACTTTCCATGAAAATAATGATACATCAGAGACAAGCTCGCAACATCTCTTCTGTGAGATAGAGGTTGCTGTGAAGAGAAAAGGACATCTCCTACATCTAGCAGAATGGAAACCATATTGCATGTTACTGAGTAGGTTATTTCTGCTGAGGTAGTTGGCCACTTTATACAGATTCCAACAACTTACTCATGACACACAGGAGACTGATTGGTCTGTACTGAGAGACAGATGATCGATCTCCAGAATGTTTATTAAAGTATTTAAATTACAAAAACAAAAAAACTATTAACTTAATCATTATAATTAGTTTTTTGTTTTTTTAATTAAATTTTTTTTTTTTTTTTCTACTTAAATATATAATTAAATGTAATAAAATTTAGTGAAGCACTAATTTTTATTTTAGAAAATAGCAAGGCTACTTGGCATTTCCCTGGGCAAAAGCGTAACATCCCTTTCCACCAGCCCATTTTCTCCCTCTCCATCTTCCCCTTTCTTCTTTACCCAGCCCATTCCTCTCTCTGGAGATATATACATAACTCAAATTGGGATAAAGAGAATAACTATGTGAAATCCTTTTAGTGACTGGAATACAGACGAGATGAAAACATTAAATGATATAAATGTCCTCAATTGATGAATCTTTCTTCTTATATTTTTTTATTAATTTTAGATGTTATACATTCAGGGTTATGCCAATTAATAAAAACACCAATTTTGTGGATGTTTGTTGTGTATTTAAGTTTTAGCCGGACATACAAACATTTGTCCTTTATATATATATATTTATATAAAATGGGTTAATAAATTCCAATGAAAGAAAGATGTATATTTAAATAAGGGAGTAGTCACCAACAATGTGTATTTTTTAACATTATTTTATTATTCCGTGTCTTGGTTTTTTATTGAGAATTATGTTTGGATCATTGTAATAATGTTTTTAAGTCATTGAAATCGTTTACGCACGTTTCAGACGGTCTGATGCGTCTTCGTCAGAAAACACATTGTTGGTGACTACTCCCTTATTTAAATATATATATATATATATATATATATATATATATATATATATATATATAGTTTGGGATGCTAAAAATGAGTAAATATTATTAAATTTATTTGTTTAGTGCAAGAAAAAAAAAATGTTCAACTGTTAAATAAAACAAATGACAATCTAGTCTCCAATTCATCTCAACAATTTCGATGTATTGATTAAAATCTTGCTAAATTGTTACTACTATTATACCAGTTACTATAGAAGTATTTTTTCTGTTCCATGTTTTCTTTCCCCATTAAATAAATTCACCATTAAATAAAGGAGAGATAATTTAGGCTAAAATATTTCTTGCTGATAAATTTAAACAGCAAGATCTAAAAATTTAAACTTGGTTCATTATTATTATTATTATTTTTTAATTTTTTTATTATTATTATTATTATTATTATTATTATTATTATTATTATCATTATTTTTTATTTATTTTTTTTTAAAGTAATTTCCGACCGATTTGAATCATTATATAAAAATATTATTCACAATTTTTATTTTGCATGACTCAAAAAGAATGTGACTGATGGAATTGTTTTCAAAATTCATTACTCTTTCTGCAATCAAACCAAAGTTGGTACAAGTAAACTTCTACCTATATTTGACTTGTCCACCAAGTTTCAGTCATGAATGTCCAACAGTCTTTGTTTTATCACTATTTAATTATCATGGAAGAAAGGAACTTTGGTGATTGTATCATCAGTAGAAGTTGTGATCCTGAATGGGTTTCACACCCACTAGATCATACCCAAGACTATATCTATTGATTATCTCAAAAACAATGTCTATCAAACTAATTCCAAGACGATTTCTGTACTAAAGAAGGCAATCCCAGCCCAAATCATGGTAATGCTAAGAGAATATACTCTGTTCGAATTATTGACAATTTTGCATGCCCTATCCAGATGTGCTTATCGTTGAATTGCGATAATACAAAGACTATTAGACATGACTCCAGCTGGGTTATTATTTCTGGTTGGATTGCATAAAGGATTGTGAACTTTATTAGCGATTCTATGGATGCCATTTTTTCAAAGTTAATATAATGAATTTCAAAATGTTCAACTATTAACACTGACTGAAAGTGATATTGGTTCAATTATTAACGCTTTAAAATGTCAGAAATTTGAAGTCTCAATTAGTGTCAATCACTAGTGAAGAAAACTGGATGAACCGTTTCAATTGGGAGTTCAACTAACTTGATATATCTTGATATCTATTTTTGTAGGATCGATTGTGAAAAAAAGTTTGAAAATGAATTTTCAAGCATGAAAACTTTAATTCATTGTGATAATTATTCCGTTGGCTCTCTCTTTCTCTCTCTCTCTCTCTTGCAATTGTATTATTTTTTTCTGCTTAAAGGTGATGCAGAAAATACCATTATTTTCAAGGTGGTTATTACCACAACTACTACTACTACACACCCTTCTTCTGTTCTTATTACTACTCCTCCTTCTCCTCACCTAACAGCACCGAACATGTTGATGCAGCAAAGGTAGTTCAAATTAGAAACTTGTTGTTGTTTTGTTTGTTAATTATTGTTTTGCTTTGTCTTCTTGGAACTTTTTTATTTAATGCATTGAACATTTTAATGGTGGAAATGGAATATATAAATGTTTACTAAAAGTAGAGCATTTTGAAAATTATCGTAAAAACATACATTATAGTAAAGAACTTAAGCAAATTTTTATTATAGCTATTTGACTATTTGTGCAATGTTGAAAAAAAAAATTTTTTTTTTTTTTTTTTGTCAATTTTCAAACTTATTTTGCATGTTTTTGGGAGTTTTTTATGTGCAAAGTGTATGTGAAAAGGCGTAGCTTGATTGGAATGACATGTTATTTCAGGTTCAAAGAACAAACTGCAGTTTCTCGAGTCTAATTCATTTTGCCTTTTAACTAGGAATAAAGTGTAATATCTGTTCTGATACTAAACTTTATCTCTTTTGTTCTCAGTTAGTAGAGGAGAGATCTTCAATTGTAATCTTTTGTCCCACTCCAGATTGCCCCTGCCCTTTTTTACAAAATTGATTTCTCATGAAGAGGCATGTAACTAAATAGTACATTTTCTCATCTTTCTCAGCCATGCTTCTATGCATTGCTGAAAGAAAGAGAAATTCAAACAATTGCACTTAATTGGATAATTAGAATCTTTAAAAAGATCTCTCGGTTGTAATATATGAGGTAGTGAATGTCTGAATTGTTAAGATTGAAGAAAAAAAAAGAATTATCAGATGTGCCTCAGCTGTGTCTTGATGGCCTCCATGCCTTAAAAAAGGATTCTCATTGTGTGTGTGTGTGTGTGTGTGGGGGGTCCCATGGACCAAAATCAGGTGAATAGGAAGGCTGTTCCAGTATGGTTTGTTCTATTAATTTGTTTGGTGCTCATTGTTCATTCCTTAATGCTCATAGCTGAACAACCTGAAAATACACATAAATAAAAATATGTAAAAACAAATACAATGGCTGAAAAAAAAAAGAAAAAAAACTAAGATAAATTATATACTCCTTTTATGTATAATTATATACTCCTATCATGTTAGATAACACAATCTGCTTCTCCATAGTTCACACAACACACCTACTCCTGTTACTTTTCAGACACACTTATTTGTGTTTGTGTGAGAAAGAAGTTCACCCCTCCCCTTCCAGGGGTCTAGACTGTTCATCTAGAATACAAAATTGGAGTCCACATGGACTCCCAGGGGGGAACAATACAGTAGCTTTAAAAGGAGTCATAAAAAGAAAAATGTACTTTGGGGTCCATGATCAGCAGTAAAAAAAGGTGCATATGTGACCTTGGTAACGTGTGCCTACACGCCCTTGACCCTCTGATCGCGGCCCAGCTATGATCTGCACCCTGGTCGGTGCAGTTATGATATGTCGACTGGGCAACCAGGTCTGCCAACCGTTAGTACGTCGCGTCACCCAGTGAGTTCTTCATTAAGGCGTTGGGGATTCTTCTCGGATGATCGGTCCTCAAGGCCTGTTCTCCGTGGATCGTTTAGTTATCCTGGGTGTTCGTTGACGGATACAATGTCACAAATGGCAAATAAAGAATGTACATATATACGGATCAACGCACATCAGCAACAAAACTCCGGAGGTTAGTTAATATACTATATATTTCGGAAATTCATAAAAGAAGTATTTACAGCATATACATAGAGTTGACAACTAATTCAAGCAAGCAGTTAGTTCTACAACTGAGCTTCTGTTGTTGAAATACCTGGTCGGTATTGCAGACTTTGCGTAATTCTTGTTAAGTGATCGACACGTTATAAGCGTTGAGTTATCAGGCAACAAGCGAGGGGGGGAGAGAGAGAGGTGATTCTGCCGAGACTTATCTCTCTTTGACTCTGTTCTTTTCTTACTCTTTTCCTGTTCGGACTTAATCTCTGATTTTTCATTTCTTTTATAATACAATTATGGAATGATGACGACACCCATGTTCGTCATCGACCAATCAAATTGCTTGATTATAATTCAACGGGGCCTTTTCTCATTGGTTGATTATACTTCGACAGGGCCCTTTTTCATTGGTCCATTTCCAAAATTGGATTGACTCCTCCCTTAATTAACGCCCAACTTACACGTTGTATTAATTAACTCCTCCCTGGCTTACTAATGGAATTTCCCAATATCCAGGAAAATTATTTTTCCTTTGACTTAAAGCAAATCACGCGATTTTATTTGTTTTAAAATTATCTATTGATCTCACTTTTCGCTTTGATAATTCAAAGGAATTTTAGTTTATCTTTGAATTAAGTTCTGGTTGTCGGCCATTTTATTATATCAGACATTTTGTTTACGTCAAAAGACCAAGAATGCATTTGTCGCTTTGAACTTATCGGACAACACATTTTCCCATCCGAGCAAAAATATTTCATAAATTCCCTTTTTTCGTTCGATCTGATTCACCAAATGACAATTTTAGATACGTTATTTTATTGTTTTGAAATTTCGGACAATTCATTTTTTTTCCTCTTCTTTGTTCTAAACACAATGCCGAGTCACTGCGTGTGTTTCTCTTAGATCAAAAACAACCCGACTTTTCAACTTGTCAAATTCACAGGTCAACTTTAGCTCCTAGTTTTGCCAATTGCGGGTGTGAAATCCCCACCCCTCCGGCTCCTGTACACTATGATTTCGGCCATTGGAGATCAAACGCCTGTGTATTTTGGCTAACATATTTTATGCATTCTTTTTCGCTTTTGAAGTCCAGCATGTGATTCAACTTTTCGCTACAAAGGCACTCTTACTGCCGCCATTTCAACAACAGAATTAGCTCAGAATTTATTCACAAATAAAAATTAATAATAATTTTTATTCCTTCAACCCGATTATCGTCCGGGAACAAAAAATTACTTTTAACCAAAATAAATGTCACATCAACCCTACAGGTCTGATGTGGCCTCTTAGTGTTACACATATGGATATTTGTTGAACATAAATATGCATATTAATTATATTGTAAATATAAAAAGAATATGTAATATAGATAAATGTTACACTATAATACATACTAACTAAAGTAAGGATGCGAGATGTCCAATCCCTATGTATATTACACTGAATCGTTGCTATTAGTGAGCTCATGTAGACAAATATTTTCATGCTTTGTATGTCATTTATAGCATTTTAATCTGCTGTAAATGTATTTTTTGGTCCCCCGATTAATTGGAGAGGGACCTATGTTCTCTGTGGTGTCCATGTATTCATGCGTTCGAACGATTGCTAGATAACCGTCCATTAGTTTTTCCTGAAATTTTGCCACAAATTGTATTTCATTAAATAGATGTGCACAGTAAAAATTTTTTTTTTTTTTTTTTTTTTTTTTTTTTTGCGAAATTTCCCGTTGCGTCCCTAGGGGCTCAAAAGGTCAAAAATGGCCTAAAATGACATATTTTGCCCCATAACTTTTGTCCATCCATTAGATTTTTCTGAAACGTGACCAAAATGTGGAGCCCATTGTTCTTAATATAAATCTAGTATGGATGACCCTGGCAAAATTGTGGTTCGCATCCCCGGGGACTTTTAGTGGCTTTTGGTGGCTCTTTTTTCATATTTCTCAACAAAAACTTGATATGCTTGACTAAATAATGGCTTTTCATGGTGATCACCTCAAATATACATGTGTTAAGTCCTGAAACTGCATCGTTATCCATTTACACTGGGATTCAGCATCCGTAGGGGCTCAAGAGATCAAAAATGCCCCAAAATAACACTTTTTGACCCATAGCGTTTGATCCATCCATTAGATTTTCCTGAAACTTGGCCAAAATGTGGAGGCCATTGTTCTTAATATAAATTCAGTATGGGTGACCCTGGCAAAATTCTGGTTCTCATTCCTCTGGGACTTTTAGAGCTAAAAAAGCATGCCTTTATGGAGCTCTTTTTTTATATTACTCAAAAACTTGATATGTATATCTATATAGTGGTTTTCCATGCTGCTGAATTCAAATATACATGTCTTAAGGTGTGAAACTGCACCGTTTGTCCATTTTCGCTGGGATTCAGTGTTCTCAGGAGCTCAAAAGGGGTCACAAATGCCCCCAAATTGCAAAAATTATACTTTTTACTTGGCAAAAATGTGAAGGCAACGTTGGCCCTTTCACAATTCTCACATTCATCATTTCTTCACTATTTTTTGTGGCATCATCTCACATGCAGCACCAGAGGGGGACCATGCACACACGGCTTTTTAGATTCATAGAAAACATTGTGTGTTAACCAAAATTTATTAGTAATATTTGATTTTTAAGAGTTATATATGCATATATGATTATCACAGATGATAAAAAAAGCTTTCGGTGGATACACATTAGGAACCCTTCGTCTAAATAAAATTTCAAAGGATCTCTCCTCTCTTTCTCTGGCCCTGGATATGACCTTAAACTATATCCAATGGTGAGGGACCATGTCGGTGGGGCATTAGAATACGCCGACTGCCCCCCCCCCCTGCAGAGGGTAAAAGTCACTCAATGGGGGTCCTGGATATGACCTTAAACTATATCCAGTGGTGAGGCCCCAGCTTGCGGGCTTTGGGGAGTGTGGAGCCACCCTTTAATTACCATTGCTCCCAGGTCCACTCTGACCCGGAGTGGTAGTACTTGTAAGGGTCCCAACTATGGGTTAAATAGAAACCGACTTGAAAACAACAAATATATTCTATTAAAAAAATTTTCTTCAAAATCTTTGGATTCGGTATTAAATAACCCGAAAAGGGTTGATATGCCATAAAACAAAAACAACCAAGGAATCAACCCTCTTTCTCTGGTTTGATGGATGATATCCATCTTTTGTGATCACTGCACGGTTATCCTCACCTGTTTTAATGGATGAGATCAGAAAACTACGACCTTTGAAGAAGGTTAAAGGCTACATTGACCAAACCATTGCGAAAATAATACTCAATGTGAGAACAGTAATTCGAATAATCCAAATAATACATCTTAATCTAAATATTTAGAAATACAAAAAAAAAAAAACTTTTATTTAAAAAAACAAAAAAACCAACTTTTATTTAAAAAAAAACAAAAAAAAACAAACTTTTATTTAAAAAAAAAATCTATTAATTTATTGCGGACTATTATCCTCATCCTTCTTTAGTTGTTGTTTCACGACGTTTCGGCCAACTATTCGTTTGGTCTTCGTCAGGTGGTAACCACAATGGGATAGGAACTCCGAATCGCCCAACAGCAATTACTGCCATCCATAGTTATTGTCGTCTCACCACATTTTGGCCAAGTAAGCCTCTGGCCGGCTTTGAGTAGGATTGAAACCACTATCTTCAGACAATTCTCACCCGGAACCATAGAGATTCAATGTCTCTATCCACTGTGCTACGGGGCCCCGAAGGCGATCAAGGTTGGATTTTTTGGTCTTATAAATCCACGTTTATTTATTGATCTTCCATGGTTGTGTCCGTACCAAATGGTATATATATTATTTAATTGGAATTCATTATTGAGATGAGTATTATTTATTAATTCATTTATTGCGGACTATTATTCTCATCTTTCTTAGTTGTTGTTTCACAACATTTCAGCCAACTATTCTTCTGGCCTTCGTCAGGTGGTAACCGCAACGGGATAGGACGACAACTACTATGGATGGCAATAATTGCTGAGAATACAGTTTGGAGATTTGGAGTTCCTATCCCGTCGTGGTTACCTCCTGACGAAGGCCAGAGGAACAGTTAGCCGAAACGTGGTGAAACAGCAACTAAAGAAAGCTGAGTATAATAGTCCACAATAAATACATTAATAAATAATACTCATCTCAATAATGAATTCCAATTAAATAATATAAAGAAAATCTCTTTAAATCATCCCATAACCTTTTCCATGGCATAGGGGTGCATATGGGGGATAACTTTTATGCAATGTATCATAAACTGACAAAGCCCACCCTTTTCAATGGCTTTTGAACACTTTCTTTCATACCTAATTTCACTCATAAGGCTTCATGTCTGGTTTTCAGAGGTAATTGGATAGAATTTTAACTCTATACAGATTGATTCCATAGTTTCTGATGGTATCCATTAAGCCAGTTACGCACTCTTTTTATTGATATTTAAAAATATTGCTTTGTATTTTAGCACTCTGTCTACTTTCTATTGTACAAAACTGTAAATTAAAAAAGGTTTCTTTCCATGTACATCTGTTACCATGACAACCAGCATGGGAAAGAAAGATGAGGAATAAAAGCCTTGGTTTAATTGTGATGTAATTTTTGCACAGAGGCTGCCGGTTCGATATTTGCTTCCTTTCTAACATTTCTACTTTCTAAAATTATCATTAAAAGTTATCCTCTAATTTTAAGAAAAACTGGCTTGCCTAAATAGTTTATATTTATTTAAATGCAAATGTTTTCGTTTTGTTGCTTTTTTTTTTTTTAAATGTGTTTGTATTGTTGCATTATTCTTATTTTTGATATTTTGATTCGTGCAAACATCTGAAATTTATCAAACAAGACTTAAATGAATTTTTTATTGACTCCCATTTGAAAATCAATGTTATAATTATTTTATATTTACAGATATTTTCATTAATATTTTATAGAATCCTTGACTTTGTCTTGTTTTTACTATTGTATATAAAATTAAATTATTCTCTTTTTTTCTAGTCTTTGAATTAAATTTACAAACGGTTTTATTAACCATGCTGACAATTTGTTTTAATTAACCTGACATAATTCAATTACAAAAATATTGATTTTTCTTAATTTTCTTCAGAAGAAAATTAAACATTTCATTGAATTTTGTAAGGGAGATAAATGTGAGATTTTTAAAACAGATCATATTTATCTCCCTTACCACCTTTAGAGATATAACAAATGTAACATGTAGACATTATAATATAATATCCCTAGTTATCTGCCTCTGACAAGAGTACAGTTAGGTTGTTTATGTGTGTGTGTGTGTGGGGTGGGGGGGGGGGAGATTCAATTCTAATAAAAAAAAAAAAAAACATTTTGGATGGAAAAATTCTCATTTTCCTCTGAGGACAGAACAGATACTAAACATTAAATTCTTTATTTTCAAAAGATATATAAAATTTATATCCTAACCCAAAGATCAGTAAGCGGTCATCTTTTCCAGGTTTAGGACAAGTTTTATTGAAAACAAAGATTTTGGAAATGAGTTTGTTACCATTTTGACCACCACCTGAGTTATGAAACTAAACCAAATTTAGTATTTTCACTGGTAAACGTTAAAGGTAGCAGTCAGAGAAGAACGAGAGAAAAAATTCTGTTAACGTTCCCAAATGGTTTTATATTGTTTCGTTATATATTACTATAAATGAGCAATCATTTCTATTTAGTATTATGCATTTACAATTGAGAAAAGTCAGTCTCGTTTTTAGATAAACACGACATTAGGTAAAATTTGGTCATCATTTTGTTTTGCTTCAGTTTATTCACATAATGTTGACACTTTTCAAGTGTGCTTTTTGTTTCAATTTTACATGCATAATACAAAGTAGATTTTAAATGGAAATAATGACTCCTCGTTTAGTAATAACAAAAATAACAGCATAAACCCATTTGTAACCTATGCAGAATATTTATATTGTATTCTTCTCTAATTGTGATCATAACATTTAAATTATGACCTGTCATCGCAGACTAGGATTTAGTGTTGCAGTTAATGAGGGGGGATGTAAATTCCAGATTAATCATTTTTTTTTTATTAACACTTGGAATTTTACTTCTCTACAAAATAGCAAGGCTAAATTAACATAAAATTCAAATCTTATTGACTTTAAACAGTGGTTGAGGATACTTTTTTTATTATTGTTGAGAAGTTCCAGAGATTAATATTAATAAAAATAAGTAATCACGAAACGTAACATATTTTGAGTTTGCATCTTCCTAAAGCAGACACGCTTGTCAGTCATTTCTACTTTTCTTTCAACCTAAAAAATTGACGGTTCATCACAACCTTACAAGATAATCAGACTTTCTTTAATGATGGAAAACCTTTAAAAAATTACCCCTCCCTTTTTTTTCTAGTTCTAAACACTATCCCAATCTCTTCATCATATCATATGAATCCAAAGATTCTATTTTTGGCATTGGTTTCCTCAATATTTTTCTAGTCAGTTCTTTCCAGAAAGACATCGGATACTTACAAGGGGGACCATGTGAAGGTTGCCAGCATCCTAAGTAAAAGTAATTTTGTGGAATAAACAGGATTCGAACTTGGAACATCAAGGTTGTCAGTCAATATCATTAACCACTTGACCATCACCTTGCTCAGTCTAATAATATTAATTAAACTAGCATTAGCAGTCGCATATATCAGGTTGACAAAAAGTTCTTGCGGTTTAAAACTTTTAAATTCAGATGAACATATCTCGACTCAAACCAAAATTGATTGATTGAAATGAGCACCATCAGAATTGACACACTTTTGTTCACGCAAAACAAATGTATTTATGCCAATAATGTAAAATTCTTGCGTTCTGATGGCGATGAAGTCGCTGAAGGTGTTTTTGATATTGCTTAGGTTTTTGAAGCATTTCTCATGCATAAAGTTGAGTTGCTTGAAAAAGTGGTAGTCAGTAGGTGAGAGGTCTGGAGAGTATGGTGGATGAATCAGTTTCATAGCCCAATTCATCCAACTTCTGCATGATCGGGTTAGTAACATGCAGTTGGGTATTATTGTGGAAGAGAATTGGGCATTTTATGTTGACTAATGTTGAGTGTTGTTGAATTTTCTGATGCATTTCATCCATTTGTTGACAGTACTTTTCCACTGTAATCGTTTTGTCTGCATTAAAAAAAACTCATGGATGAGACCAGTCACAGACCACTAAACAGTCAGAATTTTATTTATTTATTTTATTTTTTTTTTTGTGCAACTCTGGCATCAGGAAGTGTCATGGAGCTTTGTCAGTGTCTAACCACTGAGCTGAGCAGATTGTCGTAAAGAACCCACTTTTCATCGTAAGTCACAACCCTGTTGAGAAATGAGCCATTCTTGTTGTGTAAGAGAAGGGAAGATGACACTTCATAACAGCGTTTCTTTTGTTTGTTGTTTCATTCATGAGGCACTCATTTATCAAGTTATTTTGTCTTTCCAATCTCTGAAGTGGTTAGAAATTGTTGTATACGTTACGTCTTATTCAGAAGCAGGTTCTCTAACAGTTATGCGTGGATTGGCTTTGATCAAGACTCTTGATTGTTGTCAACATCCTATAGCCGACCATTATGCTCATAATCTTCAAAACTCATTGCCATCACAAAGTTTCTTAAACCACCATTGTGCTGTGCGTTCTGTGGTGGTTCCTTGGCCAAATGCTTTGTTGATAATGTGAGCTGTTTCAGCAAAGAAAGTTGTGCAAATTTACTTTTTTTCCCATCTCGTATTCAACGTTCTGAAAAGAAGACATT
Source organism: Euprymna scolopes (assembly GCF_053919585.1). Lineage (NCBI taxonomy): Eukaryota > Metazoa > Mollusca > Cephalopoda > Sepiida > Sepiolidae > Euprymna > Euprymna scolopes. Next base: position 94,250,640 of record NC_136482.1, on the reverse strand, counting down.
ATTGTTTTAAAACGATTGTAATCTGAACGATTAGGTAGAGAGAAAAATGCTCTTTAAAATGATATTCAAAGTAAAATCCAAATTAAAAATTCTGCAAGAACCTTCTTGTCAACTTAATATGGAAATTTTTAATATTCTATCCTAGTCTTTTTCATGCATTCCTTATGACACATTTTTTTCTTTGTTCTTTTTTTGCCAATAGAAACTAATTAGTTTTAATATTTTCTTAAAAAGTTTATTTTTCATTTTATTCTACATTTGTCATCCAGATTTAAGATAAGTACGATGAAGCACTGGGGAGATCTCCCAGCTGTGGGAGACACAGTTTCTGCCTTTGCTAAGATGGAACGGGAGCAGTTAACCAAACTCCGTCCAATGGATGTTCAAGGTCCTCGCCTTTATCAAAGCTCCTGCAGGCAATACTCGACCGCAGCCAAGTGAGTTACTTTGCACTTTTTCATCCGATGATCGGATTCTTCAAAAGGATTTTGTTTTTAAATGGAATGATTTTATTTTTATTTCTTCTATATAAACAAAACGTTCATATGCATCTGGAAGAAAATAAAGTGTATAATCAAATTGACACTTACTGCCATAAAGGGCTCCAATAGTTGATGCGTAAATATTATTTAATTAAAGTAATGATTTTCGTAATAGATTTTATTTTATTTTTTTTACTTGGGAGTCATCGCTTGTCAAGGCCCGAAGGCCACTTGAGGATAAGGATTAATCAATGTAAGGTGGTAGTTTAGTAATTGTTAAGGGTGTAAATTGGGTAGAATTTGATTATTTATGGGGACGGCTCAACAAGAATTTGTTTACATTAGACTTAAAAGCTACCATGTTGTATTCACCCAGGAAGCAGAACAGTTATCCGACTGAACTCCAATTTATGCCCCCTGCTAAACTTTCACACAAAACACTCTACTAACTACTATATACGATTTCTTTCACTCTCTATCTGTGCCTAAATCTAAACGCAGATTCCGTGGACTAAACTTTTTTTCCAGAACTGCCCGCCTGTGAACACTGTTCTGTTTGCCTGCTTCTCGGTTGAATACAACATGGTAGCCTTCAAATCCAATGTAAACAAGTTCTTGTGGGACCATTCCCTTAAATAATCAAATTTTACTCAATTTACACCATTAACAAGTACTACACTACCACCTTACATTCATTAACCCTTATCCTTGAGTGACCTTTGGGCCTTGATAAGCAGTGACTCTCAATTAAAAAAAAAAAAAAAATCTATCCATTCATGGACCAGCAGCCAATCAGAACTTGGACACATCTGAGCATAATAGCACACGCCAGCCTTTTGGTAAACTGGCTTTCTATTGTTCTTTTATGTTTATTTGTTTGTAGCTCATTTAGCTAAACAGTTAAGCAATGATTACCAAATTTGGTACTTGCTTACAGTTAGACTACAGTTAAATATGTCCTTTTTAAGCAAAAACAGTATTACTTGATTGTCACTGCGAAAAGAAGAAATATATCCAAAAATTATTAAATTTTTAATCAAGTAAATTTTTTTATATGAAAAAGTAATTTTTACGGAAAATTGTATATTTCACTATTTCTTTCACACTGATAGTCAGATTATGGCCAAAAACAGGGGGAGAAATTTAATTATCTCCCTTGTTTTTTCAAACATTGCGCGACGTTAACAGTTGTCATGGATTCTTACCATAATAAATATATATATATATATATATATATATATATATATATATATATATATATATATATATTTTTTTTAACTAAAAGTAGATGTTTTAATCAATCAAATTTCATAATTTTTTATATATTGCTTATTTTTCAGATGACAATTACATAAGTAATACTGTTTTTGCTTAAAAGAACACATTTTTTTAAATTACTGATGTAGTCTAACTGTACACAAGCACCCAAAATTTAATAAGCAACAGATTCCTTGTTCAGAAAATCAAGGAATTTGCTTTTTTAAATTATAAGCTATCATGGAACAAGGACAAGGATGGATGTTACTAAAATAATTGAATAATTAAAGACAATTTATCACCTGCTTCAACTTAAAATTCAACTTATGAAAATCAGAAGTAGACAAAAAAATTTTAAAAGTGCAAATGAGTAGTAGCAGGTGGCATTCTTATCATTACTCTTAAAATTAATTAAATTGATCTGAAATTAATACTTTTATAATTTACATACAAGGCATCAAATGAGTAAAAAAAACTGGTGAGGCCATATTAACATTTTGAGAGTTGTTGAAATGACCAAAAAGATGAGCGATATATTATGATTTCTTAAATGCTCTGTTAAGTCTGACTTGTACAACAAATTCCAAGATGTAAAAAAAAAAAAAAAAAAAAAAAAATTTTTAATTCTACTTTTAGAAAAAAATAGATTTTATTCTCAAAATATTAGAAAAAAATGCATATTAATAATTTGGTATGATTTGAGTTGTGTTATTTTAAACTTAGAAAAATTCATGTTTGGTTTAAAGTCTGTTTTTAGATGTTGGACCCGAGCTTTACAGACAAAATTATCTTTAGTTGACCTTTGACAACTAAATATTTTAGTTTACTAGCCAAATAGAAAAGTTATTAGCTAAACCCACTTGATTTTTGGAATATGACCTCTTTGTTCTGTGACGAGTATGTACATCATAAAGATTTTCTGTATTTTTTTTTTTTTTTTAAATTGTACTTCTAAATATGTACTGAATTTTATGTTGAGACTTAAGGTGTAAACATTTGAATTTCTTCAGATTTTTTAAAAATCACCTTCGTTTAAAATAAAAAAAAAAATCGTTTTATTAAAACTTTTGCTCATTTTTCACTCAGTAATAAGCTTTGGAAGATTGTTGGTGAAAAAAAAACAACCGCCAAAAGATAAGCGTTTTATTATTTCTAATTGGCACTTGGAAAACTCACTCACAAATTCCACTGTTTCACTCGCAATGTAAAGCCCTGTGGACAAAAAAAATGCTGTTCCATAAATCATTTCTTCTCTCCAATACTATAAAAAAATCATATCATTTTAGTAATTAAAAATAGTTTTGAATTTGTATGTTGGTCTTTATTTGCTTTACTCATTTGTCCATTTTTTTTTTTTTTTTTTTTTTTGTCAACTAATTAAGTTAGTGGTTCCCAACCACTGCGCCACAGCACACTAGTGTGCCACCGAGTGATTACCAGTGTGCTGTAAAGAAATAAATCATTTAATTTCAGTTTGTTTAATAAATGGTAATTTCTTTAACCACGATGACACCGCTCAATTCCAACTCTAAGTAAAAAAAAAAACATAAAAATCTTACTGCAATTCTCAACTATGTGAACTGGGAGTATCTTAACTAAACCACATTAAAAATAAAGAAAATGTGAAAGACTTTAAAATATTGACAAGTTATTGACAGTCGCCCACATATTGCAGCAGT